>NW_027187460.1:20429599-20469599 GCF_028583685.1 Petaurus breviceps papuanus | reverse complement strand
GAACATCCATGGCATTCTCTCTACTCTTTACACCCTCCACTGCCAGAAGCATCCACTCCTATGGCTTCTATGACCTATATAAATGACTCCCAAATTCATGTCCCTGTTCCTTTCTTTTTCCTCCATAGCTCTAGGCCTAGATTTCCAACACCCACCTGGATGTTCTGCTAGAACCTCTGTCTCAAGGTCTTTAGACATTACTAAAACTGAACTCATTCTCCCACTCCCACTTGATTTTCCTTGTAAAAAGTTGATGACCTCTTCTCAATCTCTTGAGCCTTCCCACTTCAGCACAGACCTTCATGACATCTCACTTAGCTATTGCCATTGCTTTCTAATTCATTTCCCTGCCTTGTAAATCTGTTTCCACTCCAATTTTTATTCTACTTAGCAGCAAAAGTGATTTTCCTAAAACATAGATGTGAGCAATATCACCATGCATACTCAATAAATTCTAGTGACTCCTGATTACCTCTTGGCATTGCAAACCCTTTATAACTTGGCTCCTTCCAACCTTTGCAGGCTTCTCATACTTCACTCCCCTTCCATTCAATGTGTAGTCCAACCACAGTGACCATCTTGATGTTCCTCGCATATGACCCTCTATCTCCCAGCTCAATCCATGTGCAGTATGCAGACCTAGAATGCTCTCTTCTTCAACTGTGACTCCCAGTTTCCCTGGCTTCCTTTAAGATTCAGTTTAAATCACATCTTTTGACACAAGTATTTTTCATAGTAACTCCTCCCTTTTCCATTCTAGCTGCTAATGCCTTCTGTCTGAGATTACATTCTCAGAAGACTTAGATTTCTTACATTTTCAAAAACTTGGTGGATACATCCAGTTGGACATCCTGCCAGCACTACTGTCATAAAGTTTTTAGACAGTCTTTTTTTTTGAGGGGAGGGGGAAGGCAAAGCAACTGGTGTTAAATGACTTGCCCAAGGTCAAAGAGCTAGTAAGTGTGTGAAGTGTCTGAGGCTGGATTTGAACTCAGGTCCTCCTGACTCCAGGGTCAATGATCTGTTCACTGTGCCAACTAGTTGCCCTGCTTTAGACAGTCTTAAAACTGATTTTCACTGCCCTACCTGATTTTCTTTCTAAAAATATAATGGCCTCTTTTCAATCCCATTAAGTTCCAGAGGATGAATGTAAGTCTCAGAGGACTTACCTTTTTTCTGTAAATATACTAGCTTTCTTTGTATCTTCAGTGCTTAGGACAGTGTCTGGCACATAATAAATATTTTATAAATATATGTTGATTTCTAATCAACTGATTTCTCTGTTACTGAGGATGTCACCACCATCCGTCCCATGATAGAGGCTTGAAACTTTGATTCTTCTTTACTGTTCTCTGTTTCTAACATTCAATGTTCCCTAACATTTAAGTACCAAATTCTTTTAATAATTACTGCATCAATATATTTCCCAACTATCCATTGTTCATTAACAATAATTGTCATGATTATCATAATAGGCATTTTATATAGTACATTAACATTTATAAATCATTATTTTATCTTATTTAATCCTCATAACAACTTTGTGAAATGGGTGATACAGAGATTAGTAGGAATTTGAGGTTTATAAAGGTTAAGTCATTGTAACCAGCCTAGTTCAGGCCTTAATCTCTTCTCATTTAAAGTACTGCAATGGGTCTTAACTGGTTCCCCATTTCCAGTACAGTACTTACACTATTGCCCCAGTAACTTCCCCATAGCATCAGCTAGATGATATGACTCTTCTGGAATTGGTTGAACTATATGAACTCTAAAGTCCTTCTAATTCTGGAATTTTATGAGTCTACTTTACAGCCTCCAATAGCTTCCCATTTCCTATCCAATAAAGTATAAATTTATTTGCCTGACATTTATGGCCCTCTATAATTCAATGTGGACCTACCTTTTCAACACTTCTTTCTTTTACATAGTTCTCATTCTTGCCAGACTGGTCTTCTTCCTATCCTCGATGCTTTTTCTGCATTTTTCTGTGCATCTTTATCTAGGCTTAGAATGGACTCAGGTCCATTTTTCTGACTATGGAAATCACTTTCTTTTTTCAAGTTGTTCAGTCATTTCAATTGTGTCTAACTCTTCATTACACTGTTTGAGTTTTTCATGGGAAACACACTGGGGTGGTTTGCCATTTCCTTCTCCAGTTCATTTTACAGATGAGGAACTGAGGAAAAGAGGGTCAAGTGACCTGACCCAGAACCACTGTGCTGCCTAGCTGCCTCAAAGCTGCTTCTTTCCAAGCTAAACTCAAATGCCTTCTCCTTAACAGAGACTTCTCTGATCTTCCAACTGAACATGTTCTTTCTTTCTCTACAATTTTGCTTATACCTTTCCTTTGTATGGAACTTATCCTTGCTTTGTGGCAAAGTTCACTTATATATGTTTTCTTATTCAATCAGACTGATTGTAAGACTCTTTTTTTTTTCCAGAAAAAAGGAATTCATTTTTATTCAAGTAACTGCAAATAAGAAACCAGAGGGGCGGGGCCCTCATGACAGTCTGGGACCACCCCTTCCCCCATTTCACCTGGACCTCCTTCCCTTAACCCTCCCAACTTGAAGATTACCAAAGGAGGTACTGATTAAAGTGGACAGGCAGCTCCCCTGTGGCCCACCTCCCCAAACAAAGTCACTTTTTAGTAAACTAGGCCTGGTGTCCACTATCTCCCCAAGCCCTCCTTTGTGATGATTTGGGGAGGATTAGCAGGGTGGATGGAGGAGGGGTAGACGGCAGGTGAACATGAGAACCAACAGAACTGCATGGCTGAGTCTGGAAGCCACAGAATGTTAAGAACAAAACTGTTTAAAAAAGAAAACCAACAAAATGTGTTCAGAGGTAGATTGTGAACAGAGGGAAGATGTAACCAGCTCCTAGGGGGAGGGGGGGATGGCATTCTGAAAGGAGGGATGGGGGGTGGGCACAGGAGGAAAGATCCTTGCAAAACATGCATTCCAGAGGCAAAAATCACAGGCCCAGGAAGGCCAGCCCAGGATTGGGGGAAATTAATAGGATTGTCAAGTTCCCCTTCTCCCTAGATCTCCTGAGCAGCAAGGAAATGGATGAATCAGACCCTTTCCCTTAGTGCCTGACACCCTAGGCTCCAGCCCAGCCCCATTCCAGTTTGATGCTCAGGAAATGCCAGAGTGTGGAGAGGGCAGGAGGCAGAAAAGGGTGGGTATTGCCCCTGCCCCCCTTTCTACTCTCAGTAAAATGTCTGCTCCCACCTCCACCCTTGGGACCAATCTTGACTGGGTAGAAGGTAGAATAGGGTGGTGAGGGTACAGAATATCCCCAGTAAGAAGTTTATTGAAGCTGAGCTCTTATGATCAAGATACTCACTATCTGTCCTTCCCTCTCAAATCCTTGAGTTGGGGTGGGGGATGGGAAAGCAGGAACCCTGGTCCCATTCCAGGGGGGCAGAGACAAAAAACAGGTGTTGGCAGCTAAGTCAAAAGGTTAGCTCTGTCCAAGGAAGGAGGAATACAAAAGAAATCCCAATCCTGGGAAAGGGTGGCTAGGTCCATGGATGGATGGATGTGGGAGGTGGGAGGAGGGAGGTAGGGAGTACCCCCAGAGGCTCAAACACCTGCCGCCTGCTCCACCCTGCCCAACACAATCCCATATAGGGTGGCCGGGGTTAGTGTGAATACGTCTAATGTGTGAATGGGGAGGCATTTTTCCCAGGTAGGGCTATTATTTCTCTGACCAGTAAAACTAGAAAGGACAGACTGAGGGAAAGGAAAGGTGGGAGAAGAAAAATGGGGATTTAAAGATCAACATTGTTCTGTCTAGTACCAAAATGAAAGGGCTGCCACTGTTGTCATCATCATGGGGCATGAGGTAGCGAGATTTAAGCAGGCTTGGTTACTGCTCCTCCTCTGAAGACTCCTGGGATATCCCTTCTTCCTCTTCTTTCTCCAGCTTTTTGGGTCTACCTCTTGGTTTCCTCCCTGGTGCAGTGGTGGTTTTCTGGCCTTTTTGCAGCTCCCTTGTTTTTACTCCCCTTTGGTCTGCCCCAAGGTCTCTTGGGAGTTGGTGCCTCACTGGGCTCCTTTGGGGGTTGTTTTCGGGGTCGGCCCCACCCTCTCTTCTGAGACCCGTCTTTCTCCTGTTTGGAGGCCAGAGGCTGGCTGGACTTTGAACTAGATTCACTCATCCTCCCCCTTCTCTAATGAGAGGTGGTAAAGGGTAGGGGGATGGGGTTTGGCAGCAGGCCGGCTTGGGTGCGTAGCTCTGGGTTGCGGGGGAGCAATGTGGACTGTGAGCGAATGACCTCGCTAAGCTCCCCTGCTAGGTCTCCTCCTGCCACCACCGCTTGTTGAAAATGCAGATGCCCTCTTGGAGTAGAGCCAACTCCAGCGATTGCAGGAATCTTGAAAATAGATTCTGGGAAGATGGCAGAGTAGAAACAGGATTTCCATGGGGCTCTGGCTCTCACCTCCTCCAATTAATGTAAAAGGTGACTCTGAAGAAACTTTGGAGCTACAGAACCCACAAAATGACACAAAGAGGCAAACCTCCCTCTGAGGATGGTCTGGTATGCCAGTAGCAAGCAGCCAGTGCAGCATTCTGGGAGCCGAACCCAGCCCCTTGCAAGCTGGAGGTTTTAGCTTCAGGGTGAGCCTGACCAGCAGCTGGCTGGAGGGACTTGAGATCACCACCAGCTGTGGCGGTTCCCAGAATTATCAACACATAGATGCTAAGGACACAGTGAGAGATCAGTGCAGTGTGGACTTTGGGATCCAATAGTTGGGAGTGCGGTTGGCCTTTGCCGCCCCCCCCCCCCCTTCCCCGGGGCAAGAAGCTGCTGAGGCACTGTGGCTGTGCAGCTGCTGCCATGTGGCAACTTTAGCTCTTGGCCTGCAGATTGTAGGGGGACCAAGCAACCAGTCTGAGGGATAATCGCTCTTGCTTTAACCTCCTTGGATCTGGATTGCAGTCTAGGGTGGAGATCCTGGGGTGTACAACCAGCTTACCAGAGCTTGTGGAGGCTTCAGAGAGGGCACCCAACTAATACCTTCAGCAGCTGAGAAAACCACAGCATTTGGTATGAAGCTCCCCTGTCTGGTGGCAGAGTCCTACTGTGGCATAAAGCCCAAAAGTCAAGTAATTGAGTGACAACATGAGCAAAGTAAATAGAGCAACCCAACTTTACACTCCTGTTTTGGGGACAAAAAGGATCAAAGCATGGAATGGGAGGAAGACAGTGAAGTCAGAACTCCTGCACCAAAAGCTTCCAAGAAAAATACAAGCTGGTTATAGGCCATAGAGGACCTTAAGAAGAATTTTGAAAATCAAGTAAGGGAAGTAGAGGAAAAATTAGGAAGAGAAATGAGAACGATGCAAGAAAATTATTAAATGTGAGTCAACAACCTGACCGAAGAAAATAACACCTTAAAAATTACACTAACTCAAATGGCAAAAGAGGCTCAAAATGGCAATGAGGAGAAGAATGTCTTGAAAAGCCAAATTTGCCAGATGGAAAAAAGAATCTCAAAAGCTCACTGGAGAGAATCATTCCTTCAGAAATAGATTGGAGAAAATGGAAGATAGTGACTTTATGAGAAATCAAGATACTATTAAACAGATCCAAAAAATGAAAAAATAGAAGGCAATGTGAAATATCATATTGGGAAAACCACTGACCTGCAAAATAGATCCAGGAGAGACAATTTAAAAATTATTGGACTACCTGAAAGAAAAAAAGAACCTAGAAATCATCCTTCAAGGAATTATCAAGGAAAATTGCCCTGATATTTTAGAACCAGAGGGCAAAATAGAGGTTGAAAGAATGTACAGATTGCCTCCTTAAAAAGATCCCAAAAAGAAAATTCCTAGGAATATTATAGCCAGGTTCTGGAATTCCCAGATCAAGGAGAAAATATTACAAGCAGCCAGGAAGAAACAATTTGAATATTGTGGAAACACAATCAGGATAACACAGGATCTGGCAGCTTCTACACTGAGGGATCAAAGGGCTTGGATTATGATGTTCCGGAGGGTAAAGGAGCTGGGATTAAAACCAAGAATCACCTACCCAGAAAAACTGAGCATCATGTCTCAGGGAAAAATATGGTCATTTAGTGGAATAGACTTTCAAGCATTCTTGATGAAAAAACCAGAGTTGAATAGAAAGTTTGACATTCAGATACAAGAAGCAAGAGAAGCATGAGAAGGTAAACAGGGAAAAGAAATCATAAGGAACTTATCAAATTTGAACTATTTACATCCCTACATGGAAAAACGATAATTATAACTTATGAAACTTTTCTCAGTATGAGAACAGTTGAAGGGAATAGAAATATATATATATATATATGTATATATATACATACACACACATACATATATATGTCTATATAGGAGGGCATATGAGCATATGAATACATATGTGAATGTGTGTATATATGTGTACAGGTATACATAGATAGAGGGCACAGGACCAATTTAATAGGAAGGGATGATATTTAAAAGATGAAATTAAGAGGTGAGAGAGGAATATAATGAGAAGAGATGGGGAGAGACAGAATGAGGTAAACTATCTCATATAGAAGAGGCAAGGGAAAATGATTACAATGGAGGGGAAGAACAAGAAGCCAAAAGAGAATGAGTCCACCTTACCCTAATTGAATTTGGCTTAGGGAGGGAATGACATACACACTAAATAGGGTATGTCACCCTACAGGAGAGTAGGGGGGGAAGAGATGAGAGGGGGGATGATGGAAGGGAGGGCAGGCTGGGGAGGAAGGAAGTTGGAAGCACCCACTTTAGAAAAGGGACAGGATCAAAGTAGAGAATAGAACAAGTGGGAGGTGGGATAGGAGGGAGGTAAATACAGTAAGTCTTTTACAATATATCCACTATGGAAATGTTTTGCATAGCTACACATGTACAACCTATACTGAATTGCTTATCTTCCCAGTAAGGGTGGGTGACAAGGGAGGAAGGGAATGAATCTGGAATTTAAAGTTTTAAAATCAAATGTTTAAATATATATGTATATATGCTATTATTAATATTATTTTACATGTAACTGGGAAATAAGGCATACAGGCACTGGGGCATAGAGATCTACCATGCCCTACTGGAAAGTCAGAGGGTGTATGGGAGAAGATATGGAAGAGAGTAGATTGGAGGAAGGGATATCCAGTGGGATCACTATTTTGGAGTGGTGGGTAGGGGAAAAATGGGGAGAAAATTTGTAACTCAAAGTCTTGTGGAAATGAATGATGTAAACTACGAGTTAATAAAGCATTTGATTAAAAAAAAGTAAGGAGATGGTGGCTAGGTGACGCAGTGTGTAAGAGTGCCGGCCCCAGTGTCGGGAGGACCCAGGACTGGTTCCAGCCTCAGATATTTAACACCCACACACAAAAAAACTGACCATGTAACCTTGAGCAAGTTACTTAACCCCAATTGCTTTAAAAAGAAGAAGAATAAAAAAACAAACCAAACAAACAAAAACAACAACAACAAAAAGGAAAAAAAAGAAAATAAATTCTGGGTTTATATATCTTAGGACAATGTAAGTCAGGAAAGTCTCCAGAATTATCAGCTAAAGAGCAGGTGTCTAACTGTATCAACAGAGGGAATTTCCTAAGTTGCCTATTCCAATAACATCACAGGTTCAGGGGAAAAACACCAAGAATCTGTGATTTCATTATTCTGTCAACTTCATTTAACAATGGGAGCCAGCAGTCCAGCTGTTTCTCAGTAAATTAATCTGAGGGATTTGCTTGGTTCCCAGTCTAGTAAATTTCAGAAGGCAGGATTTGAACCAAGGTCTTCCTGATTCTAACTCTAACCCTCTCTCAACTAGTCCATACTGCCTCTCAGGCACTTTAAAGATGTTGCAGAATTCAAATGAATCCCTGTATGTGAGGTAATCAGCTGTTATCTGCCAAATGAGACTTTCAGAATCAGGCTCTTTGCCTTCAGATGCCCAACTGAACTAGAAACAGTTGATCTCATTGAAAAGATGATTAAGATACACTATTGTTAAAAAGGAACACAGAAATAAATTCTTCTAGGGGCAACACACTTATTTGAATATTTGAGACACATTAATAACATTCAAGGAGCTGCTGAAAAAATGGTGCAATAAATATGACTTTAGGGATGGATGAAAATTTAGATAATTTAAGCCAAGCACTTTATTTTACAGGGAAGGGTCAAGGTAACAATCAACCTCCCACTATATCATTCTATGTTCTATACTTCCCATGTATTACCATGTATATATTAATACAATGTGATTTACTTAATTGATGTTAAAGTGATCTGAGGATTAGTTGATTTTATTGGAGTAGAGGGAGGGTAGTGTGTGTGAGAGAATGCCCATTTCTCAAAGCCTAAAATAAGGAAAAAAGACTAAATGCTAGGGGCGGCCAGGTTTCACAGCGAGTAAGAGTGCCAGTCCCAGCTTTGGGAGACCTGGGAACAGTTCCGGCCTCAGATACTTGGCAACCACACCCCCCCCAAAAAAATAACTGGCCATGTAACCTTGAGCAAGTCACTTAACCCTGATTGCTTAAAAAAAAAAAAAAGACTAAATGCTACCTAGCAATAAGTGAGCAGAACACCAATCACCTGCAGGACCAAAGTTCAAATTACCTGATGGTCTTGATCATACTGAGCCCCATTTCAACACAGCAGTGGGCATGGTCCTGACGAGGTTCAGGGAGTCCGGACACACAATAGTAGCAGTCCCCCAAGATCTTGATCCGAAGACAATGATGTTCCTGGATTTGACATAGTGAGAAAGAAGAGAAATGGATTAGCAAAGGGGTTAAAGTTTTACAATATCCTTAGGGAAGCATTGAGGATAATGTAGTTCAGGAGGAAGACTGTGACCTTTTCATATAGAGCAGCATTGGATTTACTCTTACTAACTTGTCAGTGAAACCAGGACCAATGACTTAGTTTGCTTATGTTACAGTTTCTTCATCAGTCCTGGAAGAATCAAACAAGTGAATGACCAATACAGATTGGTCATTATACTAACCTGTCTATACATTAATTAGTGGATGTAGGGAATTTTTGTACCTATTGGAGTACTGTGTCTCAGAGAAGTTAAATGACTGTGCCCAGGGTCACATAGATACTAAGTAGTAGACAGAGGACTGAAATCCACTATCTCACACATTTTTCTAATGGTTTCCAAACCTTTCAGTGTTGGGACCCCTTTACATTCTTAAACATTGTGGAGTACTACATTCATTTATGTGGGTTATATCTATTGATAGATAGCAATACTGTATTATCAATCAATACTGTATTAGATGAGGCAGCTGTATGAGATGAGGCAGCTAGCTAGCTCAGTGGATAGAGAACCAGGCCTGATGTCTGGAAGACCTGAGTTCAAATATGACTCAGTCATTTACTAGCTATGTGAACATGGGGAAGTCATTTAACCTCTGTTTGCCTTAAAACACCAGAGAAAGAAATGGCAAACCACTCCAGTATCTTCACCAAGAAAACCCCACAGACAGTATGGCCCATGGAGTTGGTTGTTAATAGTCTGATATGACTGGAGAACAATATTAGAAATAAAAATTGGTAAATTTAAAAAATTCATTTCAAAATAATAATAAACCAACTGTGTGCTTTGTACATCTTTATGAAAAAAATTCTGTTTTCCAAAGCAAAAATAATAGTGAGAAGAATGACTGTTTTATCTGTTTTTGCAAATCTCTTTAATGCCTGGCTTAATAGAAGACAATTTTATTCTCATATCTACTTCTATATTCAATCTGTTGTGACATATTATTTTGATTGAAGCATATAAGAAAATCTTGCCTCACACAAATATGTAGTTGGAAAAGGGATGAGTATTTTAATATGCAAATAACATCTTATTTTATTATAAAAATAGTTTTGAGCTTGAGGACCCCCTGAAAGAATCTTGGGACTCCTAGGGGTTCATAGACTACACTTTGAGAACCATTGCACTAGTCCATACTCAGGTCTTGAAGAAAGGTATTCCCCAACTGGAAAACATTTAGAAAAATTGGCTATCACTTACTAAGTTCAACAATATAACATAGATTATTTTAAAAAAACAACTTTTCCCTTAATTTTTACTTAAAAAATGCTTCATTTTTTTTGTCTACCCTATTCTACCCCACCTACAGAACCTTTCCTTGTAAGAATAATGAGAACAAAAGCAAGCCAGTAAAACTAACCAATCCATAAAGAAAGTATGACAGCAAATTCAGCATTATGTAAAGTTCCATGTCCATCGTACCCTTCCTCTGCAATGAAGGCAAGAAGCTATGTTTTCACATTTCTAGAGGACCAAGCTTGGTCAGTACAGTTGCAATGTATTTGGTTTGATTTTTTAAATTTACATTGTGTAAGTGTATTGTTTTCCTGGTTCTACTTACACACAATCAGTTCATTAAAAATTTCATATATTTCACTGAATTAATCATCTCCATTTTTCCTTACAACACTAAAATATTCCATATTCAGGTACCAAAATTCATTTAACCATTATAAAATAATGAGGATCTATATAATTTTCAGTTCTCTGCTCCCATAAAAAAAAGGGTTGCTGTAGGGGTGGCTAGGTGACGTAGTGAATAGAGCACCAACCCTGGAGGCAGGAGGACCTGAGTTCAAATTTGACCTCAGACACTTAACACAAAAAACTAGCTGTGTGACCTTGAGCAAGTCACTTAACCCCAATTGCCCTATCTCCTTCCCTCCATAACATAAATAAATTTGGGGGCAGCTAGGTGGCACAGTGAATAGGGCACCGGCCCTGGAGTCAGGAGGACCTGAATTCAAATCCGGCCTCAGCCACGTAATACATACTAGCCGTGTGACCTTGGGCAAGTCACTTAACCCCAATTGCCCTCCGAAAAGCAAAAAAAAAAACAAAAAACAACCTGGCGATATGCTTTCCAGGTGACCTTATGCAGGTAAGTCACTTAACTGCTCTGAGCTTTGGCTTCTTCTCCTGAACAATGATGATAATTTTGATGTTACCTAATTCATGTGGTATCAAATGAAACAATGGGTTTTAAACCACTGTGTAACTATGAAACATAATACAATGCAAACTTTTATGGTACTAGTTATGATATCAACTTTATTTTCTTTTACCAAATGCTTTTTTATTATAATATCTGAATAACAGTTGAGACAAAACTGAATATCTGGAACTTTTCAGCTTGTTTCACTATTCCTTTCATATGTTTGTATATCTCTGTATCTTTTTCTCTGTCATCTATCATCTATCTATCTATCTATCTATCTATCTATCTATCTATCTATCTATCTATCATCTATTTATCTATCTATCTATCTAGTTGTCTATCTATCATCTTTCTATTATTTATCTTCTTGTCTGTCTGTCTATATATCTGTCTATCTATTACCAGTGTTAAGCTCAATGTCCTGGGAAAGAAGTGAAAAAATTTTCATGTTGATAATTTCTGAAGAAAAAGAAGCCACAGAAGTTCATATACTCTGTAGTTATGTGTATAATATGGTCAAACATGGTATCTTGTGTTTTTTGTAAAGGCTGGGATACATGTAGTTCCCACTTCCCAATCAGTACTATTATTCAAGAGACTGGCACACTTGTTAAAGTCATAAAATTCTTTGGTAAAAACACAAGTTACATATAAGGCCAGATGCTCATTGTGGTGTGTTTAAAGTTGAAAAAAAAGATGAATCCTTAAAGGCAATTCTATTAAATTTGTCACAGATTTAGTTGCCCTGATCCAATTTGACATGATAATTAAAAACAAGAATAGACAAAATTGATGTGTAAAGATAGGTACATGTACATATGTGTGTGTTTTGAACATGTACATATATGTATATATTTTGAGATATATATATATACATGAAATATATACATATGAAATATAGAGATTCTTAACCTTTTTTGTGTCATGGATGCCTTTCTTCATCTGGTGAAACCTAGGGACTCCTCAGAATGACATTTTCAGATGCATAAAATAAAATACTTAGGATACAAAACCAATTACATTGAAATATAGTCTGTAGAAGGATAACTAGGGTAAGGAAAAATAAAGTATTTGTTCCCCATCAAAGTTCATAGGACAGGAACCCCTCATCTATTGAATTTCAGTCAAAGAACTGAAAGACTTGGGAGGGGCATTTTAATTAATTCCAACTGCCATCTACTTATATTTCATATCTTGAATGAATTTTGGGTCTTCTGTTCATCAGTCACATGCTGTGTAAACTTGAGTAACAAGGTACCTAACTTCTAAGCTGGAGCAAAATGAGGACCATAGTACTTGCCATGCCTAATTCACAGGAGTATTGTAAGGCTGCAGTGAGATAATCTATGTAAAATCCTGAGTAGCCTAAGTATCTAAACTTAAGTTATTATGGTTGTGGAAAATAATAGGCTATATTCTACTGAATTCAGTACACTATTTTTACGGTTCTATTATATTAAAGAAATTCTGCGAAACCTTATTCTACAAAGACAAAAATGCCTTAAAGGACCTTGTCTTCTGGGGGGGAAGAGGGAAGATTCATTATATACCCAGATAAATAAATAATCAGTATATACAGAGCAGTATGGCAAGGTGAAAATAGCACTGTATTTAGAATCAAAGGATCTGGGTTTAAGATTCCGATCATTACTATGTGTGTGATCTTGGGAAAGTTACTTAAGCTCCCCAGGACTCAGTTTTCTGCTATGTAAAATGAGACAGTTGGAGTAGATGGTCTCTGGAGTCCCTTCCAGGTATAGATCTCTGAATCTATATAATATTTTAAAAATTATAAGAGGGAAAGAACACTAATATCTTGTTGGGAAGGGATGAGCAACTAGGAAAGGCCTTATGTAAGAGGATGTACTTGAGTTATATTTGGAAGGTAGGTAGGGATTATCCATGGGAAGATGATGAGGGATTGAATTGCAGATTAAGGGACCATCTTTGCAAATGTATAGGGATGGGATTTCATGTATAACATGTAGCAAGGCAGTTTGACCAAAATAGAGAGCAAAGGGAAGCAATATGAAATATGTTGGGAAAGGTAGATGGGAGCCATATTGTGCAGGTCTTTAAGTGGAATGAATTTTAGTCTAGAGGCAGACTCTTTTCTTTAGTAAGAGCCGCTCTTGAAAGGAGACAGTCAGAGAATATTTTCCTCCATGTCTGATTTCTGGCTATGAGCTGCACTTAGAGGAAAACATAAGTGCCAGTGCATTAAAAGAAGTGCTGTTCTCTTCTAGGTGCAAGATGAAATATTATCAAGGCAAAAGCTTTTCTTAGGAGATTTTCTAAGCAAAGAAGATGTTATAGAACAAGAAGAAAAAAAACCCCAACCCCCCATCTTTGGATTCCGTGGACTTGATTTTCAACTCTAGTTTCTAGTTATTTTGTACGCCAGGTCTCCATTTCTGCTTTTTTACTCTATGATTTCATAAAAATCTTTCCATATTTCTCTGCATTCACCATCCTTTTCTACCTTCATTGCATTTTGGATAGAGTACAAATTAGTCCTTAGCACTAAGAACCCCTGGGTCATTTCACACATGCTATTTTACAACCACAACACTCCCAAACTTATAAATATTGTGGTTGACCTTCTGATTTTAAGTGCAAGACTTAATGCTTCTTCCAATTTCATTAAATAAGCTTCAGCCCATATATTCCAATCTGTTGAGATCCCAATTCTATTATACAATGGATATGAGTATTATAAAGTAGAATGTAAAGCATTGAAAAGCAATAGGGAAGCTTCTTTCCACAAGCTCCTACTCTGATTGTACCCTGACTGTGACTTCATAACTACACTGAGAAAGTAGAGATGTGCTTAGCTATTCATAGAGCCTTTTTTCAGTTGAGACAATGGAAATTCAGAGAGGTGTAGTCGACTGGTCCAAGTCACAGCAATGATTTAAACCCAGGGTCCTCGACTCTAAGTCAATGCTGTGATTTTTTCCCATTATTCCACAAAAAAAAAGTAGTGATATACCTTACCACTTCTAATAGGATTATATGCTAAGTGACGGAGACCATATAGATTCAGCCCATTCTTTATATTGGTGGAAACATCACAATCCTTGGCCACCTTGAATTCACTTTTGAAAGGGAATCAATACAAGCAAGCATTTGAAACATTTGTGGCAAAGTTCAATATAAGGCAGTATGTGTGTGTTCATGTGTGTATATGCATTTGTATGTGTGTATGCATGTATTTGTGTGTGTGAGTGTCTTTTCGACTATGACCTCATAAATAAAAACATGGTGTCCAGATCACTGAGAGTACTCATCATATTGTATGCTGTATTTTTCTAGCCATATTTGAAGTACAATTCAGTTTGAAGCACCACTTTTTACAAAGCCAGTGTGTATACAAAGGAATAAGCTTCAATTTGAATGCTTCAATGATTTGTAACATTTTTGAGAAGTCATTGAGAAAGCCCATTCTAGTTTTGAATAAGATTTTCCCCCTTTCATCAAGCCTAAATATGTAGTATTTTCTACCAATGCTTGTAGTTCTGCTCTGTGGGTCCAAGTAGAACAAGATATCACTCTTCCACGTCATGTTTTTTTTCAAATACTTTTAAGATTGCTGTCAAGTCTGGTCTAAGCCTTCTCTTCCGCAGAACAAATAACCCCACGTCTTTCAACTTGGCCTCATATGACACTGTTTCAAATCCTTATTGTTCTTTTCTGGAGATATTCCTGAATGTCAATTACTCTTTGAAAATATGATACCCAGTATTGGACATACAATTCAGAAGTGATCTGACAAAGGAAGAGTAGAGTGGGATTATTCCTTTCCTAACTCTGGAAATCTGTCCTCTCTTAGTGAAGCCCAAGATTGTCTTAACATTTTTGGTTGTCATTCCACACTGTTGACTCACATTGAACCTTCAAGTCTGTTAGAACCCATGTGTTATTTTTGGCATGAACTGTTTTTTTGGTAAATCCCCCCCCCATGCTATACTTCTGCAATTGATTTTTCTTAATTTTAATATAATTTAATATGACATGAATGTAAAAGTTCAGGTGTTATATTTATTCCTGTTAAATTTCATCTTAGCTTCCACATATTGTTCTACCTGAGATTTGCATTACTAAATCCCAATTCTATCACCTGAACCATTATGCATGCAACCCATCTTTAGGCCATCAACATATTTAATAAGCATGTCATCTATGCTTTAGAATACCTTTATAACTCTAGTATCATTCTTGATATTTAATCAAAATTCAATGTTTCAGGCCTGATCAGTCAAAAAATTATAGAATTCTCCTATTGAAGGGACCCCTGAAATAGTCTAATCTTAACAAGAATCCTTTCTGCAACATAGATGGGAGATGATCCAGTCTGCTTGAAGACCTGCAGTGCAGAAAATGCCCTTACTTCCTGAGGCAGCCAGCCCTTTCCACTCTGGGATAGTTCTAACTGTTAGGGAACTTGTCTTCATACCAAGGTTATTTTAGTCTTTTGGGGGCTTCCACCTGTTGCTCCCACTTCAATTCTCTGAAGCCAAATAGAACAAATATAATCCTTTTCCCCCCATCTAATAGTCTTTCATATACTGAAAACAGTTGCTCTACCTTCTCTCCATACCTAAATTCTCTCTAAACATATCTAATTTTTTTCTAGTGATTCTTATATAAAATGAACTCAATAGCATGGTTACTCTTCTTAGGGGATGCTAACCGTGTGCTCTGTAATGATTTAGCCAATATTGTTAACAAGGGATTTGCTCTATTTCTGAAAACCAACTGAGATATATATAGAGTCATCACCAGAAATAACCTGATAAAAGCCTTCATATTAGATCAACATAATCTTCAATACTAGGTGACTTCAAGGGAAAGGTGGGTATTTAGGGATGACCACAAACACATCATACACATAGACACATATATCTCAGAAAACAGTTCAGAAGAGAGAAATGAGAGCAATGACTTGTACACCATGCAGATATATCATCAACATATTGTCTGATAGTCAAGAGACACTGGACATGGTGGGCAATCAACAACATAAGACATAAAATTGGTTATATTCCAACAAAGAGGACATGACTGCTCACTAATGAGGTAATTTCCTGCATAGCTCTCTATGTGCAGCCAGACCCTCAGCTTGTTAGTACAAAGATCAAGATCTCTGCCAGAGTAGAACAAATACCTGAAATAAGAAGGGTCATGGAATCCAACTCCAAGCAGATCTATTTAAACAATTGTTAATTCTAAAAAATGGGAAATGGGGTAACAGATAGACTTTAACATCGTCTAGCAATCCTTTCCTAAAGAATTTGTATAAATGAATTTCTACAATGAGGGCACCAAAAAGAGCCCAGAAACTACTTTAGCCAGCAAACACTTGACTAGCTTGCCAAATGGGGAGAAAGCTGTCAAAGATGATCCTAACGGAATAACAACAGCTAATATTTATGTAGTATTTACTATGTGCCAGGCATTGTGCTGAATGCTTGAGAACGTAAATTAGGAATATACTATGCAGGATAACAGAAGATAATAAATGGTATTGTCATAACACTAAAATGTCGAGAAGAGTGTTATAAAAACCAATTTACAGAACAATTTGTGAAAGACAAGCCAAATCCTCTGGAAGATATTTAAAGATCAAACCGGAAGACAAACAAATGCCCACAAAATGGAAAAGATCCATGGAAATTTCTATAACATACTGCTTTCTTCATCAACAGACAAGTGGAACCAGCAAAATCTGAATATAATATCATGGTTCCTGATGTTCTCCTGAGAGGGCAGAAATAGCAACTAAAGAAAAAAGGATGAGAAGTATAACTGAACTAGACAAAGATGATCCATTATGGAGGTTATATTATTTTGAAGGCATGGGGAGTGGAGTCTTACAATACTTTAAAAAAAATGCCCAATGCTTGTAAAATAAAGGACCTTATTAATAGCAAATTTCTAATAAGGAGAGATCAAGAACTACCAGATCACCTGTCTACTTTTCCATTTCTATGAATTCCTTATGACATAGTCTGCAGATACATCAAGGGCATCCATAATGAAGGTATCAAAAGGAACAGGAAGGCTTTTGCAAGTGATGCTCTATGGTAGGGGATTTCTTTGGATTATTCCAATTGATTGAAAAATACAGCAAATATAAAATCTCATTGTTATTCTTGTTTGTCAATTTAAACAAAATATAGGATTCAGTAGATCAATATTTTGTCATCTTCACCAACAGAGAACAGAATCAAAGAAGAGATTAAAGGTTCTTTAGCAACAAGGTGCCTCCAATGCATATGCAAATATAGTCCTAGTGACACCTTAGGAATTGTATAAAATCATATAAGATTTCTTGAAAGACAGAACAACAAAGTATCTTTGTTCCCTGATCCTCTGATTGTCATTGTAAAGCAAGGCCTAAAAGAGGTAGATGTATAATTGGCTAAAGCACAGATCACCGCTGTGAATAACCTCCAGGAAAGAGTTTAAAATGAATGGGGATAGTTTGGGGGGTGGTGAGAGACCTCTGCCCTGTACTGAAGGAAACAGACAATGTTCTTTGCTTTTGCCAAGCTGTGCAAAGTAGTTAAGTCTTTTCTTCTCCCAGGGTTTGTACTGCAGTTCATTTCCTTAGCACAGAAATAACAATGGATCCAATTACACATAACGGTTTCTACTTTTAGTCTTTAGTACACACACACACACATATGTGCATATGAAGAAATAATAATGCATATATATTATGCATATATGTGTATACACATAGATGAATATATATACATAAGGGTAATTAGGTGGCACAGTGGATAAAGTGCTGGCCCTGGAGTTAGGAGAACTTGTGTTTAATGTGCCTTCAGACACTTACTAGCTTTGTGACTGTAGGCAAGTCACTTAATCTTATTTGCTTCAGTTTCTCATTGGTAAAATGAACTAGAAAAGGAAATGGCAAACCATTCTAGTATCTTTGCCAGGAAAACCCCAAATGGGGTCATGGAGAGTCAGACATGACTTAAATGACCCAATAACAACAAATATATACATAAGTGTGCATATAATCACACACACATACATGCACACACTCACGTGTACACACACCTGCAGTCAACTGCTCCTATCCAAAATGATCCAAGATTGACTTTGCCTCACCAAGTTTATTACCCAGGAGGCACACCTCTCATGCATACAGATAACAAACCATAATTTAAAGCTTCTATGGCAGAAAAGCATTCAAATTTGTTCATTCTTTACCCCTTTAAAACGGCCCCACTTTCTAAAGTAGCCTTTCCTCTTTTCACTACAATATTTTGGTGGGCTTGGACATGATATTGAACAGAAGGGGGGTGTCCATGTATTACATGGAGTATCCACATGGGAGTCCATATTTACTTGGCTCTTCAGGTCCCAATTATTATATCTACACATATTGTTCTACTCTACAGAGTAAAGTTTTTGTGCAGGGAAGCTACTTATGAATTCAGAAATAGAGCAAGCAAGTAAAAGTGTTACAATATAGAAACATAAGCATATGTCAATGTTTATATGCACATGATTCTTTTAATTAAGAATCTATGTGGTATGGACTTGTCCTTTGAGGCAAGAAGTTTGGGGTTCAAGCCTTGCTTCTGACACTTCCTGGTCATGTGACCCTGGGCAAGTCACTTTACCTCTCAGTGCTCAGGGCAAATCTTTAAGACTATAATCTGCAGAGAAAGTACTGACCTATATTGGTAGAGGGACTGAGAGTTACCTGTAACAATGAAATACCACATCCACTCTTTATCCTTATTTTATTAATACAGACCTTTCTGTCCCAATTTTGAGTTTCTCATATAGTTTTACTACATATGTGACCAAAATTCATATTTGTGCCATTCTAACCCAAAACCTATCAATAAAAAGTTTTAAAAAAAATAGTCTATCCAGGGCATATTATAACCTCTTATTCAAATGGTATCTAGGATGAACAAAGCTTATAAAATTCTCCAAGTCACTTAAAACTGGACTGATACATGCATAGATACACACACACACAAGTGCACACATGGGCACATGCGCACACATGTGTGTGTGTACATGGAGACAGTAATGCTTTGTAAAAAAGATATTCATGAATGTGAAGTAGTTTGTATTAATTGAAGAAAGTCCTAGGAACATTAAAAAGCTTTCCAAGTGAGTTCTACAATTACTCAAAATAGTTTGGCCTAACTATTCACACAAAAAGACCCAAGTAGATAAAGCACTCCTATTACAGGGGTGGGGAACCTGTAGCCTGGAGGCCACATGTGGTCGTCTAGGTCCTCAAATGGGACCCTTTGATTGAATCCAAACTTCACAGAATAAATCCCCTTAATAAAAATATGTGTTCTATAAAATCTGGGTCCAGTCAAAAGGCTGTACCTAAGAATCTAGAAGGCCACATGTGGCCTCAAGGCCAAAGATTCCCCACCCTTGAACGCTATCTATTTGGTTGGACAATCTGTAGAGCTAGTATATCAGTACATATATTTTAAGCAGATACTATAAAAGGATATTGAAATAAGCACATAGTTGAGAATAAGTTAGACTGAGGAAAAATTGTACATTGTCTTTAGTGACCCACAAGCAAAGGCCCATTAAAAAAAAAACAACTTGTGATACTTATATGTAAATCATAGGATATCATCATTACCCCCAAAATCAAAGTTGTGGGTTACCCAAAAGGCAATGGAGCGTGACTCTGTGGCCATCAGTTACACTATAACATATTACCAAAAAAAAGAAAAACTACACAAGGAAATGAAAATAAAAAGACATCTGATCAAAAATGGAAGTGGGCTGGTCACATATCAAGAGAAGGGGATAACAGATGGGCAGTGTATCATGTACTTCCTTGGGAGCCATGCGATGTCAAGAGATCTGGAGAGTAGACACCCTGTAGGTGATTAATCAGCAAATATTGTACATGATAAAATGGCATATGGATTTGCAAAACTGAAGGGAATACCACATTAATGAACTCACAGATTTATTTAATCATCAAAGTATTAATTAATAATCTACTAGGCCTTTTTTTCCCTTCCCAAACAAGCATTTACTGAGTGCAGAGCACAATACTATTTTTTTCCGTGCTGCTGGAGTCTGAACAACTGAAGGACCTGAGAAATCTCCATAGAACAAACAAAAACTTATTAAGTATCTCTTCTTTGGAGAAGGTTAGGTTCAAGCACTTAAGGCCTAACCTAGTGAAGAGCTAGAAGGCCCCTGCAGGGGATCAATGGAACTTTAAAGAGTAGAGAAATAGTGGAACCTGCCATATTCCCTCTACTCATCCACTTACAATTTAAGTTTTAATTCAAGCCAACAAACATTGTTATATTATGTGACATGCATATTATGTGACAAGAACTGTGCCAGGCAATAGAGATACACAGATAAAGACAAAGAAACAAACAAACAAAAACCAGTGCCTGTTCTTAAATTACATTCTACTGGGCAAAATAACATGTAAAAATACAAGGTAATTTTGGTAATGGGAAAACATCAAAAATTGAGGAGATTAAGAAATCCTATGGGAAGGTGAAATTTGAGATGAGTACTAAAAAGAGCTAGGAATTATAAGAGGTAGAGATAAGAATGTAGACTATCCAAAATACAAAGGGACATCTTATGCAAATGTGTGGAGGTGGGAAATAGAAATTCTACATACAGGGAACAACCAGTTTGGCTGGGATGTGGAGAGTGTGAAGAGAAGCAATATAAAACCAGTTAGGAAAGTTACATTAGAACCAGATTGTGAAGGTCTTTAAATGCCCCAAAATAAATTTGCATTTTATCCAGGAAGGAACAGGAAGAAGTAGCATGGTGTATGCTAGCGAGCTACCCTTTATTCTGCTGCTTGGGTCACAAAACGTAAGCTCCTTCTGATTCTTTTTTTTTTTTTTTGCTTTTTGGAGAGCAATTGGGGCTAAGTGACTTGGCCAAGGTCATATGGCTAGTTTTTGTGTTAAGTGTCTGAGGCCACATTTGAACTCAGGTCTTCCTGATTCCAGGGTTGGTGCTCTCTACACTGCCCCACCTAGCTGCCTCTCCTTCTGATTCTTTAAGTCAGAATTCCAAAGTGATGTAAAGAGAATTAGTTCTTAAACAAGGCAGGTATTGGGAAATTTTATGTTTGATTGGTTTTGCCTAAGCATATACAATGCCAGCAGAAATCACTTTTGTGAAAGAAAACATACCATGAAGCATTAGAAGGTTCATTGGGTCTGCTCTATAGAACTAACCACATTAGAGGAAAAACTGTTTCATAAAGAGATACTATTGAAGTTTGTAATACATATATTCCCTTGGATAAAGTCATGAATGAACTTTCCTTAAGTTTCACTCTACTCTAACACACAGAGTGTTGTTGTAAGGTTCCAGTGTATTTTCTGTGATCTTACAACATGGAATCAGGTTTCAGTGCTAAAGAGAATGAACTCATCCATGATATATGGATGGAATCAACAGTCATTTTAGGATCATAGGATCTATGTTCAAATTATGACATGCCTTGTTATTTGTGTGACTAAGAAAGTCATGATTCCTTTTATTAATCATCCTTTGAGACTGCTTTGAACCAAACAAAGTACAAAATAAAGGTAGAGTGTTCTGGGCTCCAAAATAGATATTTAAAATCTGACAAGGTTCAAAAGAGCGGCCTATTCAGCCATGGTTATAGAAAAGTTCAGTGGATTAAATATGTCCTTGAGAAAATGCAGTTTCATGCCAGATGGCAGAATTTGGCTTGGAGACTGCACCCAGTAATCACTGAATAAATCCTCCTTCCTGACCTTTGGTATACATGGCAGTAAGCCACATGCATAAGGAAATAATGGTGGGGGAGGCAAACAGATTGAAATGACTCCTGGATGGCCCCCTGCCTGGAGCTGACTGTCACTGAACCAGCTGCCTATAAAAGGGCAAAAGCTAGACAGTAAACCTTCTAACAAGGATCATTAACTAACCAACATTGATCCAGCAGAAAGATCAGAGAGTCTCCTGTCAATGCTCAGAGGATAGCATGCAGACAGATAACACCATCAGTGATGGTGGCCGAAATCCTTCTCCTTCCTAATTAAGCATGCAACCTCATACTCCTTCTAAAGATGGAGAGGGAATTAAATTCAACTCACATGGGCCAGTCGATCAAATCTGGCAAAGAGTTCATTCAACATCCTGACCAGCTCCTGTGCTGACAAGGTCGTGGAAAGGTTGGTAAATCCTTTAACATCTGCAAAAAGAATACTAAACACAAAAGGGAAGGGGGGTGGTGGTGAGAAGAAAACACATTAATATTTTAATTCATCCTGGGAGACATATCAACACCATGTAAACAAATAAAGCATCTGTGGGTTTGAGATCTTAGCTCTGCATTGCTGAGGAAGCCAAGGGTGGGGGTGGGGGTGGGGGAAATGAATGAATGGGCCAGGATTTAAACCAGGTCTAATTCAGGAGGAGGCCAATTCACAAGCTCAGGAAGTGTAAATGAATGCTGAAAGCTCCCATTCTTGTTGTTGGCAGAGGGTTTGTGAGCTGTTTCTAAGACTCACCAGTTTCTAAAACTCATAAAAGTAAGTTCTTTAAAAAAAATTATTTTGGAGAGACTCAGAGTGAAAGTTTAACCAAGTTATATAATTCTGGCTTTTTGGTTAAGCTGTTTCCAAACCATGGCTCCCCTATAGCCATCTTCCTCCTATTGAAAGTTGACCTCTGCCCCTAGGATTGGATAGGAGAAGCCTTATCTTTGCATGGTCACCATGCAATTCCTGACCCTTTCCAAATCAGTGTATCTGGCACATACCAACTCTCCACCCTCCTCCACTTTCCAATTCTATGTGTTGTCTTCCCTATTAGAATGTAAGCTCCTTAAGGGGAAGGGATGGTCTTGTTTGCTTGCCTGTATTTATACCACCAGGATTTAGCACAAGGCCTGACACATTATCAGTGTTCAAGAATGATTTTATATTTGTTAATTTATTCAAATTAACATATAGTAAAAAAAAAAGAACAATATTTCACTTTTTTGTAGGAAAATAAGATTAAGGAATTTAGAATAAAAGGAATTTTAGACATCATGTAGGATTGAGAGTCTTCACTTTTTTTTTTTTTGCATTAAGGACCCCTTTGACACCAGTGACGCCTATGAACCTCTGCTCAGAACAATGTTTTATATAATTGAAAAAAAAATGCTAAACTTCAGTTAGATGTGAGTAAAAATAAAAATGTCATCTCATTTCCCATTGTAAGTATATGAACATCCTGGAATCTAGGTTAAGAATCCCTAATCTAGAATTCTCTTAATTAATGTGACTAGAAGATCACCTGTCATGCAAAAATGATGAGGAAACAGAAGTTGAGTGGGTATAGATTTTATTGGTAGAGAAAATATCCTCACTGATAAGATCATAGATTTGGCAAAGCATTGAAGTTAGTATACTCTACTACTCTGTGGCATGGCCATGTGAAGGTGATGGTATTATAACACCATGAGAAATCCAAATCAGCTAGTATTTATTAAGTGTCTATTACATGCCACCCACTCTGCTAAGTGCATGAAATACAAAGAGAAAAACAGTCCTCTGCTCTAAAGGAGCTCACAAAATAGTGTGGAAGATGACATATAAATAACTGTACAAGCAAGCTCTAGATTGGATAAATTGGAGATAAACCAAAGAAGGAAGAAACTGCACTTAAGGAGGGGTCAGGAAAAGCTTTCTGTAGGAGAAAGCACTTCTTTCGAATGAAGGAAGTCAGGAAAGCTTGGAGGCAGAGATGAGGAGAAAATTCCAGGCATGGCAGATAGCCAGTGAAAACAATCTTGAGTTGGGAGATGGAATATATTGTGTGTGGAATAACAAGGAGGTCATTGTCCCTGGATAACATAGTATGTGGAGATAAAGAAGGTGTGAGAAGCCTGGAAAGGCAGAAAGGGGTAGGGTTGTGAAGGACTGTGAATGACAAATAGAAGGTTTATATTTAATCCTGGAGGTCATAGGGAGCCACTGGAATTTATTGAGTAGGGATGGTGGTGATATGATCAAAACTGTACTTTAAGAAAATTAATTTCATAGCTAAGTAGAGGATGGTTTGTAATGGGGAGATATTTCTGTCTGGTAGATCAATCAACAAGCTATTACAATACTCCAGGGGTAAGGTGCTGAGGGCTTGCAGAAGGTAGTGACAGTGTCAGAGGATAGAAGAGGTATATATGGGAGATATTATGAATGTAAAAATCAATAGGAGGGCAATATATTAGAAATGAGAGGCAAGAATGAGGCATTTAGGATAATACCTACATTGTGAAGCTAAGTGCCTGGGACGACTGTGGTGAACACAATGGTAATAGAGAAGATTGGAAGAGAATAAGATTTGGGGGTAAGAGAATAAATTCTGTTTTAGAAAAGTTGAATTTAAGAAGCCTATAGGACATCCAATTTGAGTGGTCAAACAGGTAGTTGGAGATGCTAGTCTGTACATTGGGAGAGAGGTTAGACCTAGACAAGTAGATTTGAGAATTATTGGCATAGAGATGATACTTGGATTCATTGGTAGATGATAAAGTTATCAAGCAAAATAATATAGAGGGAGAAGTGAAGAAGGTCTGGCATAGAGCCCTGAAGGGCACTCACCACCATTAACTGGATGAAGATCCAGCAAAGGAGACAGAACCAGTATAAGGTAGTGTCACAGAATCCTGGGGAGAAGAGAGTATCAAGGAGAAGAGGGTAATCAATAGTGTCAAAAACTGCAGACATGTCAAGAAGGATCAAGATTGAGAAAGGCCATTGAATTTGGCAATTAATAGACCACTAGCAGCTTTGGGGAGAGCAGTTTTACTTCAATAATGATGTTGGAAACCAGATTATAGAGAGTTAAGAGGAATAAGAGGAAAGAAATTGGAGGCATAGATTTTTAGATGTTCTTCTTAAAGGAATTTAGCTACAAAAGGGAGTATATATTTGGGAGCTGGATGGCACAAATGGACAATCAAGTAAGAGTTTTGTTTTGTTTTTTGAACATGGGGGAGACATGGGCATATTTATAGGTCATAAAGAAGTATCCCTGTGGACAGAGAGAGATAAATGAGAAAGCAGATATGATAGAGAGAACAATCTGCTGGAGAAGACAGGATGGAAGGGTGTATATAGGCATATGCAGAAGGGTTAATCTTGGCAAGAAGAATGGCCATCATTTCATGTGAATCAGGGGTTAGGTGACAGTGACAAAAGGCATCTAAGAGATGTGAGAGGAAGAGGAAGAGAGAAGAGGGAGCTCTTGTGGAATAGTTTGATTATTTTTGGAAGGGGAAGGCAGGGCAATTGGGGTTAAATGATTTGCCCAAGGTCACATGGCTAGTAAGTGTTAAGAGTCAGGCCAGATATGAACTCAGGTCCTCCTGACTCCAGGGCCAGTGCTCTATTCACTGCACCACCTAGCTGCCCCAATAGTTTGATTTTTTTCTGATAAATATGAGAAAATCTTCTCAGTTGAGTGGGTAGGGGGAAGAGAGTCCATGGGAGGTTTAAGAAGGAATTAGAAGATTGGGAAAAAGGAGTGTAGGAAGAAGGATAGTGAATTGGTAAAGGTTTAACTTGCTGAAATGAAGACTCAGTTGATAATTGTACCATAAATGTGCAGTGGACTCTGTCGATCAACATGGTTTTATCATTTGTTTTCTAGATGCTGGTAGTAATCCAAAGTTGGGGTTTGGCATAGCAAGATATTTGATAGGATAAAGTGGCAAAGGATTTAAGAAAAGAGAATGGTTTAGCATTGAACTGGTTCACTAAGGTGTCAAGATGGGGAGAAGAGAATATAACCAGTACAGAGATGATGGCCTGATAAAGAACTGAAGGGTCAAGGGATTGGAGGTAACAATGAAGACAAAGAACAGAGTTTGAGGTGGCAAGGAGGAATGGAATGAAAATGAATTATAATTATATAAGGGAATTTCAGAGTTCAGGAACATTGAAGTGGAGTATTTGTTGGTGATTGCAAGATCAAGGATATGTTACCAGGTAGGAGTGGAGGAATAGGTCATGGGAAATGAGTAAGTTGAGGAACTGAAAGTTTAGGGTATTTGAGGCAGCATTGAAATGTATGTTGAAGTCCCCTAGTATGAGGGCAGGAGTTGGAGAAGAAAGATTATAAACCAGGTACTGAACAATTGTGGAAAGAAGGGGAATGTCTTTTTTTTTTGGAGGGGGGAAGGCAGGGCAATTGGGATTAAGTGACTTGCCCAAGGTCACATGGCTAGTTTTTGTGTCAAGTGTCTGAGGCCGGATTTGAACTCAGGTCTTCCTGACTCCATGGGCTGTGCTCTATTCATTGTGCCACCTAGCCACCCCGAAGGGGAATGTCTTGAAGGTCAGTATACAACAGTTACCAGGATTTTGATTGGGTAGTAAATATGGTAGCTTAGGTGGCACAGAGGAGAGAGTGCTGGCCTTGGAGTCAGGAGGAATTTGGTTCAACTCTGGCCTCCAATACTAGCTGTGTGACTCTGGGCAAGTCACTTTAACTCTGTTTGACTCAGTTTTCTCATCTGTAAAATGAGTTGGAGAAAGAAATGATAAACCATTCCAGTATCTTTATCAAGAAAAACCCAAATGGAGTCATGAAGAGTTGGACATGACCAATCAACTAAACAATAACAAAAACTACATATGGATTGAGTGAAGCTTAAAGAAAGAGATGACAAAAGAATGATGGTAGTAGAAGGAAAGCCTACAAATAGCACTGGGAAGGAAGTAGTCTTCCAACATCATTACCTTAGCCAGTGAGTTGGGGAAGAAGAATTGAAGGTATAATCAGTGCTAGAAAGAGTGGCCAGGAAGGCTGTGCCATCAGGAGGGAGATAGGTCTCAGTGAAAACCAGGAGACAGAGGGAGTAGAAAAGGAAAAGATTTAAGATGAAAACGAGCTTGTTGCCTATAGAGCGGATATTACAAAGATCACAGTGTGAGGGCTGTATAGCCTTAGAGTGAGACATTGTAGAAGGGCAGGGGTTGGAATGAGATGCATGAAAATAAAAGAGTAGGCAGGCAGTGATTAGCATAAATGATTTAGAGAAAACTTGTTAGTACTCATATGAAGCAAATTACAAAGAAAATAATGCTGAAAGACCTCAGAATTATAATCAATACAATGACTCAGTAAAGAGGTGGTGTACTACAGATAAAGAATGAGGCATATGTTGTCACACTTAATCAATTTCTCTGTTGGTCTTTGCTACAAAGAAGAGTTCTATGGGGGAGTGCTACTGAGAAATAACAGCAATGAAAAGACAATGAAGGTCACTATTTTGAAAAACAACCATACAAGAATTTGTAACTCCAAATGAGAGTTATTCTTTCAAATAAAAAAAAAATAAGGTATGGATGCAGATATGTATGTTTTGTAGAGAGCAAGCAATAATGATTGAAGTTCTAATATACGCATTCTCATTTTCCACCTGTGCCAGAGGTCATAGGATGGAGCCAGAGAGATAGAAAGAGATGGGGGGTGGGGGGGAGTCAACACTCCAACAGAGTTGGAGATAGACAAACAGAAGGACAGGGGGACACAGAAAGAACTGGTGAAAAAGATAGATGTTTTAAATGTCAATGGAGAAATAAAGAAAATGGACAGGTGGGGAAAAGTTATTAAAATGACTCAGTTTTTACAAATAACCCAAATCTAGAGGTTGAAATTCCAGCCAATGAAGAACACAAAATTACAGGGTTGGAAGAACTAGAAGAAGTTTGTAGAGAAGCCATACTCTTCATCGAGGAACAGAACGGAACAGGTTTAACTCATGATGTATCATGTGTAAATGGACAGAGCTGACCCCAGAGGCAGGAACACAGGAGTTCAAATGCCTGGAATGGACTTTGTCCTCATTTCTGCCTCTCAGAATTCCTATCTTCCTTCAAGGAAAAGCGCCAGTGCCATCTCCTTCATGAAGCCTTACATTGAATGGCTCTGTAATCCTGGGCAAATCACTTATTCTCTAGATACTCTGGGCAAATCCTGAATACTCCTAAGTGGCACAGAAGGAGCCAAGCTGCATTAAGCAGAGGGAGTTTTCCTATGTAGGAGTTCGCTAAATCAATGAAATCACATACCCATTCAGTATTCCTATTCTTATTTTGTGAAGTTGTTTTCTTCCTTTAATTAAAGGTGTTTAAGCAGAGGCCAAGCGACCCATAGTGGGTGTTCATTTAGTAAGCATAAGGCTGAATCAAAGGCCTTATTCCCTTCCAACTCTAAAATTTCACAACCCTACAATCACGGACTTGTCCAAGGTCATAGAATCAGAGACTCTCACAGTTGGAAGGAAACTTAGAGCTCACCAAGTCCAACTCATAACTGACCACTCTACATTAAGTTTGACAAGCCATTCTGCCTTCTTTTAAAGACCTCCAGGAATGGGGAGCCAATTAATTTCCAAAGCAACCCATTTCACTTTGGGGTTGTTCCAATTGTTGGTAAGTGTTTTCCTGATAAAGAAACCTCAAATCTGTCCCTCTGTTACTTCTAAGAAGTTGCCATCCCAGCAGCAATATCAGAAAATAGAATGTTCTCTCTATTAGAGTAAGCTGCCTTCTCTTCTATGAAAGTCACCTCTATCCATTTCATTTAGATGCAAAATCAAAATGAAAGAATGAATACAATTAAATTAACAAACTTAGAATCCAGAGCCAAATGTTTAAATGATATGAATGTAAAATTAAAAAAAAAAAAGAAAAAATAAAACATAAGAGAAAAGAAAGAATAGTATTGAGGAAAAGAAACATGAAGAGAGTGAGCTAATTTAAACAATTATGTACCACTGGGCTTGTTTTGAGGATTGTGGAAAGGAAGGTGCAGCAGTGATTCCAGCTTGGCTCCCATAATCAGGTTGAGGGACCAGGCTCCTTAACTATAGAGGACACAGTCGTATTTTTAACACCAAACAGCCTTCTAGTGGGAAGGAGCTGCTACACACTTGCTTGTTGATTTCAGCTTCTCAATACCTAAAGATGCCATTGGCATTCACTGCTGCTAGAAATAGAAAGAAGGGGAGGGACCAGTTGCCAGCAGCTTGGTCTCTGTGCAGATTCTTTTACCTTAGAAACAGCTCCCATCACTGAGGAAGCTGAGAAATGTAGGGCAGTAAACGAAATTTTCATTTAGTGCAATGTGAACTTCTGCAAAAGGGACTCAATCAGAGAGAACTCAGCTTTGAGATTAAAAACAAGAAGGCTGAATAGCTTCAGCTGTGCGGGGACAAGGGGAGTTCCAGAAATGGATGATCAGGGAAAAGAAATTGGTATTTATGAAACCCAGTTCTCCTAAGGTATTTGTGTATGAATTCTTTAGAAATTGGGGAAAGGGTTGTTATTTTTACCATCATCATCATCATCACCACCACCACCATGGTTATTAAGTGCTTCTCTTATGGTGTCAAGCACATTTTTTCCCCATTTCCTCAAAAATAGTCCTTTGAGTATCACTTCATCTGGATCCACTCACCAGTAACTGTCAACAATACATACATTTGTGGAGTGTCTACTGGGGTAGCTAGGTGGTTCAGTGATAAAGTACCTGGACTGGAGTAAGAAAGACTCATCTTCCTGAGTTCAAATCCAGACTCAAACATTTACTAGTTGTGTGACTTTGGGCAAGTGTTTTAATTCTGTTTGCCTCAGTTTCCTCAACTATAAAAGGAGCTAGAGAAGGACATCACAAATCACTTCAGTGTCTCTGCCAAGGAAACCTCAAATAGGGTCATGAAGAGTCAGACATGAGTGACATCATTGGTTACTTCCTGTTAATCTTTTGGAGCAAGGAATTTCCTTTTGACTTGGATGTGATTTGCACAAAGAGGTCACTTTTCACTAAGGAACGAACAGGTTTCAAATTGAGATGCGAAAAGGGCAATAAAGTAGGTGCAGGAGAAAGAGGTCTGTTCGCCATAGGAAGAGGTGAAATGATTTTTACCAAAAGAAAAAAGTCAAAAGGAGAAGCCTTGGGTTTATTTAATCACAATGTAGAGTATTAGCATACAAGGGGAATAAATAATCACCATTCTGGACTATGTCCTGGACCAGGGGTAGGGAACCTGTGGCCTTGAAGCCACATGTAACCCTCTAGGTCCTCAAGTGCTCCTCAAGGCTGAAGGTTCCCCACCCCTGTGACCTGGACTTGTTGAGTGAGTCACAGACTGAAGTTCTTTTCACCATCTTTATAAAATGTGAAGGTGACCAACCCTAACAAAGTCTTAAGTCAACCTAAAAATGAGAAACAACATGGTATAGTGGATAGAGTCAGGAAGATCTGGGTTCAACTCTATACCCTTTCACAAACTAGCTGTATTAATATGGACAAATCATGGAATTGTTCTATCCCCAGACAGCTCTCTGGCATTAAGTGACAGATAAGCTTCTTATCTGCATTTATGGATGGAGTTTCTTCTAATGTAGACATTCACACATGTACACAAGTACATGTGTACATGCATACATGTGTGAACATGGGTGAATATGTAAACAAAAGTGATCCATTCATGATTCAACCTATAAGTATCAAGACATCAAGTGAATTCCTAATTCAAGAATCAACAAAGCAAGTGAAAGGGTTCCTGTCATCAATCATTGGCAGAAGCCATTAAACAACATAAAAATAAACTGAGTTCATGTTCATGTGAATATGTAAAAAGGGTTGACATTGATACAGCCCTTTTAAGTTTTTGCAAAATGTTTTGTATATATGATCTCATTTGAACCTTATGACAACCTTGTGAGATATTTATTATTTCCATTTTCCAGATAAGACATCTGAGGCTCAGAGAAGAGTGGTCAGGGCCACAAGGCTAGTGAACGTCTGAAGAAGGACTTGACTCCAGATCTTTCTGATTCTGAGACCAGTACCTTGTTAACAACTTCTCCCTAGATGCCTGCATGCGTGTGTGTTTATGTGCATGTGGACGTTGCTCACCTGACATTCTCATAGCGATGGATGTAGATCTTGTGGAACTGGTGCTGCAAATGTTCATCTTCCACATTGGTCATGTCATTGATCATCTCTAGGACAACAAACCGAGGCAGTACAGAAAGTACCAGTCGTTCCTGAAACAAAGCAAGAGGCAAAGGTTGGGCTAATTGGACTCTCTTGGCCAAAGCTCCCAGATGACAGGGGCTCCAAGCTCATCCTATCCAATCCAAAAAGCATGTAATAATTACCTACTATGTGCTAGGCACTGTGTTAGACCATGGGAACACAAAACAAAATATCCCTTTCCCCTGAGGAATTTATAGACTATCAGGGGATGGAATATATGAAAAGATAAATATATAAGGATTAAAGGAAGAAGGAATGACCTCTAACAACCAGGAGGATCAGGAAAGTCTCTCATTAAAGGGTGGCATACAATCTAAGGTCAATGATGTAATCTTTATCAATGAAGGAAAGTTACTTCTTGGTCAAGAAGCTAAAACCTTTATTGAGGGAACCACTGTTGTTTCTTGTCGTTCGATCATTTTGGGATTTTCTTGGCAAAGATACTGGAGTGGTTTGCCATTTTCTTCTCCAGTTCATTTTATAGATTAGGAAAGTGAGATTACTTGCCAGTCACATAACTAGTAAGTGTCTGAGGCCAGATTTGAACTCAGGAAGATGAGTCTTCCTGACTCCAGGCCCAGAGTTCTAGCCACTGTGCCATCTAACTGCCTGAGAAAGCCATGAGGGATGCTAATTGTCCTCCCATCAAACTCATATAGCATTTTGAGGAAGGTATAAATAAAGCCTTTACTCAATGACATATCTATTGCTTAGGAGTAGAGCAACAATGTCTTTCACTCTTGCATGTTCTTGGTTATAAAGTAGTTCTTGAATTTTTTTTTCAAAGCTTTCATGAGTCACACTACTCTTGGAATATTGTATTTAGAGCTAGAAGGCTAGTACAGGCCTGTGACTTGGACTATCCTAATAGCCTCCCATTTTCTCTCCCAGCCTCAAGTTTCTCTCCACTCCAGTCTATTTTCTTCACATCTGGCAAAATGATTTTCCTAAAGTGCGAGTCTGATCATGTCATTACTTTTCCTTATCCTCCCACTTACTAAACTCCGATGACTCCCTATCACTTTTGGATCTGAACATAAATTCTCTTCTGCTTGAAGTTTATACTGCTTGAAGATCTGACTCTTTAACAGTACAAGTTTTCAAGCTATACTATAAAGTAGTAATTATCAAAACAATTTGAAATTAGATAAAAAAATAGATCTATCAGTAAAACAGATTAAGCTTACAACATACAGGAAAAAAAATGAACCTAGATGTCTAGAAAAATGACTGGAGATAGGTTTCACTATCTTTTAAAAGTTGATGGGAAAATTTGATAGAAGTATTGAAGAAATTAGTTATACCCAAACACCTCACACCTTTTACGGAGATAAGTTCCAAATGGATGTGACCTAGATAAAAGATCCCAAAACAAGGAAGAAATTACCTATAAGATCTATGGATAGGGAGAATTCTTGACCAAATAAATGATAGAGAATATCACCAAAGATAAAATATGCATTTTTGGCTACATAAAATTAAAAGGTTTTTTGGGGGGGTAGCTAGGTGACTCAGTGAATAGAGCCCCAGCCCTGGAGTCAGGAGGACTTGAGTTCAAATCTGACTTCAGACACTTAACACTTACTAGCTGTGTGACCTTGGGAAAGTCACTTAACCCCAATTGCCCTGCCCTCCCCATTCTAAAAAGCAAAAAAGTTGTTTGTATGTTTTTTGTAAATATAGCTAGGGCTAGAAGAGAAATAATTAGCTGAGGAAAAAATGCAGAAAATTTCTCTCATAAACATTTTCTTTGCAAAGATATAAATAATGTATTATAAGAATCATAGCTATTCTGGAACTGATAAGTTGAGGTAACTAGGTGACATAGGGGATAGAGTGCTGGACCTGGAGTTTAGAAGACTTGAGTATTAATGTGGCCTCAGACACTAATAACTATGTAACCTTGGGCAAGTCACTCAGATTCTCACCTGGCTCAGTTTCCTCATCTATAAAAATGACTATTATAATAGTCCATCCCATGGTATAGGGTTGTTGTGAGGATCAGATTAGATAATAATTATAAAACACTTTGCATCTTAAAATGCCATATAGATGCCAGCTGTTGTAATGATTGTTATTGAAAAAATGTTCTAAGGATATAAATAGTCAGTACTCAGGGAAATAAATTCAGGCTATCTACAGTTATATAAAAATGCTTCAAATAACTAATAATCATAGAAATATCAATAAAGGCAATTAGAAGTTTACACTTTATACCCATCAGATTGGAAAATGATGAAAGAAAAAGATAAATGTTGGAGGAGCTTCAGGCAAACAGAAACACTGATATATTATTTGTGGAGCTCTGAACTGGTCCATTCTACTTTCCATTTTGGACAGCAATGTGGAATTATATACAAAAGGTTACTAAGTCAGTTCATGCCCTCTGATCTTTGACATACTCATTCCATTGGTAGGTCTATACACAGAAGAGGACAGGAAGAAGAAAAGGTCCTCTCTTCTTCCCCACCCCCCTTCTCCTGATTTTCCTACACACATGATACTCTTCCCATCTCTGTGCCTTTATACTGCCCGAGCCTGGAATACACTCCCTCTTCATCCCTCTCCTCCCCGCCCCCCCAGCTCCAACCTATCTTTCCAATGTCATTAGACATTTCTCCCCTTCCCATATTTTACAGTCCTGTTAGATCTGCTGTCTTGCTCTTCCTCTAATACCATGTTCCATTTACTGTCTTGATATTTTGCACACAATATCCCCCATTGCTGTTGGGAATTCTCCCCTTGCTCATCTCCGCTTCTTAGAATTCCTACTTTCCTTCAAAACACAGTTCATGTGTCACTTCTGCAGGAAGCCTTTCTTGTTCTCCCCAGCTACAAGTGCCTCCCCTCAGTCTCCATGTTACTTTGTAATATATATATATTTCCCATATACTTATATGCTATCTCTCCCTTTAGAATGCAAGATCTCAGATGGAGTATCTCTATATCTCTGGTATCTATTCCAGATCTAGCATATAGCAAGTTTTTAATTTATGCTTTTGGATTGACCAATTTCTGTCTTCAAATACTGGAATGGCTAAGTTGTCTTGTAGATGAATGATTAGACCTAATTGTTTTAATTTTGAGAAACAAGAACAAAATGCAGTAGAAAGAACTCTTTGGCAAACAAATTGGAAAGATTTAAGACCTCTATAATTACAAACAGAGATTTCAGAGCACCAATGATGAAGCATAATACCCACCTCCTGACAGAGAGAGACTAAATAAGCATAATGACTCACTCATTTTTGAGCACAGTCAATGGGGGAATTTATTTTTTCTTGTCAATGCATATTTGATACCAGTATTGTGTTTTTTTTATTTGTTTTCCAAGTGGGGATGTGGGAAAGAGAGAAAATAAATTCTTGAAAATTAAAAAATATCAATCTACTCTCATCAATACAATTATCCACTATAAATCCAAAGAACTGATGGTATACAATGCTATTGACCTTCAAATGATGAACGATTGGACTCAGATTGCAAATGTAAGCATTTTTTCTTGCTCCTCCCATTCCCCAAATATGGCTAACACAAAAATGTTTTGCATAAGTTCATATGTGCACTGGGCATCATTTCTTGCATTTTTGATAGGTAAGAGAGGGGGTAGACGGAAAGAGAAAATTTTGAACTGAAAACAAAATGAAAAAAAAGAGAAGGAAATGACAAAACTGCTCCAGTATCTTTGCAAAGAAAAATCCAAATGGGATCACAAAGAGTCAGATACAACTGAAAAGACTGAGCAACTAGTGTTCTATGCAAATGATCTCTACTGGAATATCCCCAGGAAAAATAATCACACTACCTGAAACTACCCAACAAGAAACTACCCTATTTATTTAGGATTTTTTTTTCTTACAACCAGTCCAAATCTGAATAACTTTCAAGATTTTTAGAGTTGGAAAGGACCTTAAAGGTCCTTTCTTGTCAAACTCCTTCCTTTTATAATTTTGTAGTTGAATAAACTGCATTCATTCCAGTGAGGGTAAGGGTCACATAAAGTAGTAGGTTGCAGAGCTGGGCTTCAGACAGATGTCCCCAAACCCAAATCCAGAATTTTTTGTTTAATTTTTTTTCTTTTTTTTGGAGGTCAATAGCATTATTATAATGGAGTGAGAACTGAGATTGTGTGGCTTAAGGGCACTGAATGATCTTTGAGGAACTAGAGAAAATTAAATAAAAGCTAGTTTTGGTTCTTTTTTTTTTTTTCAAAGTTTGACAATATGCTTTCCATCCTAAGTCTTCCCTTCTCCAGGTTAAGCATCTCCAATTCTCTAGGGGATTCTCATATGGACTAATCCTCATTCTTCATATGAAGCCAATTCTCCTTACCGTGAAAGAAGGGATGTCTGTTTTAGATTTTAAGCAAATAGTGGATAGCTTTTGTTAATTAGGCTGGGCATGGATTTTTGGTCACCAGTGTTAGATTAGATCACCTCTGGTTTCTTTTCTATTCTGAAATTCTACCATCCTATATTCCTAAGACTTTATTTTTAGTCTAAAGCAAGGACATTGTCTTCTATTCACTTTTTATTATCCCTTCCTGATTCTTATCCTCATATCTATCCCCAAAGTTTCCATATGAAGTAGATAGTCATTAAATGCTTATTATCTAATTAAAGTAGTAAGCAAAATTAGAGAGAGAAAGCTTTAAGTTGGACAGAAGGGAAAATAATAAGGGAAAGTGAACATTGAAATACTTCTGAGGGAAAACAAGACCTAGGCCTTTTCCTGGAAGACTTTAAAAAAAAAAAAAGGATATTAAACTAGTGGTCTACAGTAGTTATTTCTACCTAGTCTTGCCTAGAGCCAAAGGAAGGCCTGGTTTAAATGATCTTCTAGTTTCAGAATAGCCCCGTATGAATCTTTTGCAACTTATTACCTTTGGCACGCTTAGTAAGTCATTTAACCTCTGTGGGACTTTGTTTTCCTATCAGTATAAAGAGGGTGTTGGACTAGATGAGTTCTAAGGTCTCTTTCCAAATCTAGGATCTTATGACCAGGAACCCTTTATATTCTATGATGTTTTCATAAACCTTGAGATCTCCTAAGATTATTTATTGGATTTTTTTCCTACAAAGATCAAACTTGCCTTAATGTATATATACCCTTTGCAATCATTTTTATTCTCACTCTCTGTCTCTCCTTTCTGTCTCCTCCTCCTCCTTCCCTCTCTCTTCTCTACTCCTCTTTCTCTCTCTCTCTCTCTCTGAAAAAAATGCCCTCTTCCTCTCTTCTTTGTGTCCATTGTCTTTCCCCCATAATAGTGTAAGCTAATTGAGGGCAGGAGGAATGTCCTTTTTCTCATTTGTATCTCTAGCACTTAGCAGGTTCTGAATAAGTGTTTATTGAATTGAAAACACACCCACACCCTACTCATTTTGTATCTGCCACTGAGGGACTTAGTAACTTGCCTAGCAATTACAACCCAGTATGTCTTAAAGGTTGGATTTGAACCCAGGCTTTTTTGACTTAAGGCTAGCCCTCTATCCACTATACAATACTGTCCCTATTGTTAGGAAAATGTTTCTTCACAATATCACATTCACTGCATAAGCAGGGCTGATATTACTGTCCCTATTACCAAGGTGTAGAAAAAGAGACTAGTAAACTAGTCACAGTCAAAACTAAGAATTCAAACCCAAGCCACAAGAACATAGAATTAGAACCAGAAGGAAGGTACCCTAAAGATGATCTCTATCTAGCCTGACTTCCACTGCCCCATTTCAGATGAGACCTAAAGAGGTGAAGTAACTTCCCCTAGGTAACATAAATACTTGTTCAATTGTTTCAGTCCCATCTGACTCTTTGTGACCCCATTTGGAGTTCTCTTGGCAAAGATATTGGAGCAGTTTGTCATTTTCTTCTTTGCCTCATTTTATAAATGAGGAAACTGAGGCAAATGGGGTTAACTTGCCCAGGGTCACACAAGTTAGTAAGTGTCTGAGACCAGAGTGGAATTGAGGAAGATGAGTCTTCCTAATTCCAGACCCAGCATTCTATCCACTGCACTACCTAGCTGCCCAGTTAACGTAGGTACTAGCAGGCAAAGTCAGAATTGGAATCCAGGACCTCTATCACACTGTTGGACAATTTCTGGCTCCAAACCCAATGATATTATTGTTGCTTTATACTATACTATGCTAGCTACTATTATTTTACCATGCTTAACTTTTTCTCGTGTCATTTCCCTCAGCTTGATTCACTGGTTTATTAACCATTACCCTACCATACTGAGAACACTCTATGAATAAAAATAAGAGCAAACATGCTTTAAGTACAAATTTAGAGTTTGCGCTGAAGCAGAATACAACCTTTACCTGCTTTGGAAATCAAAACCCAGGAAGACTATATTACACAGAATTCCCCAATAGCTCTATTTTCTGATTTTTCTCTCTCCTTAGGCCTATATTGTTTGCATAAAAAGGGGATATTGACTTAATTTAAAGTGCATCTAGGCCTCTGCCTCTTTTACCTTGTCATCCCATAAAACCAAGCCCATTCATGCTATGAAAATGGTTCCCACAATCATCAACTGCTAGGTTAGACCCAGAGGGGAAGAATATGTAGCTGAAGCCTAAAGCTCTACTGGGGCATTAAGATCTTCATTTCATGCAATGTGGTGATAAAGAAAAAAAGAAGAAAGGTTAGCCTACTGTATATTCAATACTCCCTGAGCTCAAATACTAATATATCCTTCCAGGCACTTAGAATCTTAGAAACTGCCATTCAAAAGCTAATTCTTTCTGCACCACCCCACATCCCCCAGACTTTTAAAATAAGCCACCATGCTATTTCTCTTTAGTTACCAGATCCCATGACTAGGAGACTGTGCTGGATCAGAATGATGGGGTAGATAGAGTGTTCAAGGCAGACAGAGCAAGCTGGACCAGGATGTGTGACATGAGATAAGATGCGGGATGTGATCAGCCATAGACTATGCATTGATGTCCCCACCATAGACTTACCTGTCTGCTTTCACAAAGCACCCCCCCTCCAACTACCTGACATTCCAGAACAGTGCTCTCCTTGCCCTCTTTCAGGTTCCCCTTGCTTATTTGTATGACAAAGAGACCTCAGGATTACCTGATATTCCAGGTATTACAGAGCCCTGCTTGTCCCTCCTCCCATTCTCCTCTTCCCCCATGCCCCTATCCTGTCACACTGTATTTAGACCAAAAACTAACCAGGGTAAGTGCTCTGTCTCCTGTGTGGAGTGGAGCCCATTGGGGCTCTGTCTCCCATGAGGAGCAACAGAACCCACTGGGTACACCACTCCAATAAATGTCTTTCTTTAACTCATGACAGTCTACATGAATTCTTTCAGGACACTGGGACCCACGTGTCTATTCATCATGGTGCCTATGAACCCCAACAATCTTGAGGTGCACCATGAACTCCATCAAGAATACTTGAGAGAGGGGCAACTAGGTGGCACAGTGAATAGAGCACTGGCCCTTGAGTCAGGAGGACTTGAGTTCAAATCTGAGCTCAGACACTTAACACTTAGTAGCTGTGTGACCTTGGGCAAGTCACTTAACCCCAATTGCCCAGCCTTCTTCCCTCCAAAAAGCAAATAATAACAATAATAATAATAATAATAATTTACTGGGGCGGCCAGGTGGCACAGTGAATAAGAGCGCTGGCCCCAGAGTCAGGAGACCTGGGATTGGTTCTGGCCTCAGATACTTGGCACCCACACAAAAATAACTGGCTGTGTAACATTTAGAAAGTTACTTAACCCCAATTGCTTAAAAAAAAAAAAAGAAAACTTGAGAGAACTGAGGAAATTTAACCTGGAATAGAAAGGACTTGGAGTAGAGGGTACTTGATAACTGACTCCCAAGTATTTGAAGGGCTGAAGAGAGTTTACCTTTGTACTGATTGGGTCTAAAGGAAAGAACCTGGAAAGATGGGTGGAAGTTACAAAGAGAAAGATTTAGGGTAGATGTAAGGAAAAAGAAAACTGCACTAGCAACTAACTTCTGAACAGTTATGCCACCATAGAATGGGTTGAATTGTGAGATAGTGGGTTGAAGATTTATCTTCAAATTTGGGCTGGATGACTATGTCAACAAACATTTATTGAGTGTCTAATACAGAATGAAGGACAAACAAAAGCCAGGGTACCATGCTAAATGTCAAGATATAAGGAATAGAAAGAACAGCTCTTAAGGAGCTCAAAGTCTATAGGATCAGATAACACTCAATTTACTATGTCCAAGTAAGATATATTGTGATATATATACATATATATATATATATATATATATGTATGTTTGTGATGAAAAATCTCATCCAAAATTTAATCAAGATCAAGAGATCTCTTAGGATAGAAACAGGAATTTATTCTCTTCCCCATGACCAAACATGAGGAAGAGGCACTTCACAAAAGGCAGAATAAGAATTTATACCCTAATGGGGTCCCTCTCCCATTGGTTGGGAGGGGGACTCACACCAATAGTAAACAACAGAGGAGCCTGCCAAGGAGGCTGATTGACAGAAAGGGAAGGGAGGGGGAGGGTCCTAAAGTGGGGAGGAGTGAGGTTGGGCTGTTCCCCGACCCACTCAGGCTGGGAGGAGGGGCTCACAGTGGCAGGAAATCTGAAAGCCTCCTGAAAGGGCTTGCTGCTAATACCAGTAGCAGAAGGAGTGGGGTGTAGCAGCAAGCACCCCGGCGCCCCCAGGGTTTGCCGCCACCACAAGTTCTTGTATCTGCTTTGTTAAAGGAAAGCAACTCAAAATGGGTTAACAAGCTTACTTTAATCAGTCAGACCATATATCGTTTACCTTGTTCAGGGGAAATAGGTCAGCACCCCGAACTTCAAAGTATACAGGCAGAATTATCAAGACAGAAACAGATCAAGTAGCTTTCCAAACTGTCCAGCCATTACATCCATACCCAATCAACATCTGGTTTCAAA
>NW_027187460.1:20401078-20424599 GCF_028583685.1 Petaurus breviceps papuanus | reverse complement strand
GATATAGATAGATAGATAGATAGATAGATAGATAGATAGATAGATAGATAGATAGATAGATAGATAGATAGATTGATTGATTTATTGATTGTGAAGGCACTGGATGGTGGAGAGGGGATCAGGAAAGGCTTTGGTAGAAAATGAGATTTTAGCTGGGACTTGATTACTGGGGTGGGAAACCTGCAACCTGGAGGCCCGGTGACTTGGAGGCCAAAGGTTCCCTGCTCCTGGAGTTGAATGAAGCCAGGGAAGCCAAGACTGCTTATCAGTTACGTTATATAAGGGGTTTTAGTTAAGGGCACAGGGATGGCTTATGGACTAGATAATGTCTAAAGTTCTTTCTAACTAGGAATGTTCTTTGTGTGACTTGGGGAAAAGCAAGGATGCCTAGGTGATATTGTTAACAATTTTTGTTCACACTTTGAATAGCTAGTTGGTACATAGAAAGTCTTTTCACCTTCATTGTCAAAATGCTGACTTCAGCTTTTCACTTGGTTGCTCCAAGGTTTTTAGGGGAATTAGCACCTGAACCAATTACTGAGAACTGATTATACAGAAAAAGCTCTACCATGCTGAAATGAGACAACAGCTTACCTCCTAAATGCCTAGACTGCACAGGGATGACATTTGTAAAACTATTTAGACCAAAGTAGGACTTTGTGTAGGATAGTAAGGAAGCTTCCTTATTAGCATTTCCTGTACAGTTTAGATCTAGGATTTGGCAGTACAGTAAATAAACTGTGGTGCTTTGAATTGGGAAGACATGAGCTCAAAATCAGCCTTAGATATTTTTTTTCCTTGTGTGATCCCAGGTAAGTAACCAATCTCTGTCTTCTACTATAAAATAGAGATAATACTAGCACTTTTGTCTCAGGGTGTTATGAGGATCAAATAAGATATTTATAAAATTCTTAGCACAGTGCCTATCACATAGCAGGTGCTTAACGATTGCTTCTTTATTGTTTGATCCAAAGACTGAAGGCCCAAATCAGTTCAGGGAGTGAACACATTTAAGCAGGTCAGTAAAGGAATATTGGTCTCACTAGGTATAGCGCTGTGGTACACAAAAGGAGAAGAAAAACCTGTTCCTCTAAATTCAATAAAGTTACAATATAATTTAGGCGACAAGACTAGACCTGTACAAAAGCCAGAGAAAAGTACAAGAGGAGCAAAAAGGTGAGAGAAGCAAGGCAAGGAGAGATGGTATGTTGGACAGCAGAATAATATCAACATCTCATTTATGCGACATTTTAAATTTAAGTTTAAAAGATGCTTGTTTCCTAATAACACTGTGAAATTTGTAGTATGAATATTACCACTGCAACTACTACTACTAAACCACCCCCCCACTACTACTCTTCCTATCAGAGAAGATTCTAGACCACAACTTAAAATGCAAGAATGACAGGTTCTTGACAAAGGAAAGTAAATACATATCTTTGCTTATCTAGAATTTTGAACATTTTATTCTAGTACACAAACACATACATATATATGTGTGTGTTTGTATGTATATATGTGTGTATGTACACACATATATGTATATGTGTATCTGTATATATAATGTAGAATATTTTAAGTTGGGTTTAAACTGAAAATGGGGAAGGGAAAATTCCCTACATGAACCTATCAAATCTGAAACCATAGCCACAAGCAGAAGAACAGTGGAAAGACCCAGTAATTCACATGATATGGTACCCAAGAAGAAAAGAACAACTAATTTTGTCTCATGTATTTATTAAAAACATATAAAGAATAGGTGTAATAAACAAGGTGAAGTAGAGATTCTGACATGATTACTTAATATCAGTGAGATTTGGTGGGGATTGATCTCATTCCTGAAATATGTCTCCACATGGGTTTATTTGATTTGAAAAGAACAGAATCAAGCAGATTAAAATTACAGTTGGATAGGACTGTAAATTAGAAAAAGATGTTTATCCAAATATCAAAAGAGAAAAGTATGGTGGGGAATATTCATGTAAGAAGCATCATATGGGGGGGAAAAAGTGTATGCTAACAGACCACCAGAAGAGAAAAAGGAATTAGATGATGATTTGAGAAAATACATAAAAATTTGGGAGGAAGGCATGATATGGTAGTAATGGGGAACTTTGCCTATCAAGACATCTGCTACAGATTTTATTGCCCAAAGCAGACAGATCATTGTCTTACATAAATGGTAATCTCATTCTTTAAATAGTGGAAGAAGTAACAAGGGAAAATTTTTATTCTGAACTTGATTCTGAGCAATAAGGAAGAATTGATTGCTGAACTAAAAATAGAAAGAATGCTAGGAAGAAATGACTGTTTCATCTTGGAATTTATTATAAAGGAGAAAAAAACCAGGTATACTCTGATGTGAAGCTTAAATTTTAGGAGATCTTATAGCCTAAAATTAGCCTAAAATTCTAGACTGGGACTTCTTGACCTGGAGTTCATAGGTAGATTTTAGAAGATACTTGAACTTGGATGGGAAAAAAAAAATCTTTATTTTTGCCAACCTGACTGAAACTGTCCATTTCCTTTAAATGTGAATGTAGATAACAAAACATTGTTCTGAAAAGGGTGCCCATAAGCTTCACTATATTGTCAGTGGGGTCTATGACACACAAAAAAGTTAAGAAACCCTATTTTAGAAGAATAGGAAGTGACATTTTGGGGAAAAAAACCTAAAGCACAAACAAGCAATCCCAATGAGGAAAAAAGTATTGAGGGGTGAGGAAGAGAAAGGTAGAGGCCTATTAAAAGAGATCAATTTGAATTCACAATGAAAATCAGTCAACTTAAATTATTAAGACAGTGGAATGATTTGCCATATCCTTTTCTATCAGATTTTACAGATGAGGAACAGAGACAAACAGTGTTAAGTGACTTGCCCAGGGTCACACAGCTAATAAGCCTCCAAGGCTAGATTTGAATTCAGGTCCTCCTGACTCCAGCCAGGGTAGGCACTCTATTCACTATGCAAAGGACATGAAACTAGAGCTCATTGGGAAAAGTAATCTAATAGAAGGTAGCTGTTCTCACAATAATGTCATAGCTGACTGTCACTCAAATGTAACATGGCTTCTTGAAAAATTGGTCATTCCAGAGTCCTTTACTTTTCTTCCTTAACAGGTAACAATATCCACAGATTGGAAGAATGTCAAATACAGGATATCCCTGAATTTATGTCAGGCATTTGAAAGAATTTACATACTATTTTTATGGCCAAGGTGGAGACATGTAGACTAGATTACAGTGCATTTGAGTAATTCCATTATTGACTGAATGACTGAACACAAAAGGTAATCATTATTCCTTCAATGCTAGCTTGGAGGAAGGTCTCTAATGAAATACTGAAAGATCAATCTTCGTTCAACAATTCCAATGATGACTTGAATGAAAGTATGGATACATCATTATCAAATTTTGTAGATGATGATGAAGCTGGGAGGGATAGTTTAAATGGTAGATAATAAAGTCAAAATTCAGTTTAATTCAACAAACACTTATGTGTCTTCTAATTATAAGACACTGTGCCAGATACTAAGGATATAAAGATTTTCAAAAAGCTTACGTTTCTGAACCATTCAGAAAATAGAAGGATGGGCGATATATGAGAGTAAATAGCTTCCCAGGGATTCTATTGCTTTTTCATCATGTAAATAAGGAGCCATGAAAATTTCTTGAGTAAAAGAGATACATGGTCAAACCAGTCCTGCATGAGGATCAATTGTTTAATGGGGGGGGGGGGATGGGGGAATGGAAGAAAAGAAACAATTTAGGAGATTAAGATAATAAAATCCAGGTGATAGATGTGTGAGGCCCAACCTAAGGTCATAGTATTATGAGTGGAAGGGAGGCAACTGGGAAAGATGTTGTGGAAATAGAACTGATTGAACTTGGCAAGAGATTCACAACTCTCCAGAATCTTCTAAACTACTATTCAGTAGATAATGCATATGCATTGTTTCTTTAAAAAATAAGATTGCTCTGATCCTTTTAAAGTTGACTAGGTGACCCAGTGGATAGAGCAGCAGGCCTGGAGTCATGAAGACTTATCTTCCTGAATTTAAATCTGGCCTCAGACACATAGCTGTGTGACCCTGGACAAGATACTTTACCCTATTTGCCTCAATTTCCTCATCTGTAAAATCAGCTGGAGAACAAAAAGGCCAACTACTCCAGTATCTTTGCCAAGAAAACTCCTAAAGAAGCCACTAAGAATCAGACACGATTGAACAAACTCCTTTTAAAATACCAAACCTTAGGGTACTAGGGATTATGGGAGGAGGTAGAATCAAAGATGACACCAAGGTTTCAGGATTGACTGTGATGATGGTGGTACTATCAACAAAAATTGAGAAGATCAAGACAGGTGAAAGATCACATGGATGAGTTCATTTTTGGACATATTTAGTGTCTGAGGTACAGACAGGACATCCAGATAGAGATATCAAGCAGGCAGTTTGTAAAGCAAGATAGGAATCATAGGAAAGATTAGAGTTGGCTATATAGATTTGATTATCTGTCTAGAGTTGATTATAAAACCCTTGAGAGAAGATGAGATCATCAAGACTGAGAGCATAGAGGCAGAAAACAAAGCCTTGTGGGACAACCATACTAAGGGACTGGGAAGAAGAGGATGAATCAGTATAGACAGATGAAAAAGTGAAGCAATAGAAGAGAACCAAGAGAAAATAATGTTTTGTAAATCAGTGGAAGAGAGACTATCCAGGAAAAGATGGCTATCTATGGTATATAAAGTGGTACAGAGGACCAGGAAGAAGACTGAGAAAAGTTCATTTGGATGGTCTAGGCTTATTTGTAGACAGTCAGTGGAAAGGCTGTGTTTAAAATATAAGATAGAGAATGACATGTAGATGATGGGAAGGGATGGACCCAAGGACATTTAAGGAAAGGTTAATCCTAGAAAAAAGAAAAAGAAACACTTTATCTTGTGAGATTGGAGTAAAGGAGGAGGGGATAAGTAAGGATGTCAAGAGATTCAGATATGTGAGATGTCCTACCTCTTTTCTGCAGGCTAGGTCTCCTGCTAAGGATGGAGACCAGTATTTGAGGAGACATAAGGTTTGAAACAGTTATTATGGAGATTGTAATACAGAGCTGAGATGGTATCAACATTTTCTATTCAGCAGTAAAAGCTCAGTCCATTTTAAAAATTAGAAATTGATAATGAACTCAGACTGTCTGATTTTATTATTATCCCCAGGAGCATTCATCAGTTTGGGAGCAGAAAGGGAGAAAGTAAAAACTAGGTAGGAGAATTGGGGTGCAACAACAGAAACACAAGGGGACAAGGACTTCCAAGGTGAATGACAGTACCTTGTTGAACTAATTAATCCTGCAGTTATTGTCAAGACTTCGAAAAAGAAGAAGGTAAGTCTAGAATAGGTGTAATGAACTGGGAGTTGAGGGAAAGATTAAGGGATAGGAAGTTATAGTGAGCAAGAAGAAGAAGAAGTATAAGAGGAATATGACAATAGGGAGAGTGTGAAGACCAGATATTAGGACCGAAGAAGGTAATTTCAGAATAGAAAATCTTAGTAGCTGAAGCTTTTGATGATGATGAAGTCTTTGGTATAATCACACCTATGGGTGACTGAGTTCATAGGAGATAAGAAAATTGATGAATTGGAGGACTAGAAAGTGTAAAGGGTCATAAAATGAGCAATGAAATCACTAATGATGAAGACAAGAGGAAGAACAGACTGTAAGTCTGTGAGCCAGGTACTGAAGTAATCAAAGAGGAAAGAGAGTACCAAATAGTAGCAGATACAGCATTTGAGTCTCATCACACTCTAATGAATTGGGTAGTACAATTTTTATTACTCCTATTTCTGAGATTAGGAAACTATGGTAGTAAGAAGTTAAGTAACTTGATCAGTCATATTAGTGAGCACTGGAGGTGGTATTCAAACACTATGACTCCAAATCTCTCTCTCCCCTATAGCATGATGACTCTCATGTCAACAAGATGCGTTGTAAGGCAATCTAGGTGAAGGGTGTGAACACCCAGGAGGTTGTTGAGTGACAGTGGAGGAGGGCAAGAGTCTGGAAGTGGCCGTGGAAAACAATTAGTATGACATCACCTCCTGGCTGAGTTTATTGTGGTGTATGAGAAATGGGTGGGAAGGGATGCAGGATAAATTCAGGTTTCCAGTTAACATCATAATAAAAAAATGCAAGAGGAAGAGTTCTAGGATTAGGTGAGTAGGTTAAAAATAGATTTGAGATTTCAGAGGTCACAGTGAAAGGGGAGACAGAAGTTTGGGATTGGGAAGGGTCCGGCTGAGCTAAATGGAGATAAGTGCTCAGGAAGAGCAAGCAGGAGATGCATATTTTTGACTGGTTAGACAGGAGATGCATGGAAGTGCCTGTTTGTGGTCTGAGACAGTCATGATAAAATGAGGTAAACTATATATTACTGTCTTTTGAACAGAAAGCTAGGTTAGTATGTTGTAATAAATACTTCAAGTTTACAAATGAAGAATATGAAGATTAGGGAAGTTAAGTGATTTGTCCAAAGTCATAGAGCTAGCTGATAGAGAAGCAGAGAGTTGACCCCATCAACTACTTTTTCTCCTCATTGTTATTAACGCTATTCCACTAAATTATTGTTGACTTAGTCAAAAAACATTAATCTAGAGCTCATTCTGTGTCCTCAGGCCTGCTAAACTCTGGGCATGTATACATTGTCAAAAAAACAACTCTAGTCTGCATCAAATGAGAAAATGGATATGAAAGTACTTTCTAACAATAAGCTATAACACAAATGTAAGATATTATTTTCACTGTTGCAATTGGATGAATATGTCATTGAGCTGGTCCACAAGTAAATATATCTTGTTCAGACACTGTAGGTGGACAAAGAAGTGAGCCTGGAACTGAATTGGAGGAGGAAGAAAGTAGGTTGTATTGCAATTGGGAAATTGTGCAGTACTTTTAATGAAAACTTCTGTCTTGAAATAATGGGATCATTTTTCAACACCCAAATTTTTCTATGAACAAATGACAGTAAATCATAGAATGCCAGTGTCTCTGAAGTACTAAAGCCACAGGTCACCCAAAGTGCAAAGGAGAGAAAAATAGTGATGATTAATAGGCTTTAGGATGTTATCAATTAGGGACTGTGCAAGAGAAGCAATGGAAAAGATGCCATTAGAGAGATCCATAAGCAGAAATGGAAGTTAACTGCTCTTGAAGCCCCTACTAATAAGCTTTTTTGGCTGCCTCATCACTGACTCATCTTATGATTTCAGTTCCCCCAAACCCCAAAACCTTTCTTACATGCTCTAGTCATGCATCATCCATCCTGCACTTGAGAATTTGATTTTTCTGAGCCCACATATAAGATTTTATATATTTATTTCATTAAATTTCATTAAATTTATTTAATTAATTTTATTTAATTAAAAGTTTAAATTTCATCTAATACGATTTGACTCCCAAATTTTAGCCTGTCAAGATCTTTCTGTATACTTATCTTGTCATGTAGTCTGATAACTATTCTTACAAGTTTGCTAAGCATACCATATATGTCTTTATCCAAGTAACTTATTTTAAAAAATGTTAGTGTCCAGCACAGATTCTTGTTGGAGTACTTCATTGGACAATCCCTTCAAGTTGATATTAACTATTCTTTGGGTTTGGCCATTGATCTAGTTCATGATTTGCCTGTATTGGCAAGTTAATTACTTTGGAAAAGCAACAATTTGGATACGGTTTTATTTTGTGATTGCAATGGTCATGCATGCATGTTCCTAATGTTACCAGATTGACTCAGAATGCCTGATCTTGGCCAGAGGAAATAGGATTGCACTGGTTTCTCAAACCTTAGTTAGTTCTCCATCAGGAAAATTTTGGATGTCATGTAATAATATGTATTTTATTTCTTTCTTTCATTGTGGTTTTAATTCTGTGCATTTTAAGATAGGATAATACACCAAGAAAATGTGCAGATAATGTAGCCCTTAGAGAGAACACTTCTATGACTGTTAGGAAGATTGCAGAGTCTATTGCTATGGAGAAGTTAACAATCATTCAAGCCCATAATGAAAGAGTATCGGCCACATCAAAAAAGAAAGGAAATATGGACTGACAAAATACTGAGGTAAAATGGCCTAATTAATCCTTAGAACATAAGCAATCACATGTGTCATTTCTTTCAGTACTTTAGGATGTAAGTCATTTTAGTCTAATGACTTAAACTCATTAAAAGAATCAGCATGATCTATTATCATCTCCCTACACATTTTTGCTTTCAATCCCTATTAGCCCTTTTGTTTAATCCTTTATAGTCCAAAGATAATTATCCTTGATATGACAAACATAAGTAAAATAAAAATTAAGCAACCCAGCCGTCCATCATACATTATCATCATCCCCTCAAGGCCCAGCAGGGATCCTATTCTTTGTTGTCGTTGATATTGTGGTTTAATTGTCTTCAGTATGTCTGGTTCTTGGTGAACCCATTTGGGGTTTTCTTGGCAAAGATACTAAAGTGTTTTGCCATTTCCTTCTCCAACTCATTTTACAGGTAAGGAAACTGAGGCAAACAGGGTTAATTGACTTGCCCAGGGTCAAACAGCTAATGTCTGAGACCAGATTTAAACTCAGGAACATGAGATGACTCCATGCCTGCCACTCTATCCGTGCACCACTTAGCTGATCCTTTAAGTCTATTCTATTCCTCAATACAGCTAAACAAAACACTCTTTTTTTCCTTTTATATTTTTCTGGTCAACATCCCTTCATCCAGAACTTTAAAATCCCTGAAATTCTCAATGGACCATAGTTATTCCTTTGTATGCTTCCTCTCTCTTAATCATTTCATCCCTTGTTTGTAGAATTTTAACCTGGAGGAAGGGGGTTAGAATCCATGAAAACTCTTGAATTACTTTATATGTGGTGTTGCATTTTATGATTATCTGTGTTTGTCATTTCTTCTACTAAACCATTAACTACATTAAGGAAGGGACCATAGCTCCTCTAGAGTCTCTATCAATGATTAATGAGAGGTTTTCATACAGTAGTTGCTTCATAAATGTTTGTTGAATACATCAATGAATCTGTTCCAAATTATAACTTATTGAAATTCTTCCAAATTAATCCATTTAGATTAATTTGATTAATTACTGAACTGGATACATGCTTTTCTGGATTAGCCACAGTGAAGAGAATCACTCTGAAGCTGGCATAGGTTGGCACATCCATCTGAGGATGATTTAATTTAGTTGCTAAACATGTACGCTAAGTGTATAAGCACTCTGGAAATTCATTCTCTTCTCAGTTACTTTTTGTGGTTTGATGAAATCCTGCTATTTGAAATCTGTTGACTTCATCTGTAAATTATTTTCAAATGAATTTCTACTATTAAGTGCCATACTCCAGAGTGGCAACATCTCTGATTTTCTCTAACCAATCCATTGTCTGATTTCAAACAGATCATGCACTGATTATGAACCCCAAACCATGTTCATGTCTAGTTATTTGTGCTTAAAATATCAGCATATTTTTATGTGTGCTTCTACTAAGCCATACAAGCATAAATGATAATGCAAAAAGGAACCCAGAAAACAAAGCTAAAGATTATGGCATCCTAGGCAAGAAACTACAGATCTTAAGGTCACCAGTAATGTTTCTATCCCTGCTGTCCATAGAAAGCAAGAATTCAGGATAGAACAACTGATTTGGGAAAAGAAAAATGGTTTCATAAGATGGCAACTGAGAATGGATTTTTCCTGGACAGGAATGGAATACATCTAGTAGAGATGATAAAACTGACTCTCTTTCTCTCTCTCCCCCCCATAATCTTTCATATAAAATCACAAATGAAAATGAGAAAACTAGTTGTATATACCTCCAAGATACATACCACAGAAAGTAGCTATAATGTAAAAATAAATAAATAAACACCCAGAAGTTGACTAGAGACAAAATCCAGGAAAGAAAGTGAACAGAAATAAAATCTATGAGCTCAAAGTTAACACACATATGTCCAGAGTTTAGGCAAAAACCAAGATGGATTACATATCTTAAAGATAGAGAGGAAAAATGGAAACTTGTTGGTATCACTGAGTTATGGTTGAATGATGTGTATGATAAGAATATGATTCTTGAAGAGTATATGTTGTTAAACTGAAATAGATAAAAGGGTTTAAGAGCAGCATTATACATCAAGAAGATATATTCAAGTGAGAAAATGTTCAGAACAAGGAGAAAAAAAAACAGAGAGGAAAGGCAGAAACAAAATTGGAACTTTATCAATATATACTACTGATCACCTGGACAGAAAAGAGGAACTAGATTAAGAGTTAAGGGAAAAGATCACAAGCCTGGTACAGAGATATGTTTGGTAATAACAGAGGATAAATGTGAAATTCTTTTACAGATAATTTTTCTTTTTTCTAATCCATAGTTTTTCCCCCTTTTAATTAAGATTTTATAATATTTCCAACACTACTAACTTGATAGTTTTTCTCCTACTATACTTCCCTCTTTTCTCTTCTGTTTATTTGTTAATGATTCATTGACACTCTTTTCTTTCCTTTTTCAATATCACTATCACTACTGCCTAGTCTCTCTCTTTTTTTTTTAAAGCAATCGGGGTTAAGTAACTTGCTCAAGGTTACACGGCCAGTTATTATTTCTGGGTGTGGTGCTGAGTATCTGAGCCCAGATTTGATCCAGGTCATCCTGACACTGGAGCCGGTGCTCTTACTCACTGAGCCACCTGGCTGCCCCTGCCTAGTCTCTTAATAAGTGTCCCTACCAAAAAGATAGGAAGAAAGGCAGAGAGGGAGGGAAAGAGGGAGGAAAGAAGAAAGGAAGGAAATTGGTTAGTTGCTGTTCTTCATTCTCAAAGAGGACCAAAATGCCATCACTATGACATCACAAATCAAGGTACAGTGTGTCACACTGTGGCCGATCAGACATATTTGAACCCCAGAAAGCTCTACCACAGGTTAGGCACAAATAGTCTACATAAAGATTTGGAGTGGAGATGTCTCTAAATTTGCACATCACACATTTCTTTTGAGCCACTGTAATTCTGCTTTGCTGATAGAGTGCAGCACCATCTTTGATGAGGGCAAGCATGCTGGGTAGTTCTGTGTCAATATCTCCCATGTCACACAATCAATTCCAAAGTTTTTCAGAGAGACCCTGAGAGAGTTCTTGTATTGTTTCTTCTAACCTCCATATAAGCACTTGCTTTGTGTGATTTCTCCATAAAAGTGTTTTAGGCAAGCATATGTTTGGCATTTGAACAACAGGGTCAGCCATTGACATTGCACTTTCTGCAGTAGAGTTTGAATGCTTGGTGATTCAGCTCAAGAAAGGACCTTGGTGTCTGGCACCTTCTCTTGCCAGGTGATCTTCAGAGTCTTTCTAAGAGAATTCAAATAGAATTTTGATTCAGTTTCCTGGTCTGGTGCTGGTATACTGTCCAGTTTTCACAGGTATACAACAATGGGGTCAGTACAATGGCTCTATAGACCTTCAGGGAAGTCTAATACCTCTTCTCTACCATGCTTTCCTTCATAGCCTCCCAAACACTGAGTTAGCTCTGGCAATGTGTATGTCAACTTCATCATCTATGTGTGCATCCCTGGAAAACATACTGCCAAGGTAAGTGAACTTATCCACAACATTCAAAATGTCTCTATTTGCTGTAACTGATCATTCCATGTATGGATGGTGTGGTGCTGGCTGGTGGAGCACCTGTGTTTTCTTGGTGTTATTAGGTCAAAACTGGCACAAGCAGCAGAGAGGTGTGATCCATACTTTATTGCATCTCAGCCTCAGAGGCTACATTGAGCGCACAATCATCTGAGAACAAAAATTCATGTACCAACTCTCCTTCCACTTTAGTCTTGGCTTGTAGCCTTTTCAAATTAAATAATTTACCATCAGCATAGTAGTAGACCTTGATGTGTTTTCTTCCTCATTGAAGGCATCTGACTACATTGCTGAAAACATCATGCTAAAAAGCATGGGAGCAAGCACACAGCCCTGCTTCACTCCACTGGTGATTGGGAAAACTTGAGAGCATTGTCTATTATGCAGAACCCAGGTAAGCATGTCATCATGAAATTGACATATAATACTGATAAACTTCTCTGGGCAAGCGAATTTTGCCATAATTTTCCACAAGCTCTCATGAATGACAGTATCAAAGGCTTGGTCAGTTTGATGAACATTGTGTACAGACTTCTGTTCTGCTCCTGTTATTTTTCCTGGAGTTGTTAGGCAACAAATACCATATCAATCATTTCTGAAGTCATACTGGCTTTCAGGTAGATGACCATCTTTTAAGTGAGAGATTAGCCTATTAAGAGGGATTGTGGCAAGAATCTTGCCAGCAACGACTAAGAGAGAGAATCTCCTGTCATTGTCACAAGACAATCTATTTCTTTATCTTTAAGGATATGGGCAATGGATGTGTCCTTGAACTGCTGGGGGATAACTTCTTCTTGCCATACAACCAATAAAATTTCATTCAGCTTTTGTATTAGCATGAACATGTAAATCTCAGCTGGAATATAATCAACAACATGCACTTTGCCACACAAGAGGAACCTAATGGCATTCAAAACGTCTTCTTCAGTTGGAAGCTTAGGTGGAGAGGGATTAGTCTGAAGTATACAGTCAATGGCTTCAGCAATGATTGATGATGATTTGTTGAGAACACTATTGAAGTGTTCAGGCCATCTCTCCATGATCATGTCCTTATCACTCATCAAAGTGGTTCCATCAGTTGATATGCACCATAGATCTTTGACCCATAAACAGCCCCCAGGGCATCATAAAAGCACTTTAGATTGTCACTATCAGCATAAAACTGAATTTCATCTACCTTCTTACTCAGCCACAATCTTGTATCTCTCCAAACTTCACTTGCCTTTTACTTTTTTTTTTTTTTTTTTACCTTTTGGAGGGCAATTGAGGTTAAGTAACTTGCCCAAGGTTACACGGCTAGTTTTTTGTGTGTTAAGCGTCTGTGGTCAGAACCAAACTTGGGTCCTCCTGACTCTGGGGCCGGTGCTTTACTCACTGTGCCACCTAGCTGCCCTTGCCTTTTACTTTTGATGAATTAAACACTGTTTTCTTATAGATGAATAAACTATCCTGTTGGTAAACTCTTTGCCATTCTCATTTTTAATTTAGCATCTTCTGATCTTCCCTATCATGTTCATCAAACCAAGCTTGATGTTTGTGAATGTTCTGGCCCAGATGAGTAAATGCAGTCCTGTACACCAAATCTCTGAAAGCTGCCCATTGCTCTTTTGCTCCACTGTTGCCAACTGTGTCTTGGCTCAGTTTTTCCTCTAATCTGTTGACAGTAAATCTTCTGGTAGTCATTTTGTCTTAGAGTTGCTTTTTTAGGTGAATATGAATATTTAGCTTGGCAAGGATAAGTCTATGACCAGTCTAGCAATCTGTGCTACAAATTGCCTTCATCACTCTCACATCCCTCCTATCTCTTCTCCTTACAATGACATAGTCTGTTAAAGGCTGATGTTTGCTACAAAGGTGTATCCACAAAGTTTTATTGAATTTAGACAAATGGAAAACAGTGTTGGTGACGAGAAGGTCATGAGATGCACAAGTCTTCAGAAGTAAGTGACCACTGCTGTTGCTGTTTTTGATTGCATTCCTACCAAGGACTCCTTGCCATGTCCAATAGACTGAGCCTACTCTAGCATTAAAGTCACCCAGAATTATAAGCTTATCCTCTTTTGGCACATTGATGATGAGTGTCTCCAGATCTTCATAAAATTTTTCTTTGACCTCAGTAGGCTTCATCATGGTGGGAGCATGTGTGCTGGTGATGGTGGCATGATAGTTTTCTGCAAGTGTCAATTGCATTGTTACAACTCTGTTTTTCATTTCCTTTGACAGGTACACACGCTTGCTGACTAGAGCAGTTTTGATTGCAGAACCTATGCCAGCTTCAGGGTGATTCTCTTCACTGTGGCCAATCCAGAAAAGCAAGTATCTAGCTCAGTAAGCTAGCCTTGATTTGGATCACTCAGGGCTGCTATTTTGCTGTGATACCTGTTGAGTTCTCACAGAACAAAAGCTGTTCTTCTCTTAGGACTACTGGATTTTGCGTTATTCATAGGGTCACACACATTCCATGTACCAAAAGTGAGTAGATACATCTTTTCCAAAGTTTGTATACTTTTTATGTTTTAACAATAGAGTGGGATCCCTACATGCCGTGGTAAGCAGGCCAGGGTTTATTGAAACAGAAAAATTTTAGGACATATTTTTTAGGCCTTTCCTCACTCCAAGAGGTGGGCAGTATGGTCCTTAAAAAAGGCTGTTAAGACACTCAAGGGGCTGCCAAATCCCAGTGTTGCTTCATTCCACTTAGAACACAGCCCTGTGCCATTGGTCAACTATATGCAGGTTTGTGATTACAGCTCCCAATCTATACATTTCTGCTGCTTCTTCACTTGTCTGTCACCATACGACTCTGAAGTATGTAAGAATGGTAAAATGGTATGGGTGATGTTTTTCATTTGTTTATAAATGGAATTTAAGTGGGGTAGAGTTGTACAAAGTCATAGGCTCTCTCTTTCAGATTCATTGAAGTCTATTTGCAAGACAAGGTCAAGACAACTGCTGATGGCCTGGGATGCAGTGGATGACCTTGGTGACCTCAAAGTCTCATCAAGCTCTAAGTGCTCCACAGTGCCTGTTCCAGCTGCCTTCATGATGAGTGGAAGAAATTGTTCTGAACCACCCATTCTGCCAGAGGAAGTCTTCATTTGCTTAGGGTAGAAAGCCTTCATGCTGGAGATATTAGTCTTCCTTGAACATACCTTATACCACAATGAAAGAAGGAAGGAAAGGAGAGAAGGAAAGGAAAGAAGAAGGGAAGGGGAGGGGAGGGGAAGGGAGTGAAGGGAAAGGGAGAGAAGGTAGGGGAGGGAAGGAGAAGGAAGGGAAGGGAAGTAAGGAAGGGAAAGTCTTCCTATGTAACAAATAAGTATAGTTAGACACAAAACATTCCACATGTGGCTGTGTCTGAAAATGTATGTCTCATTTTATACCTTTAGTACATTATCTCTTTTTCAGGAGATGGGAAGCATGATTCTTAGTCTAATAATTGTTTTTTGACTCAGTGAATGATTTGAATAGCAATTTGCCATTGCACTGATCTTGGTTAAATTTTTAATAGTTGCCTTTCTTTACAATATTATAGATAATGTATGAATTATTCAAAAGGTTCTTTTTGTTTCACTCTGCACCAGTTCATACAAGTTTACACTAGGTTTTTCTGAATCTGTCCCTTGTCTTACAGGGTGGTAATGTTTCATTACATTTATATGTCATTATTTTTCAGCCATCCTCCAACTAAATAGCACTTATTTATTTCTAGGTCTGTAATATAACAAAAAAAGTGTTGCCATGATCTTAAAAAAAACATGTATATGTATGGTATATGTATATGTATGTATTATACATACACACATATACACATAAATAGTAGTTGTTGTGTTTGTGCCTTCATTCTCAAAGAGGACCATGACATCAGGGAATGATGACATGACTTGTAGTTGACTCAGATTTGAGTGATGGAGGGCTGTGCAAGGTCACCAGCCTCTCTTTGTCCTCCAGAACCATCTGGATCATCAGAATGATTGGAGATGGCCCAGGATGCCATGGGAGACCCTGGCCCTTTTAGGCTAAGGTTTTATCAGGTTCTCACTTTGAGTGAGGTAATACCCATTCTGTGAATAGGCTTCTTTAAGAAGTGAGTCAAGGAATAGCATCTTTAGTTGAAAAAATAAAATAAAATTAACTTGGAGGGGAAGACCCTCAGTATATATCCTTTCTCTCTTTCTTTCATCTATTTGAGCATATACTGTAAGCCTAGCATGAAGCAACTAGGTGGTGTAGTGAATTGAGGGCTGAACATGGAGTCAAAAAGACCTTTTGTGCCTAGGATTCTTAATAGTTGTATGACTCTGGGCAAGTCACTTAAGCTCAGTCTCCTCATCGGTAAAATAAAGATAATAATAGCTTCTACCCCAAAGGGTTGTTATAAGGGTCAAATGAGATAACATGTATAAAGCACTTCACAACTGTTAAAATTCTCTATATAAATACTTACTGTTACAATTATGAGTAGTGAAATTTCTGCACCTTAACTTAAAACTTAAAATATACGTAGATATAGATACATATATGCATATATAGATACACACACATATATGGAAGACATAAATAAAGGATAGCATTGACGGATAAATGCAAAAGTCTAGCATAGTCTTTCAAAATGAGCTGGTATTGTAAAGGAAAGCTAAAGATCACAAAATGTTTTATTAAAATTCTGGAAAAGGAGAGGATAAAAGAATGAACGAGACCACTGCCCTGGGTAGATGAGATGAAGAAAACTCCAATAGTGGGAGGAGCTCTTCAATTCCCATTATGCAAAATGATTTAGAATATTTTTCAGGAAACAGTAATTATACTGTGACTAGAGATTGTTGAACCCAGAATGTCACCCTGACTTCAGCAACTCTTCAGAAATGCCAAAGATGGTGACAAATAATTTTGGATTCCTCTAGATCCTACCTCCACCCCAAACATTCATGTTTTCCATCTACTAACCCAGATTTTGTTTTGGGTCCACTCAAGTTTGTGTTTTGGGTTTCCCTTGTGTTTTGACTTCACCCAAATTTTATTGAATATCTGTATTTACTTATATCGATCTGAATCTACCTTGCTTTCAAATTGCTCTCTTGACAAAATTGTGTTTCCTCTCTTGGTATTCTTGTTTAAAATTCTATAATGAAAATTACATTAAGATTTGGATGTTACATGTGATTTTAGACATATATCCTTTCTGGTATACTCGCCTCTACCAAATAACCTAAGAAATTTCTTCTTAAGACTATCTAAGATTTGGGGGTTTATTTTTGTGAATGATACCATTAGGCTTCTATTTTCTCTGCCAAGGATAATTATTTTGAGTTTATAAAGAAAGAACCAAAATGGCTAGGAAAAGAAATGATAGTTAAGAATGAACAAAATATGAAAAAAAGCACCTCAATGTATTTGATAAATTAATGTAACCTGACCCAGATGAACTGCATATGCAGGTTCTAAAAAAAAAAAAAGTCAAATGTGATTGCTAACCAACCACAAGTTATTTTGAAAGATCATGGAGAATAGGAGCAGCATTGAAGCACTGGAAGTTGACAAATGTCTCTATTTGGTTAAAAAAAAAAGATACAACTATTGGTAAATAAGAAAAATACCTTGCTAAATTTCAGACTATTTTGTTAAAATAAAAAGATGGTTAGTAAACATTCAGAAAAGGAAGTGTTGATTACAAAGATCCAAGATGATGTAATCTAAAACAGGGCATTCCGATCTAATAATTTTTTCCTTTTTACTAAGTTATTAAACTGGTAGATAGGTGGCACCCTGTAGTTGGTGTTTACTCAGGTTTCAGGAAAGGATTTGACAATGTCTCTCACGCATCTTTTGGAAAAGATGGAAAGAAATGGGCAGAAAATAAGATAGGTCTGCTTACTCTACCTTAAGCCAACCACATTGGGAGCATAGCATTTGTGTTTGAGCATCAAATTTTAGAATGCCTTTGATAAGGTGAGAGTTTCAAGGGAAGGGTAACTAGGATATGGGTGTCCTACATTTTAAGTCATATAAAAGTAACTTTAAGAAATTGGGGATATTTAGCACAGAGAAGGGAAGACTTGGGAGAACATGATAGCAATCTTCAAGTACCTCAAGGTCTGTCATATGGAACAAGCATTAATTAAAATTCTTTTCCTCATCCAAACTGCACTCAAAACTCCCAACCACCCAATTCCTCAGTTCTATCCCCCTCAACCTTGCCATCCCAAAGTTTTATATGAACTCCACCCAACCCTCTCGCTGTGCCCTCTGGAATGCCTGTTCCATAGGCAACAAATTTCCCTACATCTTAAATCTATGCCTTTCCCCCTCTTTCCATCTACTAGCTCACATTGAAACCTGGCTTTCCCCTGATGACACAATTTCCCTGACTACCTTTTTCAGTACTGGCTGCACTTTCACTCATTCTTCTTGGCTCATCAGTCAAGGTGGGGGGTTTGGAATACTACTTGTTCCCATTGACTCCCCCTTCCTCATTCACTCAGTAACCTTTCTTCTTTTGAGGTTCATGACATTAATATCTACTACCCAATCAAAATCTTGATAGTGCCTTTCTACAAACCCCTAGGTCACTCTCTTCGCTTCTCCAGTGAGTTCAATACCTAGCTTGTTATTTTTTTTTCACTTACCTAACTCCTACCTTCATACAAAGGTACTTCAACATACATATTGATTTTCCCTCAAATCGCTCAATTCCTTAACTTATTTTCTTCCCATGAGTTACTTCTCCATCCACCTTAGCCATACACAGAGATGGTCATACCTTGATCTTGCCATCACCTATAAATGTACCACCTTCCTGTATAAAAATTCTGAAATTCCCTTATCCAGGCACAATTTCCCAATTTTTCATCTCTCCCTCTGCCTCCCCTTATATAGCCCTACTTTTTATCCTCACTGAGACTTCCAATCCCTTTGCTCTCGGTTCTCAGTTCTTTCCCAGGACATCTCCCCTACACTATCCACTCTCCAATTTCCTCCCCATTTCAGCACCTCAGTGAAATAATTCAGTGTACTCCACTCTTATTTTGAATCCCTAGTCCTCTACTTCACTGATTATGCCAAATCAAGTTCCAACCTTGGATCATCCCCATCATTTGTCACCTTCATTCCTATACACGTGCTACTGAATGAAGGTAGAGAATATTACATAACCATTCTGACTGAGTCCACTTCAAATTCATATTATGTAGGCTCAACTGGGCAATCACTGCTACTAGGAAATCCCACTGTTGTTCAGTTATGTCTGACTCTTTGTGATACCATTTGGGGTTTTGCTAGCAAAGATAGTAGAATAGTTTGCCATTTACTTCTCTAGCTAATTTTTCAGGTGAGGAAACTGGAGCAAACAAGATTAATTGACTTGTTCAGGGTCACACAGCTGGTGTATGAGACTGGATTTGAACTCAGGTCTTCCTGAATACCAGGTCCAGTTCTCTATTCACTGCTTCACCTAACTACCCAATTCTACTATACCTCCTATAGTATACTATACTATACCTTCATTAACCCACTCTCTACAGCAATTCTTTCAAACCTTTTCATCCTTCCTCAAATATCCCATGGCTCCTCCTAATAAGGTATGGGCTCTGGGAGTCCCCTTGAGCTCTCCTTGAATCTTTTAGGTACAGGCTCTGGGAAACCATCCCCCTCCCCCTGAACTCTGATTAAATCATATGAGGCATTTGCATGAGGCCATACGCCTTACATTGTGGCTGTGCCCAAACCCCTTATTAGACTTCCTACCCTTGAGCCTATCAAAATATCAATCCACTCTTGAACTGGCCTAGCTCACCATGGTCTGTAGTTTCCAGGTAGCCTCCAGCAACTTTCCACCTCTAATTACTCATTGACCTCATTAACTTCTCCTGAAGACCTTACCCAAGCTCCTCCTGTAGACCACCCCTAGATTCCTCCCACAACCTTCTGTATATAAGACCTCATCTTGTCTCCATGTCTGTGAGAGCATCATAGAATGGCCTAGCACAGACTTACTCTGTGTCTAATACAAGGGAACTTTTAATAAACTTTACTTTTCTTTGGCTGAGAGAAGACTTGAATCGAATTCATTCAATAGGACCCAACGTGTTGGTATTTTAGGGTCTCCAGAGCAACCCTAACTCTCTTTATGGGTAACCTCTTCACTCCTACCCCCATTTTCTCAGTGGAGAACCTTGCTTTGTATTTTACAGAAAAAAAATTGAGGCCATTCAGCATATACTTATACTTCTCCTCTATTCCTCATCTCCTATAACTCAGATTTCTTCTGCTATTATCTCCTCCTTCATTTCTGTCTCACATGATGAAGTGCCCTTCCTCTTTACCAAGTCTAACTCCTCTACCTGTTCAAGTGATTTTATTCCATTCCATGTCTTTCAGCAGTTTGCCCTTTCTCTTATGCCCAGTCTTTCACTTATTTCCAATCTCTCCCTCTCTACTTACTCTTTTCCTACTGCCTATAAACATGACCATGTTTCTCCCATCCTTAAAAAAACTCTAACTTGATATTTTCATCCCTGCCAACTCTAATTCTATTTATCTTCTGTGTTTTGTACCTAAACTCCTCAAATAGGCCTCCTATAATAGGTGCCTCCACTTTCTTTCCTCTCACTCTTCTGTTAATCCCTTACCATCTGGCTTCTAACCTTATCATTCCACCAACCTGTGCTCTCCAAAGTTACTAATGATCTCCTAGTGAAAACATCCAGTGGCCTTTTCTCAATCCTCATTCTCCTTAACCTCTCTGCAACCTTTGACACCATTGATCACTCTTTTTTCCTTGATATTCTCTTGTCTCTAAATTTTTGGGACACCACTCTCCTGGCTTTCCTTCTACTCTAAACTTTGTTAGGTTTTCAGAGAATTTACCCAACTTTTCTTTAATTTGATTGAGATCCGAAATGGAGAATGGGATGTGCACTCTAGTTGTCCCACCTGACCAGAGAGCTGCTTCCCTTAAGGGAAAAAGTCCTGAAGGTTCTATGGGGACAGGGGCTTGGGAAGGGAGATTGGAAGTCCCACTTTTTGTGAGAGAATGATTGGGGGGTACTGGCTGAACTGGATCAGACTGCTCTGGCTGGCAAGGGGGAAGTCAGTTGGCACCTGAGGAGTGGAAGCGGTCAGAAGAGGAGATACCTCTATGACTGTTTCAGAGGTAAGGCCTGAGGCCTGAGTGGGTGTTGCCTCAGTGGGAGGGGCCACAGAGGGAGGCACTTCAGCCTGACCAGTGGCTGGGACCTGAGTAGGGGTCCCTGAGGGGGGAGGGGCCATGCTGGGAGATGCAGGGTAGGAGATATGGATGGTGTAGGAGACAGGAAATGAGGGGTGTTGAGCTACAGGAAAAGGGAAGGGAAACCAAGGGGAAAAGGTTTGGGGTGTATCAGAAGGGGCTGGGGGAACTGCCTCAGTGACCTGAGCAGGAGTTGCTGAGGGGGGAGGTGCTGGGGCTGAAGCCATAGGAAAGGGGTCATTTAATTGGTCCCAGTTGCCCCTCTGTGGAGGGGCTCTATCTTCAAGCATCTCATAGTCTTTCCTGAGAACCTTGTTCTGAGAAAGTTCAACAAAAGCCATTATGTAGGCAACTTCGCTCCATCTTCCTTCTCCGTGACAGTATGATACTAACTACAAGAGAGTATTTATCTTTTAAAGTCGCCAAAGCAGGCCACGATTCATCATCTTTTAGGCTATACCTAGACCAAACAGTGTTGCAAAAAATCCCCAAATTTTCCTTTTTAAGATATTCAGATAAACTAAATTTTTTCAAGTGCTGTAAACCACAACCGAAAGGCAAACTTTTGGGAACTACAGGCTTAGGGCCTGGAAGTCCCTTCCTCCATAAAGGAAGGTTTGAAAGTAATCCTTGAAAAACAAACAAAAACCCCCCACAAAAAATACCTGAAGTTTTCCCAGTTCCCTAGCACCAAGTGAAACAATATGGCTAACACTTCCAGATGGGGCATCTGTCTTTATCTTCCATTTTTCAGAAACTGCTCACATGTCCATGTTCTCCAAAATAAACAAACAGGACCAAAAACCTGAGGTCAGGCTGAGCACAAAACAGCCTCCTAGCTGTGTGACTTAATGGGACCTGAGAGGTCAGCCCCCCCCAGAACACACACACACACACCCACACACACACACACACCACAAAACAAACAAACAAAAAAAACCCCTGCACTTCCAAAGTACTAGGGAAAGAAAGAGGCTTAAGTACCTTCCAGTCCTGGCTGGAGAAAAACTTGAGATTAGCAGTGTTTCCCCATCAGGGAACCATAAAAATGAAGAGGTCACCCACTAAGAGGGTTAGGGTTGCTCTGGAGACCCTAAAATACCAACACGCCAGGTCCTGCCAAATGAATTCGACTCAAGTCTTCTCAGCCAAAAAAAAGTAAAGTTTATTAAAAGTTCACTTGTATTAGACACAGAGTAAGTCTGTGCTAGGTCTTTCTTTGGCGCTCTCACAAACATGAAGACAAGATGGGGTCTTATATACAGAAGGTTGTGGGAGGAATCTAGGGGTGGTCTAGGGGAGGAGTTTGGGGAGGGTTTTCAGGAGGAGTTAATGAGGTCAATGAGTGAATAAGGGTGGGAGGCCACCTGGAGACCACAAATAATGGTGGGCTAAGCCAGTTCAAGGGTGGGAAGTAGATGAACAATGAAGAGCTAGGCTAGTAACTAGGCTAGAGTTAGTAGTTAGTAACTAGGCTAGAGGTCTGGGCCCAGAGTCCAAGAGAAGTTCCTAGAGCCTGTACTTCAAGGACTCCAGGAGAACTAGAGGGGGCTCCCAGAGCCCATACCTCATCATTCTGACTGCTCTTTTTAGCTAGATCTTAATCCAGATCATTCCCTCTAGCCATAAATGTCCTTCAGCATTTTGTCCTGGGTTCTCTTTTCTTTTCTTCTCCCTCTAAACTACTTCACCTGGTAATATCATCAACTCCCACAGATTTAATTATCATCTTTATGCTAATGGTTTTCAAATATACCTTTCCTACCTCTCTTCTGTTTGAATCTTTCATCTCTAATTGTCTTTCACACATTTCAAACTGGATGTCCAGTAGACTATCTTTCCCTCTAAACACTTCCCTTCTTCTACTTTCCCTATTACTGTAGAGGCCAACACTATCCTCCCAGTTCCCAAGGCTTGAAACCTAAGAGTCCTACTGAATTCCTCACTATCTATCACTCCCGTCTCCAATCTCTGACCGAAGCCTGTTGATATCACCTTTGCAATGTCTCCAGAATATGCCCCCTTCTTTCCTCTGATACTGTTGTCACTCTACTGTAGGCCCTCATTACCTCATACCTGGATTATTCCAATAGCTTGTTGTTGAGTGTGCCTTCCTCAAATCTTTCTCTGCTCCAATTCATATTCCATTCAGACACTAAAATGATTTTCCTCCAGCATAGTCTAATCAAGAAACATCACACCACTCACACAATAAACTCCAATGCCTCCTGTTGCCTCCAGAAGCAAATACAAAATGTTGTGTTTGGCATTCAAAGCTCCTCATAATCTGGTCCCCTTCTTATACTTTACTCCCTGAAACCTATTCTTTGATCCAGTGACAGTGGCTTGTCCCTAAAACTGTCCTCAAAACAAGACACTTCACCTCTCAGTGCTGGGCATATTTTTCTGGCTATCTCCCATTCCTGGAATGCTCTCCCTCCAATTACAGACCTCCCTGGCTTCCTCTAAATTCCAACTAATACCCTTCCTTTTATAGGTATCTTTCCCTAACTCCTCTTAATCCCAATGATTTCTCTCTTTTATTTATTTCCTATTTATTAGAGAGAGAGAGAGAGAGAGAGAGAGAGAGAGAGAGAGAGAGAGAGA
>NW_027187460.1:20389914-20401068 GCF_028583685.1 Petaurus breviceps papuanus | reverse complement strand
AGAGAGAGAGAGAGAGAGAGAGAGAGAGAGAGAGAGAGAGAGAGAGAGAGAGAGAGAGAGAGAGAGAGAGCTGGAAGACTCGAGTGCACTTGCTTTGTATTTATTTGCTTGCATTTTATCTCCTCCCTTAGATTTTAAATTCCCAGGGCAGGGACTTTTTTTGTTTTGCTTTGTATTCCCGGTTCTTATCACAATGCCTGCCTGTATTAACAACCACACTAGCATATAGGGCAGGCTGCTAGTACAGGTTTTTTGATCTGCTTTTCTAAAGGAAAGACCTCTTCAAAGGGGTCAACAATCTTACTTTAATTGAAGAATATAGGCAGATAAGTAGAAAGAAGTGAGTATACAAGAAAGAATCCAATAGACAGGGCTCCAACTGTCCACACAGTGTAATAGGTACCAAATCACCACATCAGGGAATACCAAATCTGGGTTTATGAGGCTGGGGGTGGGAGTACAGGGGGGAGTTTCTTAACAATGGCTACCCAGCCTCTCATCTGGCCAAATCACAAAGAAACATTCTTCCCCTGAGTGAGCCCCAAGGTAAAATACCAACTTTTCAGTATATAGTTTTTAACTAATAGGCTTGGTGCCAGAAGGCACAACCCCTGTGACTCAGTACCTAATGGACTCAGGCTAAAAGGTGTGAAAGCCTTCCTGCAAGGAAGCTTCCCAGTAAGCAAATTTACCCCTAAGCAAGCTTCTCCTTAGTCAAGTTCCTCCCCAAATGAGCTCTATGTGACTCAGGATGTGTCATAGCTGTGAACTGGTTAAGAGTTCAAAGTAGAAAGACATCCATGATTGAAATACCTGTGTACCTTTAGACCTGGGAACATGCGTGGCCCCTGTTTCAAGGAGAAAACAGAACACATGTGGTCACATAGGCCTATTAATGGATGGGGAAGATCTTATATTCCATTAACCCTATACTAGCACATAGTAGTTACTTAATAATTGTCTATTGAATTTTATTTGGCCGAAGAGGGTAGGGATAAGGGTAGTGAATGTAAGTTGTTAGGTGTGATATTGGGAAAAAACAAAACAAAAAACAAAAACCTTTGTAACTATTTGAACTATCCATAAGTAGGAATTCAAAAATAGGAAGAATGCTGTCCCTGTCCTCTAGGAGCTTACGTTCTAATGAATGAGATAAGGAGAGAACAAATATAAACAATCCATATACAGAATGAATAGGGAATAATTCAAAGGAGTAGAAAGGGTGCCAGACCCAGTTTTAGGGTCCTTTCTCTTTGATTTAATAGTTCTGACTTGATATAAGTCACATAACCTGTCTGACATTTAGTTTTCTCATCTACAAAATAGGCATAATAATAATTGAAGTACTTGCTTCATAAGGATGTGATGACTCTCAAATGATAGAATGTAAGTAAACCACTTTCATACTCTAATATACTAAATAAATGTCACTTTCACGGAAGCAGAAATAGGCTGTACTGGACCCAAGGTCATTGTGCATTTTAATTTCTCCTTAATTTTTTAAAGCGTATATTTACAGACCCCAGGTTAAGATCCCAAACTACATCATCTTCAGTATTTTTATCTAAATAGCAGTATTAGAAGAGGCAGATAGCATAGTGGATAGAGCCCTGAGCTTAGATTTGGGATAGAGCTGATACTTACAAAATGACTGTGTAGGTGAACTTGAATACACTACTTAAATCTTTTGGTGCCTCAGGCAACTTCCTAAGGTTTATTCACTAATTCAGAGAGGGTTTATAATCTGTTTTGGTGAAAGAGGATCCCGAGAGGCTGATGAAATCAAATATCTTTGCCATGTCACTTTTTTAATAACCAATCAATTGAACTCACTAGTGAGAAATAATTTTGAATATACACAATAGTTGATATGTTGTGAAATACACATAATTAAGTTAAATAATATGAATTTTCGGACATTCGAATTCTTATTTTGCAGAGCATTTTTTGTACCCTCATAGCACATTTTGATAATAAGATGACTGAGATATTCTCAGAAATGTTGTTTCTGGGTTTAGATTAATATTGAATACATCTGAGCTAAAAATATAGCTATAATGAAGAGCCTGCCATTCAGACCAATGCTTCTGCTCTCACTTGGGCCATTCTTCTAAACAGCTGATACCTAATAGGCCCATAGCATATATATAAACTACATAACACTGATGAGCAAATGTTCTCCCACAAGCAGAGAAAAGGGCCCATAGGAGTATCTTAGGGGAGTTGGAGGGGACGAAGAAATTTTTCCTCAAGAAACAATCTCAACTATTTGTGGGTTTTCATGTGTCTCTGTAGCCTAATACACCATCAGGATTTATATCTGGAGCTTAAGCACTCCCTATACATTTTAGCTACAATGTAAAAATTGTGGTTTAATAATGCCACTGTTTGATGTTTCTTCTAGCAAGACAATTCTTGGGAGGTTGATGTTGCCCTGTATTCTTGCAAACATATCTGCTCTTAGTTCTCTGCTCAATGATCTTCAGGGCTATTTACAGAGGAAATTAATTTTAATGCTGCATCATTTGGTTAACATTAATTTGTAATATTTCTTTCTCTGTTCAAAGGCTCTCTCTTACACTAGCCAAAAGAGAAGCCAACTCCTCATCCCAACCAATAGTCAAGGAATATCATCATATCAAATGTATTCTCTAGGCATCTGCCTATTAACAAGGTTGGGCTGAGCCCCATCAACTGGGAACCTGAGTTCTATTTACTCTATAAACAGGACTCAATAGAGTTAGACCTTTCCTCAGGAGGAGTGCACTTGTGTCCTTGGTCCCTTCATTAAAGTCTGAGGCAACCTGGATCAGGAAGGAGAAATAAAGCCAGAGAGAATTTGATGGGGTTGTTCAGGTTGCTAAAGAAATCTCATGACAAAAATTCATTTCTCAGCTCTCCCCACAATGATGCCTAATTAGAAGGAGTTAAGAGCTCAGCCCACCTCCTCATTTAACATTCATGAATTAGGGATTGCTTTGGTCCTGTTAGGGGAATTCCCAGTAGTTTATTGTTAGGAAGACAGACCTGAACTTGTATACTGGTGCAGATGCTCAATCGGTGTCTTTGATTACCAAGAGAAATTATTGACCATCAATTTATTGATTGTTGGCCAGCCTAATTAATACACCGATCTTTAATACCTGGAAACTTTGTCTCTAGGAATTTTATTTGAGACACTGCTGCATGACAATCAAGGGCCTCCACAATCTTATACCTCCCTAATTTTCCAGCTTTATTCCATATTATGCTGTCCATGTGTTCTACTGTATAACCTTATCAAACCAGAACAGCCTCTTCCCTCACCCCAGGCTGCATATTCATGCTTTGGTTTGGAATAGTCCCTATGCCTACAATCTACTTCCTCTTATGGACCTGATGAATTCCTACCCATTATTTAAAGCTTAATTAAAATACCACTGCTTCTGGTAAACCTTGCCTTGATTCTCAAATCCCTACCCCTCTCCACCAGCTAGGAATGACTTTCATTCAAAACTCAAACAAAAGTTTGAAGACGAGATAAAACATGCTAAGCAGTTGAATCTTAACTGGGAAAACCCTTGGTAGCCCAAATCATTTCGGAGTAAGGGGTGCCTAAAGTATGACTACTTGGTCCTTATTGAGGTGGGCTGGAAACTGAGGGCATGTAAATTGGGGATGCCAAAGCATTGGGAAGATAGTGATACTAAGAATTAAACACACTACTCTAGATGTGGTCCTAATAGGGCAGAATATAAAGGGATTGGCATCTCTGAAATACTGGAAGCCATGCTTCTCTTAATGTAACCATAGAATATATTAGTATTTGTGCTACCATATCACATTTAATGATCCATGAGCTTGAAGACTTCTTGGTATTTTTTCAGGTTAGTGTGCTAGATTTCTAATTTCTATTCTGGAATTTTGAAGTTGATTTTTGTACTCAAGTTCAAGATTTAGCATTTCTGCCTATGGAATTTTTTATCTTCTTAGGTTCATCCCAGTGCTCCAACCTGTTAAGATCTTTATGGACCAGTTAGTGTGTTAGCTCTCCCTCCAGGTTTTTGTAATCGGCAAATTTGATAAATATACTATCTATGCCTTTAGAGGCAACTTGGTGATACAGGAGATAAGATAAATTTAACCAATAAATAAAATAAAGCCATTTCTCTTAGAATAACATCTTTTATTAATAGGGGCATGGATTTATTAATAAAGAATAGAGCAATGGTATACCTCCATTTACACCAAAGACCCTTAGTGAGAGATGGCAGGGTCTTTTCTACTTAGGTGTGTCTTCCTTCTGATTGTTCTGACAGTAATGTTCGAACTTCCCCTGGCAATCCCAATTGTTGGACATTTTAATAAGGAGGTAAGCTAAAAGTTCTCAGTTCCTCCCTATAAAGATAGGGGGAAAAGCAGTGGGATGGCATCAGATGTGGCTGATCACATCCCTCTCTTACTTCTAAGGGATGTGAGTTCCCAGCAATCTTACCCAGAAAAACTTAAGCCATCTCAGTCAGGTTTTCACTGACTTGTTCTCCCCCTTGTAGGCCAAGTCATCCTAAACTTTAGTGAAGGGAGCAATTTATACTCCCTGGGGGAGGGTCTAACTCAAATGGGGTTCTGTTTATAGAGTAAACAGAAGTCAGGGTTCCACTTGGATAGGGCCCAGAACAAACTAGCTACCAAGCAGATGCTTGGGAGCTAGGAGTGATCACATTACTTGGTCATGCCCTTCAGAGACTACTTGGTTGTAATGGCAAGCAAAGGAGTATTTAGCACCTTGTTTCAGTTCAAGTGTCTTTGAGCCTTGCCCATGATTATATCAAGTCTTTGTTAAGAAACAGAACCTGTGAAGCCCACAGTGAGAGGGACTTGCCAAAGACTGGAACAGGAAGGAGCTAATGACAGATAAAAAGCTTGAGCACAGCTGGGACTGAGCAGAACTGAGAAGAACACTTGTTTGGCCCTCTGTCTGTTCTCTCTGTGTCAATGTGTATGTTGTGCTACTTTGTGAGACAGAAACCTTCTGTCTGTTGTTTATGTTACTTTGTCAGATAGAAGGACTCTATCTGTTGATTGTGTTACTTTGTCAGATAGGAGGACTCTGTTGAATTATGTTACCTTGTCAGACAGATGCACCCTGTCTGTTGACTTGTGTTGGTTTCACAGGCAGAAAGTGAACTGAGATGACAGTGCCAGCAATATGTGTGAATGTTGTTGTAATTCTGCTAAGCTTGATGTATGTATGTAGATATATATGTGTTGTGGCTTTGTTAAGTTTTTCTCTTCCAAGGCAGAATCATGATGGTGGAGTAGAAGCAGGACCTCCCTGCTGCTCTGGCTTCCACCTTCCCCAATCCATGTAAAAAGGGGCTTCTAAACAAAATCTGGAGCTTCAGAACCCACAAAATGACAAAGAGAAGCTAACCTCCTGCTGAGGACAGCCTGGCAGGCCAGCTGGAATAGGACAGTGCAGTGCTCTGGGAACCAAGCCCAGCCCCACAACAAGGCTTTAGCCCCAGGGAGGGCCTGACCAGCCCCCATGGCTGGAAGGACTCCAGATCAGCAGCAGCTGTGGCCATTTCCAGGTTTATCAACACATAGATGTGAAGGACAAAGTGAGAGGTCAGTGCAGTCTGGACTCTGGGACCCAGTAAGTGGGAGTGTGTGGCGAGAAGCTGCTGAGACACTGGAACAGCCAGGCAGTGCCACGTGGCAGCTTCAGCTCCTGGCCTGCAGAGTGTAGGGGGACCAAGCACCAGTCTGAGGGGGTAATCACAATCACTTTAACTTTCTTGGATCTGGATTGCAGTCTAGGGTGGAGGTCCTGGGGTGTGTGTCCAGCTTGCCAGAGCGTGTGGAGACCTCAGAGAGGGCACCTTCTAATACCTCCAGCAGCTGAGAAAACCCCAGCATTTGGGACAAAAGCTGCCCTGTCTGGTGGCAGAGTCCTACTGTGGCAAAAAGCCCAGGGGTCAAGTGACTGAGGAGCGACATGACCAGGCAAAGGAAACAAAGCAGACAGAAGATCCCAACATTAGACTCCTATTTTGGGGACAAAAAGGAGCAAAGCATGGAACAGGAGGAAGACAATGAAGCCAGAACTCCTGCACCAAAAGCTTCAAAGGAAAATGTGAGCTGGTTACAGGCCATAGTGGACCTTAAGAAGCAGATAAGAGAAGTGGAGGAAAAATTAGAAAGAGAAATGAGAACAATGTAAGAAAATTACGAAATAAGAGTCAACAGCCTGACTGAGGAAAATCACAGCTTAAAAAATAGAGTAACTCAAATGGCAAAAGAAGCTCAAAAAGGCAATGAGGAGAAGAATGCCTTAAAAAGCCAAATTTGCCAGATGGAAAAAGAATCTCAAAAGCTCAATGAGGAGAATCATTGCTTCAGAATTAGACTGGAGCAAATGGAAGCTAATGACTTTATGAGAAATCAAGATGCTGTTAAACAGATCGAAACAAATGAAATAATAGAAGGCAATGTGAAATATCTCATGGGAAAAACTACTGACCTGGAAAATAGATCCAGGAGAGATAACTTAAAAATTATTGGACTACCTGAATGCCATGATCAAAGTAAGAACCTAGAAATCATCCTCCAGGAAGTTCTCAAAGAAAACTGCCCTGATGTTTTAGAACCAGAGGGCAAAACAGAGGTTGAAAGAATGCACAGATTGCCTCCTAAAAAGATCCCAAAAAGAAAACTCTTAGGAATATTATAGCCAGGTTCTGGAATTCCCAGATTAGGGAGAGAATATCACAAGCAGTTAGGAAATAAACAATTTGAATATTGTGGAAACACAATCAGGATAACCCAGGATCTGGCAGCTTCTACACTGAGGGATCAAAGGGCTTGGAATATGATATTCCGGAGGTCAAAGGAGCTGGGATTAAAACCAAGAGTAACCTACCCAGCAAAACTGAGTATCATGTTTCAGGGGAAAATATGGTCATTCAGTGGAATAAAGGACTTTCAAGCATTCTTGCTGAAAAAATCAGAGTTGAATAGAAAATTTGACATTCAGATACAAGAAGCAAGAGAAGCATGAGAAGGTAAACAGGGAAAAGAAATCATAAGGAACTTATCAAAGTAGAACTATTTACATTCCTACATGGAAAAACAATAATTGTGACTTATGAAACTTTTCTCAGTAGTTGAAGGGAATAGAAATATATATATATATATACACACATATACATATGTATATATGTCTATATATGAGGGTATATGGGCATATGAATACATATGTGAATGTGTGTATATATGTTTACAGGTATACATAGATAGAGGGCACAGGACCAATTTAACAGGAAGGGATGATACTTAAAAGGTGAAATAAAGAGGTGAGAGAGGAATACAATGAGAGGAGATGGGAAGAGACAGAATGGGGTAAACTATCTTATATAGAAGAGGCAAGGGAAAATGGTTACAATGGAGGGGAAGAATAAGAAGGCAAAAGGGAATGGGTCAACCTTATTCCCATTGAATTTACCTTGAGGAGGGAATGAAATACACACTAAATAAGGTATCTCACCCTCCAGGAGAGTAGTGGGGGAAGGGGATCAGAGGGGGATTAATGGAAGGGGGGGCAGGCGGGGGTGGGGAGGAAAGTTGGAAGCACCCACTTTTGAAAAGGGATGGGATCAAAGTAGAGAATAGAACAAGTTGGAGGTGGGATAGGAGGGAGGGAAATATAGTCAGTCTTTTACAATATATCTACTATGTTATTGTTTTGCAGTAGCCACACATGTACAACCTATACTGAACAGCTTATCTTCCCAGTAAGGGTGGGTGACAAGGGAGGAAGGGAATGAATCTGGAATTCAAAGTTTTAAAATCAAATATTCATATCTATATCTATATCTATCTGTCTATCTATCTATATACACTATCATTACTACTATTTTACATGTAATTGGGAAATAAGATATACAAGCACTGGGGCATAGAGATCCACCGGAAAAGTCAAAAGGGGTATGGGAGAAAATATGGGAGAGAGCAGAGTGGAGGAGGGGATATCCTGTGGGACTGCTATTTTGGGGCAGTGGGTAGAGGAAAAATGGGGAGAAAATTTGTAACTCAAAATCTGGCAGAAATGAATGATGTAAATCAGAAATTAATAAAGCATTTGAAAAAAAAAGTTTTTCTCTTCCCAGGAACAGAGAATTCGAAGGACTTGAGGTGAACTGGTCACTGTGAGCATCAAACTGGAACAGGAGCTGGGAGTTGCCTACCTCTGAGTCCAGGTGATGGTTGGGTGAATTCTTACAAGAGCTGGGAGCATGGAAGAGGAACCATGGAATTTGGGAGCCAGCTCTGAGTCAAGATGAAAGGACCTTTCCTTGGGTACTTAGTGCTGGCTGACAAGATCATGATATACTCTGACCTAGGGGTGGGAGACCTTTGTACTTTGTATCCCTTAAGGAGGACTGCTCCTTGAGGATAATTGAGTTAAGGACTTATTGAATGATATCTTTTGTTTAAAGCTATATGGCCACTTTAGTGATAAGTTGTTATGTTATAGTACTGTGAATGCTGTACTTTGGTTTCTGTGAATGATTTGCTTTAGTTTACTGTTGAATAGAGAATTCACTGGATTTTGTGATCAGAACCTAAGAGCTCTTTACAGCATCTCTGGAGAGCTGCTTGTGCTTGACTTTACATGGCCATTTCACAAGTAAGCCTTGACAAAATAGGGGGAAAAAGAATGGGTCACAAATGAATAATTGGTTATTAATGCAAATTAATGTTAGTATAATACTAATTGCCCTCCATGCACTGGACATGGAGTCACAAAAATCTCAGTTCAGATCTGACATCAGACACTTAGCAGGTATGAGACCTTGGGCAAGTCACTTAACCTCTGCTTGCTTCAGTTTCCTTATCCCATTTAAAAGTGGGGATAATTATAGAACCTACCTCCCAGGGTTATTTTGAGGATCAAATGAGGCAATAATTGTAAAGCATAGTGCCTGGTACATAGTAGTTGTTATATATAAATGTTAGTTGTTATTATTATAAACCTTTCTCAGCCTCAATTTTCCTCATATGTAAAACACCCTACTCCCAAGGTTGTTATGAAGAGAAAAGGAGATAATATTTATAAAGCACTTTGCAAACCTTAAAGTAATTTATAAGTTTATATATTTATTATTTATACAAGTCACCGATAAAAGTCTTAAACTGTAGAAGGCAAGACACAGATTGAAGGGGACAATGAAAGGTGAGCCTCTAGACAAACTGACAATAAATTTGTTGATATTCAGTCATTTTTTCAGTTATGTCGGATTCTTTATGACCCCATTTAGGGTTTTCTTGGCAAAGATCCTGGAGTGGTTTGCCATTTCCTTCTCCAGCTCATTTTACAGATGAAGAAACTGAGGCAAGTGGGATAAGTGACTTGTCCAGAGTCACACAGCTAGAAGTGTCTGAGGCCAGATTTAAACTCAGGAAGATGAGTTTTCTTGACTCCAGGCCCAGTACTCTATCCACCGTGCCACCCAACCGCTAGACAATGAATTAATCATTGCTGTTCTTTGAGTCTGAGCATTTCTCATCTAATTGTATTGTTATCTAGTTCACACAACTCCATCTTTCCACAGGAGTAACACAAATCCTTCTCACATCTTTTTTGAAATTTTAGGTAAAACCATTTCTGCAGCATTCCCCTAATCTCTTGGTTTTGTGACCCTGTCAAAAGAAGGAGTGAGAACCATCTGTCCTGACCTGTGTTTGATGGCCCTGTCACTTGGTGATATCCACTTCCTTCTTAGAGGTTCACTGACAATTTCTTTAATGATCAGTTTTGAAATTTTCACAAATCAAAGTCAGGCTCACTGTCTTATAGATTGTTGTTCTGTGTTCTTCTATTTTTGGAAAATTAGGAACAACATTTGCTCTTTTCTGGGGCCTGCAGTACCTTTCTATTTTTCACTGACTTAAAAATCAAACAGAGACTTAGAACTTATATTTGCCATGTCTTTCAGGAACTGGTGATGTAGTTCACCTGGTATTTGTTGTTTAGTCATGTTCAACTCTCTGCGATGCCATTTTGGGGCTTTCTTAGCAAAGGTAGTAGAGTGGTTTCTCATTTCCTTCTCTATTTGCCTGTTTACTCATCTTTACAAAGGGAATAGTTATAGTACCTGCCTCCCAGAGTTGTGAGGATAAAATGACATAATATTTGAAATTGCTTAGCACATTGACTGGCACATAGTAGGTTCTTAAAAGATGTTTATTCACTTCTTTTCCCCTCCATAGCCCCAGGTTGTTCTGAATTTTAGGAACCTTGGCACTATTTTTAAAGGATTTTACTGATGTTTTATATTCATCTTCTATTACCTGTTCTTTTTCATTTTTGTATCTAACTTTAAGAAAATCTGAGTTAATGTATGAATCTCTGTGAATTCACATTAGTCTCTTTGGACAACTACTAGTCTTTTTCATCGTTGGAGTTTTTACCTTTGTAGCTTCAGAATTTAATTATTGAATGATTCCCAGTCCTCTGGAGCTATTTTTCTCGATCAAATTTTAGTCCATGGAAACCTACCAATTGTTCCTCTGCACCTATCGTTGTTATTGGGGATTTTGTCGCTTTTTTGGGGGGTGGGGGAAGGAAGGGAAGAAAAAAAGAAGAAGAAAAAAGAAAAAAGCAAGAACAATAAAAAGAACAAGAAGAGGAGGAGAAAGAAGGGGAGCAGAGGAGGAGGAAGAAAGAGGGAGAGAAAGAAAAAAGAAGAGAGAAATAAAGAAAGAAAAAAGAAAGGAAGGAAGGAGGAAGGAAGAAAAAGAAAGGGAAGAAGAAGCTGATGAGGACAGATTCTGGATACCCCTTGCTACCCTGTGCTGGTCTTGTGAACTATCTTAAATTTCTTGTGAACATATTTTAATATGCCCTGATGACAATATTTGTTTCTGTAACCTCTGATCTTCATATAAATATTCTCCCTTATGCCTTACCTGTCCCTACTTGGATTTACTCACAGTAGTATATCTTCTTAATGTGTAAAACTATCCCATCCTCTTCTTTTACCCTACTTTTTTATTATTAACAAGTTCTATCCATTTAGACCCATATTTCATTCATGGGTCTCATCCTTTTTTTTCTAAAGTTAAAATATTTACTTCCATAAGTTTTAAATTTTCTCCCCTCCCCACCAA
>NW_027187460.1:20378629-20389814 GCF_028583685.1 Petaurus breviceps papuanus | reverse complement strand
ATATATATATATATATATATATTCCTATTAAACATATTTTCACATTAGTCGTGTTGTATAGAAGAATTAAAATGAATGAGAGGAACCATGAGAAAGAAAAGCAAAGCAGAACAAAAAAAAAAAGAGAAAATGGTCTGCTTCACTCTGTATTCAGACTCTATAGTTTTCTATTTGGATGTGGATGGCATTTTCCATCATGAGTCCTTTGGAATTGTTTTAGGTCCTTGCATGTCTGAGAAGGGCTAAGGCTATCAAAGTCAGTAATTGCACACTGTTACTGTGTACAATGTTCTCCTGGTTCTGCTCACCATGGTCTCATTCTATCAAAGTCAAATTTGCCTTCTTGTATCTGCAGTTCCTCTTTCCTATTTAATAAACTGTGGGCATTTGCATATAAGCATATTTTTCTCCCCATTGGCTACTTTTATGGATTTTTTGTAGGTGTTTCAGCTATTGTTTTTCATTCTTCATCTTAACTATATCCTATGGTACTTGGGGTTAAATGTATATGTATTCAGTAGGCAGGTTGTTGGGTGGTTTTTTTTGCTTTCTCTCCTTTCCTTTTTAGTTTAGTTTCCTTTGATTAGTTTTGCCAGATGTTCAGAAAATGCATTCTTACCAGCCTTAGCTAAATGGACTTCATTCCTGGTAGACTCTGACATTATTCTATTTTAAGCCTTGTACAGAAGTCTAAATCTCATTCTAAAAAACAATCTTTTTTTAAAGCCATCTTTTCAGTTTCTCAGTCAAATTTTCTCATCCCTTGCCTTTAGTGGTCAAGAGTAAGAAAAAAAAATACAACTTTTCCTCCTTTGTTCTTCAGTTTCTTGTCTAAGACTGCAATCTTAAGCAATCCTTTTTAGATTCTGCTTGCATTACTTGTGTGCATTGGAATCACCAGAAGTGTGTAATAATCATCTGACTGAACAAACCTTGCTAAATTTTCCATTATGTCTTGGATACATCTCAAGCAAGATGATAGACCTTTCAGCTGATGTTATCATCTTAGCTACAGCTTCCCACATATCCTCTACACATGTACCCAGTGATTCGGAAACTTTCCTCTAGTTCTGTTAACATATTGTGCATACCTTTGCATTACTCCAGCTGTGTAACCATTGTCTCTCTTTCTAAATGACTGGCTACCTCTTCTCCAATCACACATTTCTTAGATGTATTATATGTACATTAAAAAAATAGTTATCAACAAGTATAATTATCTTTTATTGTAAGAAAACCACCTTGTAACACACAAATCTTATATCTCTATAGGATGTTAACTATCCAATAATTTAGTATTTTACAGAGTTGACTCCATTAAGCTTTAAACTCTTCCAGAAGCTGTTAAAATAAAACCAAAGTCCAGACAATGAATAAAAGTCAGTTTTGCACTCTAATGTCCTCTCAAAGGCTGCAGATAATAATTTTCTAATAAGCCTTAGAAATTACTATTTAGTTTGCCCTGAGAAATTCAGGAATGACCCATTTCTTATAGTTCTGGCTTTAGTTGAAGTAATGTCTACAGAGTACTGAGTTTCTGAAAGTTCCTATGATTGTTAAAATATCAAAAATACTTATTTATGACTTTAAAATAACAAAATAGAGTATTGATTTACTTTCCAGAGTTCACAGCTGCCTTTTTTTTTCCTAGTAACACACTAAGAATAGTAACAAGACTTTGGAGCAGGGTTCCCTTGTCCCAGAGAGGAGAAAAATGATACTGGAATTATCCACTGCTCTGATAACCTCTTGACTCTAGGTACCATAAATAGTCTGACCATGCCTTATTTTGTAATGTATCTGTGATCTCATCAATTTGTGAACTCTCTCAGTGAAGCAATTTGCAATTCATCCACACCTACTCATCCTTTGACTCTCATACACATTTTACAATAAATTCACTGTAGAAGGTATGCCCAATGCACTGAGGGAATTCTGATGTTCTTTTGATATTACTAAGAAATAAATGCACCACCCAGGATATTTTCTAGTAACCTTTTGCTCTTGCTTTATACCCGGCTCACATACTTTTTTGGTCATATACTTGATAGCCTTCTCATTGTTTTTTTTTCTCTCCATCCCCCTCCCTCATTTCAGCTTCCTTTCATGTACTGTCTCCTCCCATTAGAATGTAAGCTCCTTGAGGGGCAAGGACTGTTCTTTCTACTTGTATTTGCATTTCCAGAACTTAGCACTGTGCCTGGCAGATAATAAACCTTAATAAATACTTATTGATTTACTGTGTTTATGTTGTGTTGTATTGTTTGTGTGTAATGTGTTGCAATCTGTCTATAGCTACCATGTGCTTCCCTTTGCCCTTTAAGTGATTGTCAACTTCATTTCTGGAGACACTGGTGTTCTGTGACCATTGATATTCTGATAAATGTTTAACCACTGGATTTTCAAAAATTCACAACAAATTTAAGTTTAATACACATTATTAACATTTTCTCTATCACTTTAAGTCAACAATCATTAAATAATAAATCAAACCCCGATTTCCAAGATTTCCTGATTTCATTTTTTTTTTGTTTTCCGAAGAATGAATGCTCATGTTGAAAATTTAACTGCCTTTCTCCATCTGTGACTCACAGTCAAAACCACCAATGTAAGATTATTGGTAGTAAGAATATGGATCTCTTTTTTCAGGAAGAAACCTGGGGTCATCAAAAGAATTTATCATCCAACTGCAGAAACTTTTTTCTACATTTTGCACATATATATGTATATATATATATATATATATAGTGTGTGTGTGTGTATGTACACATACACACATATATACTTACATATGCACACACACATATATATCTTCAAAACAATATTTTATGATTATTATATAAAAGTACTCAAGCAAAACAATCATCCACATGGAAAACACTTTATGGACTATAAACTCAGAAAGAGCCCATAGTGCCACTTGGTCACCCCTCCAAAAAATGGCTGGTGACATTTTGGACTCTATGAAAAGAGACACAGTGATTAGTAAGGAGTTGCTAGTCCTGCCATCTTCTATCCTGGTCAGCCCATATAGGCAATACTTATTCCACTTTTGAGTACTACATTTCAAGAAAGACATTGACAAGTTCGAGTGTTTTTAAGAAAGAGACACCTAGAATGTTGAGAAATACTACGGATATGTGGCCATTAAGTGGATACAGCATGCACAGTGCCTGACATATGGCAGTCTTCAATGAATGGGTCTATTATGGGCTCATAGGCTTATTGATTTAGTCCTATTCTTTCAGTGTCTCCTCTCTCCTGTCTATTCTTTGTGTAAGTGCCAAGATAATCTCCCTAAGGCACAGGTCTGACCAGATTCCTACTGTTGCCCTCACCAAAAGCTATCAGTGACTCTCTATTGTTTCTAGGACCAAATAGAAAGCAAGTCTGGCATTTATAGCCATCCACGCTTAAGCTTCAACTTACCTTTCTAGCCTTATTTCAAATAACTCCCCTTTACATACTCTTGTTCTTTTTCAGTGGTTTTCAGTTGTGTCTTACTCTCCATGACCCCACTTGGAATTTTCTTAGCAAAAATACTGAAGTGGTTTGTCTTTTTCTTCTCCAGCTCATTTTACACATGAGGAAACTGAGGCAAACAGGGTTAAGTGACTCACCCAGGGTTACACAGGAAGTAAGTGTCTGAGGCCAGATTTGAACTTAGGAAGATGAATCTCTCTGACTTCAGCCCCAGTACTCTATCTACTACACCACCTAGCTCATATAATCAGCAACACTGATCTAATGAACTATTTATTTCCTTATCTTGCTTGACCTTTGTGCATTTGAATAGGCCATCACTCAGGCCTATAATGCACTACTTTCCTCTGCCCACTGATAATGTTTTCTTCCTTTCAATTTAGAGGCCACCACACTGCTATACCCAGAGTGGCTGCTAGCATAGGTTCTTAGATCTGCTTTACTAGGAAAGATAGCTGTTTTAGGGGTCAACAATCTTTTTAAATTACATTCACGAATTCAGGGAAAAAGTCAGTACCCTGCACTTCAGAGAATACATAAGCAAAGAAATAAAGACCAACAGACAGGGCTCTGACTGCCTGAATCAACTACACACTTTACATCCATTCCTGGATCAAGAGAGCCTTTACATCTGAACAGCCAGGGAGCTCTGAACATACTCAGAATCTTGACCAGGGAATCACAAGTTCCTTCTTATAAGTGACCCCCCCAAAGCAAAATACCAACTCAAAGTGTCTCTATACTTCTTGGAGCCAGAAGCATCACAACCCTCATGACTCTCTGCCTGATTAGAAATTAGCAAAAGGTGTGAAAGTCTTCCTATAAGCAAGTTTCCCTTAATGGGCTCTACATGAGGCCTATTAATGGGTGGGGAAGATCTTATATCCCTTAACATTACACAGATTTAGCTCAGGGCCTTTTCTATGAATCTCCCAAGTGAAAGTGATTCCTCCTTCTCTTTTTTCCCTCTTAAGCATTTTATCTGAATCTCTTTTTTCTTGATGACACTCAATTTCATGTTAGACTTAATTGTGCACATAGTGATATGCTCCAATTTAGAAGTTCCTTAAAGAAAAAGACTATATCCTATCTCCAGCCTCTATCACAGGGTCATGTACATCGTAGGTGCTTGCTAAGTTTTTATTGAATTTGATAAATAAAGTAGGACTGGGGCTTGTATTTCAGGCAGTATTCTAATGTTAACAAAAACTAAAAATATAATTTCCTTTTAAAAACAAGGCTTGTATATGCCTATTTTTTTTTTGGCCTTTTTGGAGGGTAATTGGGGTTAAGTAACTCACCCAAGGTTACACAGATAGTTTTTTTTGTGTGTGTGGGTGTTAAGTGTCTGAGGCCAGAACGAACTCCTGTCCTCCTGACTCCAGGGCTGGTACTTTATTCACTGTGCCATACCTATGCCTAACTTTTGATGGATAAACATTATAATTTACCTGTAAATGACCATGGGTTTCTTTTGTTATTGAGTGCTTTCTTAGAAATGAAAAAAACAAATGTGGCAGCTTATGGCCTTAGAGGCAATCAGAAAGGTAACCCAAATGCTTTGGAGGAAGGGTAAAAAGAAGGATGGAATAAACATCCCAAATTATTCCACATTCTAAATGCACTGAAAGTTGTGTAGGAACCTGAGATTACAGAAGAAAGGAGGGGAGTACATGTTGTAACGAAGACCCATAAAGTTCTGTCAATCAGACTGCTGAAGTAAAAAAAAAATGACTTAAGGCTTTTGCGGCTTTGAAAAATGTGATTTTCTAGTTCTTAAACATCAAAGGCCAAAAAAAAGGAGGGCTTAGAAAACAATGAATTCATAAGACTTCCTAGACATTAATTTACTCTTGTGGAAGTCAATTGACAAGGACTTGAACCTGGTAGGTCTTTTTAAAAGAGTGAGGTGATAATGAATAGAATATGTATCTGGGGCATGCTTCTGCCAAAATAGACAGGTTACTAAGATGACTGCAAAGGTTATTTTAAAGATGAAACATTTGCAAGAACTGGGTCAAAATGTTAGAAGTATCTCACAAGGCATCTCTCCCTGTCTGGAGCTTGGCTGTCTCTTTCCCCCTTGGCATTCTTGGCCTACTCATTAATCTGCCCTGCACAATGCAAGAGAGTTACTGTTTCTATAATACACTTTTCTACTGAAGCCCAGAAACCCCCTACAATGCTCTACATCCTGCAGGGACTCAATAAATATTTGTTGTGTGGCCTGCATCTCAGAGAAGGGCCCAATGTGAGTAATTGTTGTTTAGGCTACAACAATAAAGAAAACATACCAAGCTAGAGTTGAAAAATGACTTGGAGGCAGAAACTAGGTAAATTTATCAGCAAAAGAGACTAAAATCACTATCAGAATATCTTTTATTAGGAGGAAATTGAAGAATAATATCAGTAACTGTCTTCAACAAGAATAAAAGCTATTTGAATGCCTTTTCCTAGGATTCAAGACCCTCTACAATTTAATGCTATTCTGTATTTCTAGTTTTCTTTTGTATTCTTCCCCTCTACACATTCTGCTCCAGTCAGATCTCTACTGTGTTTTCCCACAGCATTCCTTCACTCATTATCTAGATCATGCAAAGGGTAGAACTGGTAAACACTGGACTTTGAGTAAGAAAGACTTAAATTCAAATCATACCTTAGATAGAAGCTGTATGACCCTGGACAAGTCAGTCATGTCTTGACATCAGTTTTTTTTTTTTATCGTAATATGAGGAAAGGATTCCTCAAAGAGATCAAAGAAAGAAGAAATGAACCTCTATAACAAATATACTTATAACAGGTTTTATTTTGGTGGTAGCAAAGAACTAGAGTTAAAGGGATGCCAATCAATGGAATAATGATGGAACAAATAATGTTGTGTGAATGTAATGGATATCATTGTGCCATAAATAATGAATCAGTTTCAAAGAAACCTAGAAAGGCTCTCATGAACTGATGCAGAAAGAAGTGAGCAGAATCAGTTGAAAATTTTATAAAATAACAACAATACTGTAAAGATAAAGGATTTTGAAAGAATTAAGTACTCTCATCAATGTAATAACCACGCCAGAGGGTAGATGGTAAACCATGCCACGCAACTTCTTGACAGAGATGAGGGATACAAATTTGGACATGACCAATGTGGAAACTTTTTTCTTTGTTAGATTATGCTTAATCATTTATGAGGGATTTTCTTTTCTTTTTTTTTCCACTGGGGGAAGATGATGGCAGGGAAAGAAAATAGATTTTTTGGGTAGAAAAATATGTAAAATTTTGTATAAACAAACATATAAAGAGGTTGAAATCTCCATCTTCCAAGTTCCCTTTCAGGTCTAAATCTCTGATCCTATGTCTTCCCTCTACATCTTTGCCTGATGAATTACTTGTTTGTTCTTCAGTTGTGTCCTATTTTTTGTGGCTCCATTTGGGGTTTTCTTGACAAAGATACTGGAGTGGTTTTCAACTTCCTTCTGTAGCTCATTTTATCGATGAAGAAACTGAGGCAAACAGGATAAGTGACTTGCTCAGGGTCACATAGCTATTAAGTGTCTGAGGCTGGAAGCATCCTGACTTCAGTTCATCCTGACTCTATTCACTGCACCACCTAGATGTCCTGCCTGACACATGATAGGTGCTTAATAAATGCTTACTGTCTTTTTCTCCCTGATAAGACACATTGGAGCTTACACTTCAGCCTTTGGGAATGTAAGTCTTTACATCTTTGTCAGGATGAAGCATCAGAGGATGATCTCTCAGAGGCACTTATAAAGTACCTTAACATTTTCCTCTATTTTAAAAATGTGACCCATCCTAGGATAACTTGTCATTTGACAAAAGCATGCCTGGAAGAACAGGAAAGGGCTCAGAAGGTTTTGTCAAGGATGAAGTTGCAGCTAACTTTGTGACAGAGTTTTTGATCACCACCAAATTCTTTGATATTCTCTATACCCGCAAGACCTTGAGTAATTCAGGAATGTGATCTGACAAAATGCTTCCTCAGGGACATGCATGTCACAGGAGAATGAAAACACAGTCACTCCAAGAAAACTAGTCATGAATACCAGACTGTAGCCATTGTACTCCTCCACCATGAAAAGGGCTCCCTTGCATCACTTTCTTTCTTTAAGGATAACCAGATCTGCAATAGCAGTAAAAATGTTCCTGCCTATAAAAGACCAGCAGAGAAGCTTTGCTTCAGCCTGCTCCTAAGTGCCAAACCCAGGGAACTCTTTCATAGGAGATCTCTTGCATGGCATGCTCCACAATGGTACTGTATTCTTCTTCGCCTTGGCACATTCCATGATTCAGATGCCCTGGGTAACTTATTTTGATCTTTAAAAAAAGGCAGCTAGTCAATAAACATTTGTTAGGTGTCTATTGTCTACCAGTAACTATGCTAATTGCTGGGATTGCAGCTAACCAAACTGGATTCAGCAACTTTGCAGGATTGGGTACTCATGAATTTTACTTAATCAAAATAATTTCCTGAGTTACTCCATGTTATCGCCAGACAATTTGTCTCCATAATCATGAGAGTTTCTGCTTGTCTTTGTAATCTTGACATAGACTGGTTTGGGGTTGAATTTTACCATTCCTTCCTCCCATTTGACTTCATTGCTCCCTCAGAGCTAAGGATGACTCAGATTTTTTTTTATCTAGCTAAACTTCTTTCTTTGAATTTGATGTCCCTGTCCCATTGATTTCCCCTTTAAAAATGGTCAGACAAGTGGCTACAACAGTAGCTAGTAAACTTGGCTCTTCTGTTTTTTTAAATAATGATAATAGTAACAATAATAATAATAGTTAACTTTAGCTCCTTAAGTTTTGCAAAGTGTTTTACATATGCTATTTCATTTCATCCTCATGACAGTCCTGAGAGGTGGATGCTACTATTATCCCCATTTTACAGATGATCAAACAGAGGTGGAGAGGTTAAGAGACTTGCGCAGGGTTGCTCCATTAATAAATGTCTGGGGTTGGATTTGACCTAAAACCTTACTGACTCCAGGGCTGACTTTCTATTCATTGCACCAATTAAACTGCCTCATACTGGTTCATGTTAATAGCTTGTAGTGCACTCCACTCAGTTTTAAAGAAACCTTCCTTAGATGGATCTCTATAGGAACTAAGAGTCAGTTTAATTTCTCTCTAGCCTGGCTTTCATACCCAACCAGACACTGCATAGAAAGGACCATGTGTTCTCCTTTCCCAACATTCCCTTTCATAGCACTTAGCACAGACTAGGTACATGATAAATGTTAAATTAGTAAAAGAAGGTTCAAGTAATCATTCTATCATGAACCATGTTCTTTTTGCCTTCTAAGCAGGGGTACAATGCTTAGACTCTGCCTCAACTTTGAAGCCTCTGCCTGCTAATGAAGAATGACTTCAATGTTATTTAAATAGCAATGTGAACTTTCATAATTCATTTACATAACTGGGTTTCAGTATCAAGAAGATGACAACATGCAAATCCTTCAGTTCTTGGTAACTGTGGTGATTCATGTTTTCAATTACAGACTCCCTTTCTTCAGTAAAAATTCATCCTGTCAGCTCAGGAGAGGAAAAACCTCAGAGAAGCTCAGCAGTACCATCACATTGGATCTCCAGCAAAGACATTAGGACTTTGATTGATGTTATCTCTCAGAAATGAGATTATAGAGCTTACTTGTGTGTGGAATAGAACATCAGCCTCTCTTGAGTCTCAGTTTCCACCTCTTTACAATGAGGAAGTTGGAGTAGATGACTTCTTAAGATCCCTTTCCTCACATAGTTTTTTATGCTAAGATTCTCTGTCCTGAGTTCCTTCCCATTCCTAAAATTCTATAGTCTGTGCTCTAGAATTCCATGTTTTAAGGTCCCCTTGAGGGCTCTCCCAAAATCCACTTCAATTTTGACATTCTGTGAGTTTCTGTGTGTATTAATGATGTCTCACTGAACTAGTGATGTATTTTAAAATTATTGATTGGAAAAGGATGTAGATCAGAATCACATATATGTGTTCATGCATACATGCATACACACGTCATATATACTTGCAAACGTATTATGTATATATTCATGTATGTTTATATAAATGTATATCACAAATACATAAATCCATATTACATATATATGTGAATGTGCATGTGTTAATGTATGTGGCATGATCAGACCCACGCAACAGAAAGATCATTTCAGCAGCTGTGTGAAAAATGTATTGGACAGTGGAGAGAACAGTGGCAGAACTATTATTTCAATCCAGACAAGAAGTAATGAAGTTTTTAATTGAATGCAGAGAAATGAAAAGGAACAGTCAGATTTAAGAGGCATTGCTGAAGTAGAAATGACATCTTAAAAACTGACTGGATAGAGGGAGTCAATGGAATGGAACAGTGAAAAAATTATTATGAAGTCAGGGGGTGGGGTCTGGTTCAAATTCAAGTTGTGTCATATATTTCTTGTATGATGTTGGGCAAATCTCTTTGGCTCTCTGGGCCTCTATTTCAAATAAAAAGAAACAGATTTAGACTAATTGGTCTTTGCGTTTCCTTCCAGTTCTATGACTCCAAGGTTTCAAGCTCAGATGACTTAGGAAGATGGTGGTACCCCTCAAGAGAATAAGAAAGTTAAAAGGACAGGGAAGATAATTACTGAAAAAGATAAATTTAATTTGTTGTTCAAATATATTGAGCTTGAAACCAGGGGAACACTTCTTTAACAGTAAGGTAAGAGAATAAGAGGAAGTAATAGATAAATGAAGGAAATCTGTTGAAAATAGAACAAGAATTCCAAAAGGTATGGTAGAAGGGATGGGGAGGGAATATTAGAGGTTGGGAAAGGGCATCAGAAAAATAGGTAAGGAGCAAAGTGAGCAAAATCAGAGGAATGGAACTTGGCCCAAAGAAGGTGATAGTACTTATCCCCTCTGGCTATCCATTTATGGATTTGTTCAATGAAAGAACAAAATCTCTCAGTTCTGAAAATCTGACACTCATGCTGAGAATATTTAGTGATGCACTCTCCTTAATTACTGGGCAAAGCAGTTTGTCTTCTAATAAACTTCTGCAGTTTATAATTACTAGAAGATTCCCCCCTCCTAAATTTAGACTAAACATTATTTCTTTTTTCATTCTTTTTTTCACTGTTACTGTATTTAATGACCTATACAAAGGGTCAAAACATGTTGACTAATTCACATAATCTCAGAGCTTGAAGGGACCTTAGAATTCATCTAGTTAAAACTATTCCTAAACAGAAAATCTTCTCTAGTATCTGCCACCAAGGGTTTTCCAGCTTTGGCTTAAAACCTGCTTCAGTGATAAGACTACTAATTTTTAGATTTTTTTTCTTGAATAAATCTGCCTTTCTGAACTGTCCCCTCTATTGATTCCAATTTTGCTCTCTAGGGACAATCAGAATAAGTCTAAAAATAAGATTGTCTCTTCTACATAATAGTTTTGCAAATACTTGAATATAGCTATCATGCACTTCTGACTTCTTTTCCAAGCTAAATATACCTTGCAGTTTCAACTGTTCTAATGTAATTGTCTCTGGTTCCTTCACCATCTTGGTCTCCTTCCTCTGGACCAGATCTAGTATATCACTATAATTTGGTACTGCAGATGTGTTCTCTTTATCTGTCTCTGTCTCTCTTCCTCTTTCCTTCTCTCTCTCTCTCTCTCTCTCTCTCTCTCTCTCTCTCTCTCTCTCTCTCTCTCTC
>NW_027187460.1:20340028-20378619 GCF_028583685.1 Petaurus breviceps papuanus | reverse complement strand
CTCTCTCTCTCTCTCTCTCTCTCTCTCTCTCTCTCTCTCTCTCTCTCACCACCACTAACAATAACAGCAACAACTACAACTATCATTTATAAAGTGATTTATGTTTTTCAAAGAACTTTACAAATATTATTTCATGTCATCTTCACAACCATACTGGGAGATAGGAGCCATTATTATGCCCATTTTGCAGATGAGGACACAGAGTCAGATCTTTGAATGACTTGCCCAGCTAATGGCAGCTAATAAGTGTTTGAGGCCACATCTGAACTCAGCTTCTTCTTGATTCCAATTCCAGCACTTTATCCACTGTACCACCTAACTGCCTTTTTCATGTGAACTATTGTCTAGCTAGATAATCTACCTCCTGTATTTGTCTATCTGATTTTTTTTATCTCAAATATGGGACTTTATCTCTTAAATTTCATCTTATTAGATTAGGCCGGTAATGTTTAACCCAGCAACAACATTTTGGCTCTTGACTCTATCAATCAAAATATGGCCAACCCTTCCAGATTTGTCCAGTGGGCAAATTCTATATGCATGCATTGACTTTTTGTTCAGTTTATTGACAAAATTAATTTTACAAAAAGACATTTTGCCATAGAAAATATAGAGCAAAAAATCTGGGCTCAAATCCAGCCTGATCTGGGTCTTTTTACTAACCTGAATTTAGTAATTACAGAGGTAACTCATGAAGTCCTTGTATGCCTCTGTTGCACATGAGGTGGGGCATAGTTCCCCATTCATCCTGATTCAAGCAAACAAACATTTATTATGTGCATAATTGGACACAAACCCAATGAGATTTCAAAACATATCACAGAGAAGGTCAGCAGCAACCATTATTGGAATCCTTGGAGCAGCAGCAATTAAACAGTTTCTTTATGGAGGATGCTGTCTTAGGTATGTTTGATTATTCAGAAGAAGCAAGTGTTTTCAGGGAAGAGATAATTTTTCCTTTTTTTTCTTCCAATTGAGTGTGTGTGTGTGTGTGTGTGTGTTTGTGTACATTGCCAGTCAACAATCAACAAACATCTATTGGCTGCCTTTCTGTCATCTCCCAGGCACTGTGCTAAGCAGTGGGAATACAAAGAAGGACAAAAAAAGTCCCTGCTCTCAAGGAGCTGACAGTCTAATGGGAGAGACAACAGGTCAACAAATATGTACAAACTAAATATGGACAGGATGCATTGAATCTAATAAAAGATATAGGTAAGGATGATTTTGTGTGTGTATATATGTGTAGGTATGTGTATACATGCACATACGCACACACACACATGAGTGAAAGCAGAACCTTAACCCAAGAAAGTATACAAGAATGGTGGCCAGACCGAGGTGAATTATAGCAATGGTTGGTATAGCCACAGGGGAACATAGTAGAGCTCACATGGTAAGCCACTGCAGAAACATCCACAGCCCATTCTACAAAGAAGGAGAGAATCTAGTTTGTCAAGTCAGAAAGCCAATGTTATATATGACTTTGGTGTAGGATCTCCAAACCCTTTAAGTCAGAATGAGGGACCACTTATGTATTTCCCATACCATTCTACAAGATAAACCTATTTTGTGTATTTATCTGAAATGGAAAATGTATCATCTTAAGCCCTGGGAAGCTGGAAGGCTGCGACTCAGAATCTTGCAAATATCTTCTTTTAGTTTTAAGCAACTCCTTCCAACCAGGTACCTTAATAGAGTGACTTGTTGATGAAAACTAAATCTGAAACTAACCAAAGAAAAGCTAGGCAAGGGGAGCCTCTATAATCAGAAGTGTACATGTACACAGACACAGACACATACACACACATTTTTTTCCAAATCTTACATTCATAGAAAACTGAAATTAATGCTTTGAAGACTGAATGAGGATGTGGATAAAAATTTATTAAGTACCTACTATGTGCTGGTAACTGTATAAAGTGCTGGGGATTCAAATATAAGCAAATAAGACAATCCCTATCCTCAAGAAGCTTATACTTTAATGAAGGAAGATAATACATAAAGGGGGGAGGGAGGTTTGGAAAGCAGAGGGGGAGGAAAAGGAAAGAAAGAAGGTTATCTGTATGGGGGGGGCGGGCAAAGTTCATGATGTGGAGAGAGAAAGGTCTTTATAGTAAGGGATAGATCCAGGAATAAAGTAAACACAGACTGGATGCCTTATGAAATAGAGACCCAAGGGGCGGCCAGGTAACACAGCAAGTAAGAGCACCGGCCCCAGTGTCGGGATGACCTGGGGGATCCAACCCGGCTCAGACACTTAGCATCCGGCCAGAAACACCTGGTCATGTAACCTTGAGCAAGTTACTTAACCCCAATTCCTTAGGGGCGGCCAGGTGGCTCAGCGAGTAAGAGCACTGGCCCCAGTGTAGGGATGACCTGGGCTCAGATACTTAGCACCACACCCAGAAATAACTGGCTGTGTAACCTTGAGCAAGTTACTTAACCCCAACTGCTTAAAAAAAAAAAGAAATAGCGACCCAAGCTAGAGACTCACTATCCAGTAGAATGGATCCCAGGGAGAAGGTATCTTCAGGGAGAGAAGAGAAGACAAGAAAATGAATCCAATAGGGAGAAATCCCCCTAACTAAACTTAGAAAGTCATCAATGTCAATTCAAGGGTTTATCAGACTGTTCTCTGGCATCTATCTCTCTGTTTCATAAACTCTGAGATACTGTGGGAGGAATTAACCTTTCTTTGTCCCACATAGAGGATGATTTTGTGCAAGCTCAGTGCCTTGGCAGAACGATGGCAAAGAATGGAGTTGTTCGGTGTTAGACCAGGAATGGCTACCAGAAATCAGATGTTTCTTTTCATTTCACAGATTCATAGTATATTCAAATGTGGGTATCTCAGTAGCATGGAAAAACAATGAAGAAGTCTATTTGATTCCCCATTTCATCCAGAAGGGAAGATTGGTGGTAGCTCGGAGGTAGGAGTATCTGGAGTCTGAGAGAACAGGCATGTTTTTTGGCGGTTTTAATATCATAGTGATTGAAGCATAGAATTTGAGAGATAGAGGCTAAAGATATCTAGTCCAATGCTTTCATTTTATAGACTAAGAATCTGAGTTTCAGAGAGCTAAATTACTTGCTCAAAATTGAGCAGCTCATTAGGGAAAGAGTCAGCACTTGAATGTGGGTCTCTTTACTCCCGGTTCCTCCCATTAAGCCTAGGTACCCACTTCTCAGATTTATCCCCAATGTTAAGGCTCTCTCCACAGCAACAATGCATGTAAAGCACACAGAATACACCCTTAAACTCTGTAAGTAAGAAGATCCAAAGTGGAGTCAGGATCACACAGAGATGAAGAGGTTCAGTAAATATAGTAACAAACAGAAGGAATTAAAGTTCTGGAGCTGATGGAACAGACTCAAACAATTTCCAAACATTTGTGGAGCATTAACGTTGTATGAAATGTAGGCAGTACAAAAGATGCAAACTATGGTGCTTGTCCTCAAAATGTTAATAGTGCAATTGGCAAAATGAGCTATAGCCCTAGGAAAATGTCACCAACACTGTAGAGTAATATAGAATCTTAAACATAATAAATGTTAAAATAGGACATCAAGGTTTACAAAACATTTTGCAGACATAATGTATGTTACCCTTTATGTGAGATGGTTGTGTCCTTCTTCCCCTCCCCCATTTTTCAGATGAGGACACTGAGGCTCAGAGACTTGACAAGGGTGAACATAGCTAGTAATTGTCAAAGACATGATTAGTCCTTCTGATTCCAAGGCCAACAGTTGCCACTGAGGCATGCAGAGCTTAGAGGCAGCCTGGCATAGTGGGTATAGATTTGGGATGGAAGATCTGGATTTGAATCCTGCCTCAGATACTAGCTGTATGATACTGGGCAAGAGATTTAACTTGTTGGAGACACAGTAATATGGAATAATAAATTTTTAAAAAATAAAGAAAAATAAAAAATCAGAAAAAAGCATTCTATGAATTTCAGCAATCTCAGAGGTAATCTAGCCCCAATTTCATCTAAAGCATGAATTTTCTTTCTTTCTTTCTTTTTCTTTTTTTTGTTTTTTGGAGGGGTAATTTGGGTAAAGTGACTTGCCCAAGGTCACACGGCTAGTTTTTTTGTGTTGTGTCTGAGGCCAGATTTGAACTCAGGTCCTCCTGACTCCAGGTCCAGTGTTCTATTCATTGTGCCACCTAGCCACCCCAAGCATGAATTTTCTTGAAAATACCCCTAGCCAAGTCATTCAAATTTTTCTTAAACACCTTCAAGTAAAGAGGAACTTAATACTCATTTTAATTTGGGACAGTAACAATCATTTGGTTCTCCCTAAAATGCTTTGAAATTTGCTCATTTTAACTTTCTGGTTCAACCCTCCAGAGCCCACTAGAAAAAATTCTTATTGACTGTCCACATGGCAGCCCTTTCAGTACTTGACAATAGCTACTATCCCTACCCTTGACATCATCACCCCCAATTCATTCTGCTTCAGGCTAAGCATCTGTACATCTAACAGTGACTTCTCCTCAAAAGACATAACTTCCAACTGCTTTCTGATTGTTCTCCCTTTGTATGAACTAAGTACCTACCTTGGGGACAGACAATTTAATGTTGCATGAGTTCAAAGGAAAGTGTCACTGTGGGGCTCCACAGACAGGGGAAGACAAACTTTGGAGGGTGAATAGGGTTTATTGAGTAGAAGAAGAATTTGGACGACAGCCCAGGCAACATGAGTAACAACATGAACAAAGGTGTGATAACAGGAAAGTACAAGGCACATGAAAGAGAAGAAGTATGTAAAGGATAAGTTTAGAGGGGCTGAGTCAAGTTTGGATCATAGTAAAAAGTGGGTACTTTATTGGGTAAGTAATAAGGTTGGGTTGGAAGTTTCTATCTTTCAAAGTCCTACTCCAATGCTTCGTTATGATATGGATATAACAGAATTCAATATAAACTGCATTTATGAGGTACCTGCTGTGTGCAAAGAGCAGCAAGGTGCTGCAGTGCACAGAGTGACAAGTTTGGAGTTGGGAAGACTCAACTTCATGAGTTCAAACCCAACCTCAGACACTTACTAGCTGTGTGACCCTATGCAAGTCACTTAACTCTGCCTAGGTTTTTCATTTGTAAAGCAAGATGGCAGACCACTCCAGTATCTTTGTCAAAACAAACAAACAAAAAAAAACCAAAAACCCAAATGGGGTCACAAAGTGCCAGACAACTGAAAAATGACTGAACAACAAATTATATGCAAGGCATTTTCCAGGAAGTGGGGATACAGACACAAAACAAAGAACAGTACCAGTCCATAAAGAGTTTTCCAGTCTAGTCAGCTGGATCATAGGGTTTTGAGCTAGACTGGACTTTATAGATCACCCAGCACAAATCCTTTATTTCACAGACAAGGAAAGTGGTTTTTTGAAGGGTATGACAGCAGAGTATGAAACCCTGGTACATCCTGCCAGGCTGGAAAAGCTTAGAAGGCAGGTCTAGCTTTGAAACGTGTCATTTAAAAACCAGCCTAGGTCAACAAAGTGTGATAACACTAGAAGGTTGTCTGTTACATGATAAATCTTTCAAGCACAAGTCACTCACCAACCCATTGACTACAGAATGGAGAAACTTCCATCTTTACCATTGGAGAAAGTACCCATGCTATGAAAATGACATTAATAATAACTAACATTTGGAGCGGCTAGGTGGTGCAGTGAGTAAAGCACCAGCCCCGAAGTCAGGAGGAGCTGAGTTCAGTTCCGGCCTCAGACACTTAACACCCCCCCCCCCACACACACACACACACAAACTAGCCGTGTAACCTTGGGCAAGTTACTTAACTCCAATTGCCCTCCAAAAAGGCAAAAAAAATAATAATAATAACTAACATTTGCATAACACCTTATGGTTTGCAAACACTTTACATATATTGTCTCATTTGATCCTCACAACAATTCTGTGAACTACTATTATAGTTTCTATTTTATAAATGAGGAAACTGAGGCTGGGAGAGGTTAAATAACTTGTTCACACAGTTGGTAGATATCTGAGGCAGGATTTGAATCCAGATTTTCTAAACTATAAGCCCCATACTCTATCCACTTCACTATACTGCCTATCTTAAAGTATTATTAAAATGTAAGTTAATAGTAAGAAATCAAGTATCTAAACTTTGAAAGCCCAGTGCTCCAGAGATGGAAAGCAAATTTTCCTCACCTAAAGGAGACTGACTCTGACTCAATTTAGTTCATAGATCATTTATTAAGTACCTTCTATGGGAATATCCCTCAGCTAAGAATACTTAAGACATGAATATGAAGCAAAAGATACAATCTTGCCAAGAATACAGACAAAATAGGAACATCATTCCGAAAATGAAATACAATGCAAGGAAATAACATATGGGGACAGCTATATAGTGCTGTGGATTGAGTGTGGGCTTAGAATCAGGAAAACTGATCTTCCTGAGTTCAAATCCAGCCTCAGACCCTTAACCCTGTTTGAATCAGTTTTCTTATCTATAAAATGAATGGAGAAGAAAATGGTAAACCTTTCCAGGGAATTTTGATAATTTTACAATGTAAGCTCTAAATTCTTTTCCAACTCAGTCTGTAACTGTGATATGTATTTATGTACTTCCTTTGGGGATAATAATGTACTTTAAAAACTAAATTTGTATACACAATCCAATTTAATCTTCACAAAATTCTTAGGAGGTAGAGAAACACAGAATTTTCCTCCACTGTCAAAGCATAAATAGAAGAGGCAGACTTTGAACCCTTGACTTGTGATTCTTCCCACCATAACAATTTCTCTGTTCTAGGGGTTTACTTGTAAATGTTTAATAACCAGCTCTTAAAACTCACAACACTCTTTTAAATTTAATCTACTTTACCAACATTTTCTCCATCATTTTCTTAAGTCTATACAATTAACACACACACACACACACACAATAAATCAAGGCCTGCTCTATAGTGTTAGCCATTTTCTAAGGTGGAAATGCTCACACTGAAAAATGTAGCAATCAGTTTCTTAGCCTACAAGTGGGTCATTGCTCATCCCTGTCTTTTCAGTAGTGTCTGCTTTCTCTGCCCACTCTCATCTGTGAGTTAGGAGAATAGCCATTCTGACAATAGTCCTGGTAATTTTGAAGAAAAATCATCCTCTTCTGCAGTGTTCAATTGTGTCATGTTATGTCATATCACTGGCCATTCCACTTCATATTTTCTAGGAAAATTAGGCACTAAAAATTCAATTAAAAAGTCCCCTTCAATATTGTTAGTCCCAAGTTTTCTCTGTCTTCTTTGTTTACCCAAACCCCTTTGACAAATTACCTGTCTGTCCAAAAGAATTTAACATAAATTCTTTAGCTGGATCTTTATCAGATTAATTCTGTGGAAACCAGATTTCTTCTAGATTTACTCATCAGTTCACAGGTGCCTGCTCTTTGGGTTGGCTAGTGACATCTGCTGTAATCTCTCAGCTGCTCATTTGCCTTTGACATTTTAAGAAACAGCAGGCTGGGATGTCTTCTGTGGCTTTCTTAAATTTTAATTTGTTATTATTAATTTATTATGTAGTCATATTGGTATTTCTAAGGTGCTTTGGAGCACAACTCATTTTTTCCTCCCAACAGTTCTATGAGATATATATTAGGAGCAGTTTACAGAGAAGGAAACCAAGGCTCAAAGGTATAAAGCTTGTCAAATTCCACATCTGATTCACTTCCTACTATAATAAATCATACTATGCTATTTTAGGTGAAAAAGTTCTTGGCTTTACCTTACCCCATAATATTCCCTCAACATTAAAGAGTTTAGTCTTTATTTGATCTCATGTCAGTTTATTTCAGGAAACACTTATTATTCCCCTATTTTTTATCAAGACATAGTAACAGTTATTGAAATTTTTAAAAAATGATGATGAAGATTCCATCCCAGTACAGGGACTGATTAGGCAAGCACCCACGTTACTGTGATGCAAGTTTTAGTAAGGTTCAGTGGATAAAGGAGGTTAAAAAGAATAATGTCTTGCACATAGTAGGCATTAAATGATTGACAACTGTTTAATTGAGCAATTGAATTCAATTCAGGATTTGGTGTACTGGGAAAAATATTGGAAAATTTAAACAATTCTCCTGGAATCTGAGAACCTTTGTTCAAATTTTCACTTTTGGCCAAGATGATGGAGTAAAAGCAGGAACTTGTCTGAGCTCCTGCTCCAACAACCTCCAATACCTGTAAAATATGACTGTAAACAAATTTTAGCACTACAGAATCCACAAAGTGACAGAGAGAAACAAATCTCTCGCTGAAGGCAGCCTGGCAAGCTGAAAGGAAGAGTTTATTGCACCAAGCTGGGAGCCAAGAACAGTCCTGCCTGAGCCATAGTTCTGGCCCCAGGGCAGCCCTGACTAGCGGCCAGAGCAGACTTCAGGAGAGTGAATCACTAGCATCTGTAGTGGTTTCCAGACTTCTCAACCCATAAAAGTCAAAGAAAAAGTAAAAGGTCAGTGTGGAACACTGTTGGAACTGGATGATTCAAGAGTGTGGTTGGGCCCCTGCTCCCAGGCAAGAGGTTATGGAGGCATGGTGGCTAAAGCTGCTGCCACATGGCTGCCCCCACAGCTCCTGGCCTACGGATCATAAGGGGACCAAGCAACTTTTCAGAGGGCAATCACTCTTGCTTTGACCTGCTTGGATCTGGGTTGCAGTCTTAGGTAGTTGTCCTGGGCTAAGTGTGCCAGAGCTTATGTTGGCTGCAGAGAGGGTGCCCTCTTTATAGTTCTGACAACTGCGAAAACCCCAGTGATTTGGGACTCAGCTCTCTCCACTCTGGAAGCAGAGCCCTACCATGGCAAAGAGCTCAAAAGTCAAGTAATTGGCTGGCAAGATGAGCAAACAGAGGAATTACAATCAGACCATAGAATCCTTTTTGGGGAGAAAGAGTATCAAAACATGGAACCAGAAGAATTCAACAAAGTCAAAACTCCTGCATCAAGAGCTTCCAAGAAAAATATAAACTGGTCACAGGCCATGGAGAAGCTCAAGAAAGATTTTGAAAATCAAGTAAGAGAAGTGGAGGAAAAATTGGGAAGAGAAATGAGAATGATGCAAGAAAGTCATGAAAAGCAAGTCAATAGCCTGCAAAAGGGGACCCAAAAATACAGAAGAAAATTACACTTCAAGTTTTCACTTTCTCAACTTATTACCTGTGTAGCCTTCAGCAGCTAGGTGATACAGTGTACAGGGCCTCGTGCCAGGAAGACATGAGTTCAAATATGACTACAGACACTTATTACCTGTGTGACCCTAGGGCAAGTAACTTAAACCTGTTTGCCTCAGTTTCCTCATCTGTGAAATGAACTGGAGAAGGAAATGGCAAACCACTGCAATACCTTTGCCAAGAAACTCCTCAGTAGGGTCATGAAGAGTCTGAAATGACTGAACAACAATAGCCTTGGACAAGTTATGATCTTCTTTGGAACTCAATTTCCTCATTTGTAAAAAGAGGGAATTAGACTAGATAATCTCTTAGTTCCTTTCCAGCTTTAAGTTTATGGTTTAATGAATTCAATTCGACAAACACTTAATAAAGGAGTGAGCTTTTCTAGTTTGGGGTGTGGGAAAGAGATGGATAAGAGAAGGTTTAGGGAGGTTGTAGCAGCAAAATTGTGCCTTGAAGCAAGACAAAGGACACCAAAAGGCAGAAGTTTGGGGGGAACCTATTCCAGGAGTGGAGAATGGGATGTGAAAATGCAGAGGCAGAATATGGCAAGATGGGTCCAATTTGTCTGAAAGATGGAATGTGAAGCGAAACCACCTGAATTACGCTTGGAAAGTTATGGGGGGAGGTTTTGGATAAATATTATAAAGGACTTGAATACCAGGCAAAAGAGTCTGCTTTGCATTCAACAAGTAATAAGGGAAGTCTTGAAGGTTTTTAAGTAGCTAGCCTTTATAAAACTCTTTAAGATTGGCAAAGAATTTTACAAATACTATCACATTTTTATCATCATAACAACCATGGAAGGTAAGTGTTATTATTATTATTCCCATTTCATAGATGAAGAAACTGAGGCAATTAGTGGTTGGGTGACTTTTCCAGGGTCACAGTTAGTATGTCTGAGGTAGAATTTGAACTAAGGTCTTCCTGATTTCAAATCTTGTTCTCTATCTACTAGTTTATCTAGTTGGCTAGGTATGAGGATAAGTATAATGATGAGAGTTGAACATTAGGAAGATTATTATTATTATTTTAAGCAATTGGGGTTAAGTAACTTGCTCAAGGTTACACGACCAGTTATTTCTGGGTGTGGTGCTAAGTATCTGAGCCCAGATTTGATCCAGGTCATCCCAACACTGGAGTCGGTGCTCTTACTCACTGAGCCACCTGGCCGCCCCTAAGCAATTGGGGTTAAGTAACTTGCTCAGGGTTACACGGCCAGGTGTTTCTGGGTGGGTGCTAAGTGTCTGAGCCCGGATTCGATCCCCAGGTCATCTCGACACTGGAGCCGGTGCTCTTACTTGCTGTGCTACCTGGCCACACCTTAGGAAGATTATTTTAAAAGTAGCAATATGAAGTAGGAGGGAGGGAAAAGGAGAGGGGAGGGAAGGAGACCAGTTAGCAAGTTATTAAAATTAGTCAAAGAGAAGGAAAATGATCAGGGATGAGGACAGGGAGGGGCAAGGGAACTGAAAAGGAGGGAGCAGATGCAAATGACATTGTGAAAGCTGATTCTAGCTCTGGAGTGAGCAGAGATAGGAACAATGGGTAGAAATGACACACTGACAAATTATGGCTCAACATAAAGAAAATTGTCCTAATAATTAGAGTGGTCTAAAAGTGGAATGGGTGGTCTTGAGAAGTAGCGATTTCCCCATCATTGGAGATCCTTTGACAAAAATTGGATGGCCACTCATCAGGAATGTTTTACAAGTATTAAAACTTTTCTCAGAATTGGAATGGATCTCATTGGCCATTTAATTCAAATTACACCTAACCATGAATTATATCACCAACATACATGACATGATTGCCACCCCATTATTTCCATTTGACATTCCATTTTTTGATAACTCTGTTAGTACATTTTTCCTCATGTCAAGTCTAAATCTTCCACTCTGATCATTTCCGCATTGCTCTACATCCTAATTACCCTACCCTTAAATGGGAAATTAATTTACTTTTCTCTATCAGTTATCTCATTTGCAAAATAAGAAACAAATAGGAAAAGTAATGCTTGCAGCACCTAATTCATAGATTTTTGAGGGAGAGGGAGTGGGGTAAAGATCAAATGAACATATAAGAATTATTAATAATCATTCACAATATTTCATATGAACTTCCAAATAATGACTGAGTTAAGTACTAAAGATATCCTTAAACCTAATTTACAGAGGAGGAGATTTGAAGAATTGAAGTCACTTCTCTAGTCATTCCAGCTGCTAACTGCCTTCCCTTACTCTTTGCCCAGACTATTTTGCATTTATGTATATAATTATATTATTCTATATTATTTCCTCTAATAGAATGTGAGATCCTTAAAGGCAGCGACTGTATTTTCAACTTTTTAGATTCCTAACATTTAGCACAATGGTGGGCTCATAGTTACTTCTTAATAAGTACCTACTAACTCACTTACCCATGATAAGTCAATGAATATCAGTAAAAAATACCAGCAGATAAATATCAGAAGTGCAATTTGAACACATGTTCTTCACACATGCTATCTCTCAAAAAGTGACTATATATATATATCCACAGATTATATAAGTTAATGTTATGCCACATAATTATAATAAATATTCATCAAACAAATGTAGTAATATAAATATTGCTTCCATCCTATCTCACAGGAAAAAAACCCACTAGTGATGGATGAGGGGGAAAGGAAAAGCTTTTCTTATATTCCATGTCAAATACATTCTCCTTGATTCTAAATCTGCCATTGTAAAAATGCTACTTCTGCAATGGGAAATAATTGACATAATTTATCAATTTTAGTATTTCTTCCAAGTTGTTTAGAGTTTTAAAATCCTTTTCATGATTATTAGCTCTGATAAGAGGTAATCATGGTTCTGGTGGTAGTTTCTAATGCTATATGACATATGGTAGATGATAGATATTGTGCATAACAACAATTTAAAGAAACTTACAGAAAAAGAACAAACATTCTAGGTGACCTCTTGTAAATAATGCTTAAATTAAGAGTTTCCACCATAGTAAAGAACTCCATTGGGTATTATGGAATGACTTTTTCAGAGATCTCAGCTATGGTATAGGAATTATATACATTACAGAGAGATCTAGAGATCTTGGATATTATCATAGATCCATTTGGTAGAGAATAGAATTCAACATAAGATATTTTTGTATAATGACCTTATATGAGGATATATGGTAATCCAATTCAACCAATATTTATTAAGTGCCTACTATGTGTCAGTCACTGTGCTAAGAATTGGGGATATGATTAATGAAATGATAAACAGGCCCTGATCACAAGGAGCTTACAGTCTAATGGGGGAGCCAACATGCAAAAGGAATCAGTTAAGTAGATGAGGTGGGGAGATCAGGAGGTACCCAGTAGAAACCAGGCAAAATGACAGATGCAGAATGGAGTGAGGTGCAATGTTCAGTTACCATTCTTTATAAGGGAAAACATTGGGAGGAGTCTGAGAGTTCACCCTTCAGTCTTCCAATCAGAGGTGAGAGAAGGTGTCAGTCAAGGCTTGGACTGGGCAGGGCAGAGGGTCTTTTTAATTAAAATTAAAACTTATATTTGTGTAACATATTATCTATGGATATAGTCTAGAGCTAAGGTTTCATTAGGATAGGGAATTCCAAGATGAGGAAACTCCTTCTACCAATGAAAGTTGGCACCTCCTCTGCATTTAGTAGTCTTAGTTGCCTAGAACATTGAGCAATTAAGTGACTTGTGCAGGGTCACACAGCTAGAATGCATTGGAAACCAACCTTGAACCCAGTTCTTACTCGTTTTGAGACCAATTCTCTGTTCATTATGTGATATCTCCTCTCCGTATACTGAATACATGATCAAATTTGAGCTTGACAATAACTCCTCTTCATTCCCAACAATGAGGTAGGTAGCATAAATATTATTATCCCCATTTTACAGATGAAACTAAGTCTCAGAGTGGTTAAAAAATTCCAAAGTTACATTGTAAATGGAACAACTGGGATAGGAAGCTGTCAGTTCATAGACTGCTATATCAGAAGAGACTTTAGGAATTATGATCCCAAGCCCCTCATTTAAAAAAAATGAGAAAATGAAGTCAAGTGAGGGGAAGTAAATTACCCAAAGGCAAGAGCACAAATAAGTGATGGGGTTTGGATTTGAATAAAAGTCTTCTGGTTCAAAATCCATTTCTCCTTCTTCCCCCAGAGTGTTGCCTATACTATTGTGCTTGAAGGTGTCACCTGTGAGAAGCAGCATCCTGGATATTTTGTTTAACCATTCTTCAGAATTATTGGGGCATCCCCAGGAGGATAATCATTGGTTTTGTTTAGTTTGGGTTTTTTCCTGCTGTATTAGTGCTTTTTTTTCCTCCAACAGGGACTGTCATGAAGAAAATGCTATAGAAATGTGAGCTGGGGGATGAGGATGGGGGTGGGAGATTCCTAGTAGTAGTGGAAGTAGTAGTATCTTCCCCCTCCACTACACATTTACTCCTTACATATATCAATATGCAATTTGAAAGGTATCATTTGATAAAAAGCATGTGTTTACTTTGTCTCAATTCTCTCCTTAAAAACTTGTGAAAAGACTGAAAATCCCACACAAAGCATTCATGGGACATCTCATTCTGACACAGAGTATCAGGAGCAGATGAATAAATTATAACTGCAGTATCCTTCTCCGACTTGGCCAAGATCCCACAGAAACACTAACAAGCTCAGAGGCATTTGTTCTTTTATACTGTCCAGAGTATTCTGGGAAAAGCCACCAATCAACATACCTGCATTAAGCACCTACTACCAGGAACTGTGCTGGATACAGAAGATACAAAAAGAAAAATAGCCTGTTTATGTCTTGGTGTGGTCTGGATACATATGCAGCATGTTTCAAAAGTCTCTGTTTAGTTTTGAGCTATTAAAGCTTGAAACTACTATGAATTTTTGGATACTCGGTGTAACTGTGTGTGCCTACACATATACACACACACTCTTACACATACACACATATATACAGTAATATACTTACATATGTATATACTCATATATGTGGACATATGTATAAACATTGCATGTGTATCACTATGTACATATATATACACATACATAGTGATACACATATATACCATGTCTCAAAATTCTTAGTGCAATTTTATCTTAATACACATACACTCACACATATGCTTTTGGGATACCCTGCAAAACACACATATACCCATAGATAGATTAGATAGATAAATAGATAGATAGATAGATAGATAGATAGATAGATAGATAGATAGATAGATAGATAAGAGATGTAGATAAGACAGTCATAGAGATGGTAGATGCATATAGATTAAAAACAGAAATGGCAGATAAGAAAAAGATATAGATTAAGACAGAGGCAGATATAGATATGCCAGATATATCTAGATTATAGACATAGAAATGATAATGATGATAGATAGATACATAGATAGATAGATGATAGATAGATAGATAGATAGATAGATAGATAGATAGATAGAGAGATAGAGAGACAGACAGACAGACACATGAAGTGTTCAGAGGCAGACATTCAGGATGGTGAAGAACTTCAAATTAATGCATATGATGATGTGTTTAAGAAACTGGGATATTTCACCTGGAGAAGACTTGAGGGGGTGGTGACAGTTGCATTCAAGTATCTGAAAGACTGTCAGAAAGAAAAGAGAACAAACTTGCTCTTCTTGACCCCAGAAGGCAGAAATAAGACTAATAGATGGAAGTTGTACTAAGCTCAGTTTAGATTTGATGTAAGGAAACATTTTCCTTATAATTAGAGCTACATGAAAGTAGAATGAGTTGCTTCTCAAGGTAGTGAGTTAGTCTTCATTGGAGGTATTCAACCAAATGGCTATATCATAGAGGTAATTCCTTTACATGCATGGGTTGGCCTCAGCATCCACTGTGATCCTTTCTAATTCTAAATTTCTGCAATTTCACATTTAACTAATGTAGGGAATCTTTAATACTATCATGGGACTAATTTAAAAAAATAATTTTTTTTTCTTTTTTTCCCACTGAGGTCTATTCAGGAAAGTTACAGCAAAAATATGAAGAGGTTTTATTTCTGTTTGCTCCCAAGGTCTTCGATGTCCATGCTGCAGAAATCTGTGAGCTTAATATTTTTTTTCTTAATGCCACGTACTGTAAAGTTCATTTAGAATCTGCTAGCCAAGTGAATTCCTCTGTACTTTGGGTAATATGAAATTGCATTATCTTAAATAGCTTAACTCTGTCTGGCTTACTGTTTCTTTTTTAAGCTGGAACACCAAGTGAGGAATTTCCTCTCCCAGAGTAGGTAGGTATCTTGTCTTCAACTTGGATTCTTAAGGAATTACCTGAGCCATTGTCATGCTCCTTGTGCAGGTTAACACATAGGTGGGGTTCGAACTCAGGTCTTCTTGACTCCAAAGTCATTTATTTATCCATGATACCATGCCTGCTTTATCTGATCCACTGCCATGCTAGCTCTCCAGAATTTACTATAAGGAAACACATTTTGATAGTGGAGGCTATTTGAAGAAATTTCATTTTGATATTGATGTGAAAGAAGCACAATGAAGCCATATGTGTTGTTAGAGGACTGGCTTTTGTTATTGGTTTTTTTTTTAACCTTTTTAATTTTTTTATTCTATTTTTAATATATGAAGTAAACATTTCCATAACATACTATAATAAAAAAGATGATTGCATATGAAACTGCAAACATCTTATATATAATTTTCTACTCATTTAAAGTATACAATAAAATTATCATGTAAATTTATTTTCTTATTTCTCTCCTTGTCCTAGGAATGGCTACCATTAGATATCACTGTGTATGTATGTGTGTGTGTGTGTGTGTGTGTGTGTGTGTGTGTGTGTATATATGAGATAATTTTTTCCCTATTTCTATTTATCAGTTTTTTTTCTCTAGATGCAGATAACATCTTCCTTCATATGCTCTTTGCAGTTAATTTCTGTATTTATAATAGTGAAAATGACATTCACTCAAAATTGTTCTTAAAATAGTGTTGCTATTACTGTATACAATGTTCTCTTGGTTCTGCTCATTTCACTCTTCATTATTTCATACAAGTCTACCCATGTTTTTGTGGCGTTTTTTTGTACATTCAGAGAGGGTCATCACCAGAAAGCTTATCACCACATGATGCATGTTTTGGTCCTGAAAAACTACTCAATAATAATGTAAAATGCCTTTCAGTCTTCTCTTCTGATTCAGTGATGGTGATAGAGTGGCAGAGAAGGGGGCTGACAATGTGAGGAATCACAAAGTTTTCATAATATCTATGAACATAGCTGTTAATACTATAAATGTCATCATCATATCCATTGACCAATGACTGGAGTTGGATGCTCCATAAAAGTTGAAACATGTTTATATTTGACAGGTTTCCTCTAAACAAAGATAGAAGCCATAAAAAAAATGTAGCAAAATGGAATGATAGCTCACAAGTTCCCATCTGAGAGCCAAATAAAGGAGTTTATTGAGCTGATTTTGTTTTGTGTCCAAGGATGACAAGAAGGATCATTTTATGGGTTCAGTGGGTTTTGGTCAGGTCTTACTGCAACCCCAATGAAGACTTGATTGCTACACATAGATCTAGAATGTGAAAGTAGCTCAAAGGTAGTGTTTATAGACCAACAATAAATAGGTGTGAAATGGAACAAATCTTACAGAAGAATAATCTCATATCTCTGTTATAAAGTCAGTGGAATCATCAAAGTGAACTCTCACTTTTTCAATGCTAATTGTACTATCTGAGGAAGTATTAAAGGCACTTAAGAAAAGTATTTAAGAAAGAACTAATTTTAATCCACCAGATGCAGAGAGAAGACAGTTATACTGGAAGAGACAATTTTATATGTCTCCTGTGACTGATTGTCGAGATACTTTGAGGAGAAGATTCAAAAAAAAAGAGAGAAAAGACAGTAGAAAATATTATTAGCAAAACAGGCAACTAAAGAGACATTAGGAATCACTTATCTATATACCTGCTCCTTCATCTCTGTAAATTCTATTTGAAAATAATCAAGCGTATTTTTGAAGAAAATACCAGAAGGAAATAGTGTTTGTTTTTTACAAAGTTTATAATAAGTTTTCACAAGAAGAAGTTTTTACAACTTCACAGAAACAACTGATTCAGAAATATAAAGAATTCAAAACTCCACCATGGTTATCACTTGTTAATTTAAAACAAATCAACTTAGGACAAAGCACAACATTAAGTGGTTTCCATTTTTGCTGGTCAATATTTTTGTTATTACTCAAAACCACTCAAAAGTACTTATGGAAAGTTCCAAAAAGATATTTTAACCATTTTCTTATATTAATGCTCAGGTAAAAATTGATATATTGCTAATGTGTAATGTTTTAATATAATATACTTTTTGCTTTTGAATCTACCATGAGGTGTTTTTGTATATCAACAATAAATTAGTCTTTCTTTTTCACACTGCAAGTTTTCTTGGTCTCAGAATCCCAGAAGTTTCAGTGGAATTGTAATGGGCAGAGATGTAAGTCACATGGAAGTGAGAACTACAAAATTATGAAACTAAGTTTCATAATAACTACATAAAATTATTAAAATAATTGGGAAAATATATTTTTCTTAAAAAAGTTAATAGAATCAAATTTTTTTATTTAAGAGTAAACACTTTGAGAGCTAAGAAAGGCTTTTATTGACATATGGGAGTACTATGGTAAATGAATGGATCATGTTTCAATAACCATTCTGGATAAATGGTTACTGAAAGCTGAATTATAGAAAGGTAGAATTTGGAGAACAGAAGTTTATTCTTACATTATTATAAACTCTTCAAACTAATTTCTCATTTCATTTTTGACTTGCTAACAATAATCCAATTAAAGCACTTCTTTGGAGGGGTCAACAGTAATAACAAAAAGAAGAAACTTCCTCCTGAATAGAGTAGGCCTCACAGGACCAGTTTGGTCCAAAGGTACTCAAGGCATATAGGGCATAAGATTTTGAAATATAGTTAGGTCCTGATTAGTGTGAAAGGGTCATATTATTTGAATTTGCACTGCATATTTCTATTGGCCTGGACCCAGTTACCACGTTTTACATAATCATAACTTAGAATAATGTGTATTTGAATACATGTGAAGAATCTATGATATTCGTCATTCACACTGATTAGGACATAGCTGTACATCTTGATCATGTCGCAGGTGAATCACTGCAGTGCTGCAGGGTGCCAATCATGAGGAGAGACGCTATAGAGATCCTTGAGAAACCCTCCAAGCTAAGATTGTGTTGCATGGCTAACACTGTGGTCTTATTGAGCAAGGCAGTCACTAAGACAGTCAGGTAGGATATAATGGCATAGAAGATACCCACTATATAGTTCATTACAAAGGTGATATTTCGCAACTCTGCCTTGCTACAGGGGCTCTGAAGCTTAAGCAGAATGTAGAATGCCTTGGCTATCTACTTGTAGTATTACACCTTCATAATCATAACAGGAAGGGATCTCCCATAAACTCTCTTTTCCAACAAGCTACCTCTCATGTATATCTTAAGATCAAACAGAATTGCTTGATATTACAAATATAGATAACTTCAAGTATCTTCAGGCAGCATTACATGCAAGAAGAAAACCTTGGTCTTGGTATAAAAAATTATTTGAGGGGCGGCCAGGTAGCACAGCAAGTAAGAGCACCGGCCCCAGTGTCAGGATAACTTGGGGATTGAATCCGGGCTCAGATACTTAGCACCCACCCAGAAACACCTGGCCATGTAACCTTGAGCAAGTTACCTAACCCCAATTGCTTAAAAAAAAATTACTTGAGTTTCAACCCTTGGATGCTTACTAGCTGCATAAACAAGAGTAACTTACTTAGTCTCATTGAACATCAATATCCTCATTTGCAAAAAATAAAACAAAAAGAAATTTGTATAAAGAATCATTGCAAAACAATAACAAAACAACAATAGTGCCCATCTCATAGGGTTCTTGTGAAGCTCAAATGAGATAATGTATGTAAAATCTGTTATAAACCTTAAAGTATTATGAAAATGGAATTTTTATCATTAATATCAAATGAGGTATAAAATAGGAAGACAAATGCTATGGAAAATATTTTGCATTCAATCCAGGTAGAAGAAGATTCCCTGTTGGTGATGAAGTTCTCTAGATGTTCCTGTGTGTGGATGACATTGCATAGACTTCTATTATTCCTGGGAACTTAAGGTCTTCTCAGTGAGATCCCTAGGCATATAGAAAGAGCCAGCCTAGTAATCTGTATAGGAAAAGTCAAGTGTACAAAGTATTCAAATTGTTCAGTTTATGGAAGAAAGGTGGATGAACAGTACATTAATATAGTCTATTGATTCACTTTATCTCTCTGTCTCTGTGTCTGTCTGTCTCTGTCTCTTCTTCTGTCTGTCTGTCTCTCTCTCTCTCACACACACACCTCTTGGAAAGGCCTTGTAGAAGAACAATGAGCTGAACTCACAATTGAATATAAGGAAAATAGCAAGTTTAAATTTGTATTTGGAAAATTTATCACAATTTTAGATTCATGCAATTTAAAAATTAAATTAGCAATATGTTTTAATGATACTGAGCCATTCTCTGTTACTTAAGTCCACTACTATTTTTCCAAAAATATTATATGGTTTAGGATCATGGAACCCCACAATCTCAGGCAAATTAAAATTACAATAAAAATTGCAGAGACTCATGGTGGTATTCTTACACAATTAAGAAGACTGCAGCCTATTAACAATAATGCTTTGCACCTTAAGAGTGACATAAATAAAAAAAAATTAAAAGTGACATAAAATATAAGAAAAGATGCAAGCGAGGGAGAATATAGGGACATGGTAGAGATTTCATTATTATCAATATTTTAAAAATAATTTAATAATTTCTTTCATGACCTTAAAACACCAAAAATGAGCATTTCATACAAAAAGGAGAAAATAAAAAGGACTGTAAATGAAACTAGGAATTCATATTACTTCCTTTAAAAATATATAAATATACTAAATTCAAATGTCACTTTCAAAGTGGTCCAATTTATTTTTTCTTCTGAACTTCCTTCTCTCTTCTCCTGTGCATATTTTTAAAATTTTATATTGTCCATCATTTTTTTTTTTTGGTTTGGCATCCATATTTTTTATCATGTCCCTCACTTCCTTTGCTCCCCCCACTGCAGTAAAAAAAAAAAGTTACAAATAAGAATAGTCAAGGAAAAAAAGTTTTAAAAATGTCAAAATCAGCATAATCAAGGAAAACAAACCCAGACATTGACTATATCTGAAAAGGTATGTTTTGTTCTGCATCTTGAGTCTGTTATCACTTTCTTAGAACACAGTTCATCACAGGTCTTGAGAGACACAGGTGATGCAGATAGATAAACATTTTTTAATATGGTCATTATGTGGCAATATAATGGGTAATTTGTTTGTATTGTTCCCCATCTACAAGCCTGAGAGCTGATAATTTTTGAGAATTTTTTTTTAGTTAATTGAGAACTGATAATTTTTTTTAGTCAAGTAACTCTTAGAAATGGATATTTTGAATGAGTTTAGAAATGGATATCCTTAGAAATGGAACTAAGGGCAGCTGATGGTGCAGTGGATTAGAAGCTGGGCATGAAGTCAGGAAGACTCATCTTCCTCAGTTCAAATCTGGCCACAGACACTAGCTTTGTGACATTACACCCCTCCCGCCTTTTTCCCCAGGCAAGTCACTTACCCCAGCTGGAGTCACCAAGAGTCATACATGACTGAAATGACTGAACAATAATAAGAAGAACAGTTGGTACAAAAATATCCAACTTATTGCCAAAAAAATTTTTTTTAAACTGTGATGAATTCTCCCACATGCACATACAGGATGCAAGGAGAGGTGGGCTTGTTTTTATTTTATTTTATTTTTTATTTATTTAATTTTTTAAAGCAATTGGGGTTAAGTAACTTGCTCAAGGTTACACAGTGTTTCTGGGTGGGTGCTAAGTGTCTGAGCCTGGATTCGATCCCCAGGTCATCCCGACACTGGGGCCGGTGCTCTTACTCGCTGTGCTACTTGGACGCCCTGCTTTTTGGAGGGCAGTTTGGGGTCAAGTGACTTGCCCAAGGCCACATGGCTATTTTTTATGTTAAGTGTCTGAGGCTGGATTTGAACTCAGGTCCTCCTGACTTCAGGGCCGGTGCTCTATTCACTGCGCCACCTAGCTGCCCCAGCAGGCTTGCTTAAAGAGCATATATGGCAAAAGGGGCACTTCCAGCTTCTGGTTGCTGAAAGTCCTTCTCCCTCATTTATGTGGTGCTCAAGAAATTCACGTTAAGTATGCTGACTCTTTATGCAGTCCAGTTCTGACTGGCAATTCAGACACTGTTGTTAGTTGCTGCGGTGCCTGGAGGAAGAAACCAGGATTGGGATGGAAATCCAAGATGTCCCAAATGCCTCAGATCTTTTGAAGCATGTTGTTCTCTAAGGAGAACCCAGGCTGAAACTGAAGCCACTTTCTGAAGGAGGAGTCTGTGTTTGTGACTCTTTCCTCTTGCATATCCTCCCTCTTAACCTCACCTCCTTTATCCCCATCTCTTTCCCTGTTGAGTTACACACCAAACCTTTTTTTGCATTTGTTTAACAGCATGTGTATCATACTTTACTTTGTCTAATTCATATAAGAATTCATCTCCTTTACCCCTATCTCACATGATGGGGTGTCCTTTTTCCTTTCCAAGGTAAACCCTCTACCTACTTAATGAATCCCATTCCTTCTTATCTCATCCAACAGCTTGCCCCCTCTGTCTTCACTCTATCATGTATCTTCAATCTCTCCCTGTTTACTGGCTCATTCTCTACAATGTACAAACATGCTGATATCTTCCCCATCCTTAAAAAAATCCTCACTTGATCCTTCTTTTCTGAATAATTACCTTACACCTCTTCTGTTTTCCATGGCTAAACTCCTTGAAGAGCCACTTCAAAAAGTGCTTCCGCTTTTTCTCCTCTCACTTACTTCTTAATCCTTTATGATCTGGTTCTGACCTTATCATTCCACCAAAACTGTTCTCTTCAAAGTTACTAATGATTTCCAATGACCCTTTCTCAATCTTTTTATCCTCTACCTCTCTGCAGCCTTTGACAAGGTCAATCACCTTCTCCTCCTTGATACTATTTTTTCTCCAGGTTTTTGGAGCACCATTCTCTCTAGTTCCATTCCTATCTCTCCTCAGTCTTCTTTGCCAGATCCTTATCCTTATGTTCTCAAATTATAGATGTCCCATAAGGTTCTCTCCTGTGACCTTTTCTCTTCTCCTTCTATATTACTTCACTTGGTGATCTCATCAGCTCCCACCGATTTAATATCTATGCTGATGATTCTCAAATGTACCTCTCTTGGCCCAAACTTTCTTCTGATTTCTAATCTCATATCTCCATTAACCTTTCAGATATCTCAAACTGGATTTCTGGTAGACATCTTAAACTCAATAGGTACATAAGCTCATTATCTTTTCCCCCTAAATCTTCCTCACCTCCTATCTACCCCCTTACTGTGGAAGTGATCTCCCAGTCCCTCAAGGTTACAACCTAGGGATCATTCTGGACTTCTTACTATGACCTCCCCAAACTCTTGCCACAGCCTTTTGATTTCACCAAGGAACATCTCTTGAACATGTCCCCTTATCTCCTCTATACCACCATTCTGGTACAGGTCCTTATCATCTCTTTCCTCAACTATTACAATAGCCTGCTAGTAGATCTGCCTGCCTCAAGTCTCTCCTCATTTCAATTCATCCTTCATTCAGTCACTAAAGTGATTTTTCTAAGGCATAGGTCCAACCACATCGCTCTGCTACTAAAAAAACAAACAAACAAAAAACAAAAAAAAAACCCACTAGTGGCTCTTATTGCCTCCCGGATTAAAAAAAATCCTTTTTTTTTGGTGTTCAGAACCCTTCATAACCTATTGCCCTCCTATGTTTTGAGGCTTCTTATATTTTACTCCACCCACCATGTACACTTTGGTCCAATGACACTTGCCATCTTGCTGTTGCACAAACAAGATACTCCATCTCTAGATTCCAAGCATTTTCTCTGACTTTCTTCTATGCCTGGAGTGTTTTCCCTCCTGATCTCTATCCACTGAGCTCCCTGATTTCCTTTAAGAACCAACTAAAGTTTTATCTTCTACAGGAAGCCTTTCTCAACCCCTTTTAATTCTTGTACCTTCTCTCTTATTTCCTGATTATCTTATATCAATATATACAATATATTTGCTTGTATATATGTGTTTGTTGTCTGCCCATTGTTATTAGATTGAGAACTCTTTGAGGACAGGAACTGTCTGTTATCCCTGTGTCCCAGTGCTTTGAATAGTGCTTGATACATAGTAGATACTTAATAAATATTGATTGATTGAAATAATAATGACATTCATATGAAGCTGGCTCCCCTCTCCACTTCCTCCAAGTTTTTATACTCTTCCTCACACTTGTTATGAAAAGTAGTAATATACACTTCCTTCATCTTCCTTTCTACACTATTATATTCATTTTTCATTTTCTGATACATTCTAGTTATATAAGCATAAGCAATTCTGTAACCTTTCAGTGTACTAAGGGATTCCACAAAACTAAAAAGCATAAGATGTTCCTTTTACTCTTCCTTTTCTTTACCCTCTTAAAACCTTTAAAATAGAAACAATCACTTTTCCTCTCCCCCTTCTCCATTTATATAACATCCAATATAACGTTCTGAAAGGACACTTGTTTCTTTTTCTTTTTATTATAAATTTCATCATACATTCCCTTCCAGTTGTTTAAATTAATTTACTTTTTTTAGGTCTCTTTTCACTTTTTGTGCTTATATTTCAAAGTTCCTACTTAGCTCTGACCTTTTCATCAGGAGTATCTGAAAGTTCTCTATTACATCAAAGATTAATACCCATGGTAGAATGATTATACTGAGCTTTTCAAAGTCAATTATTCTTGCTCATAAACTTTTATCTTCTGATATAATTTTATCTTCTGAATAATGCAATTCATAATTTCTTCTCATCTCTAGTAGAAGCTGCCACAACTTATGTGATCATGACTGTGTTTGCTTGATACTTGAATATTTTCTGGCTGTTTGTAGTATGTTTCTTTGGTATGGAAGCTCTGGATTTTGACTATGACATTCTTAGTTGTCATTTTGGGATTTCTTTTGAGAGTTTATCAGTGGATTTTTTTTTTAAATCTTAACTTTGCCCCCTGGTTCTAATCATTTTGAACCTACGAATCTCATATGATGCTCCTCTTCCTTCACAGCTTTCAAGGAATATAATGATTTTCAAATTTTTTGTCTTTGGACTATATTCCACTAAGTTGGTTGTTTTGATAGCAAATACCTTGCCTTTTATTCAATTTCTCAAAATTTTTATTTTTATTCTCATATTTCTTTTTGTTTTATGAAGTAATTTTCTGTTTGGTCCATTTTAATTTTCAGGGAATTTATTACTTGAGTAAAGTTAAACATTTTCTGCTCTAAAATATTCTTTATTTTAGAGATATTATTTCATTTTTTAAAGTCTCTTCCTTAATTTCTTCTAGGTATTTATATAATTATTGTGAACAATCCATTTTGGGTGTTATTCCTTTAGAGCTCTTGTAATCATGGAGTTACACTATTGTCTATCCTAAGTTGGGTTTTTGGTTCTTTCTAGATCTAAAGTAATTGTCTAAATGTCTATAGAGGTTGTGTCTTCTCTTCATACATGCATTTAACCTTTGTTCCTGAACAGGAGCTTTGTGCCAAGGCCAGGCTTCACTTAATGCTGCATTTTTTGGGGGTGAAATTTGTCCCTAATTTTTCCTTGACCTGTGTCACTTGAGTTCCTGTGCTAAATTCTTCCTTGCAGTTAAAAGCTCTGCTAGATTTTATAACCTCCTAGATCTCGAAAGCCCAGAGATCTATACCTTTGGAGCCCTCTATAACATCTCAAGAGACAGTGAAAAGGACTTTGGAGCCCCTGGGCCTAATGTCCCAATCTGAGTGTGACTGTACCCATACTGTTTACTGTTTCTGATAGGGGTTACTAAAGTGAGTGCTCTGGGTGACTGAACACTGCCACTTTTCTGTGGGATTTCTCCATTCTTTCTGCAACTCTAGGTGACTCTAGATTCTTGAGGGACTTCTGCCTTGGTTTGAATTGATACTAGCTTTTGTGGTGGTTTCCCTTCCACATTGGTTGTAGAAGTAAGGTTTAGTTTGGAGGGAGTATGGGGATAGATGAATTCACTAATTGTAGTTTCTCATTGGATTTTTAATTATACTTTTGTCTGATGTCATTATTTGGATTTTTGCAAATAATGATGTCCATTATTTGGAGGTAGCTTGCCTGCCTTTGTTCATGTAGCCATCTTGACCTGAAATATTATCCATTAAATATTAAAAGCTTCTGAGGAGGCCTACAGCATGTTGAATAGATTATCTATGAAATATCAATGGAAACATATTGGCAAGAATATCACATTATAAAAAGACATGAATGGATTGCAATCTGCACTGTCAGTCAGTTAATAGCATTTATTAAGTGCCTACTAGTTGCCAGAACTGTGAGTGATGGAGATAAAAACAGCAAAGGAATATAGCCTGGTGGAAAATGAAGAGATGGCTACCCTTGGGAGGGAAGCCTTCCTTAAATAGAGGTTTTGAGAGGAGTTTTCCACTCTCTCCTCCATTCAGAGAAGTCTCCACAGCAGAGGGTTCTAATGAAATGGAGATAGAAAGGCAGGCTTGATCTTTTTAAATTTTTTTTCCAATTACATGTAAAAATAATTTTTAACATTTGTTCTAAAAATTTTGAGTTCCAAATTCTCTTCCTCCTTCCCTTTCCTCCCCCCTCACTGTGAAGGCAAGCAAATTTATATAGGTTATACATATGCAGTCATGTAAAACATATTTCCATATTAGTCATATTGTGAAAAAAATAGACAAAAATCCATGAAAATTAAAAATAAATAAAAATATGCTTCAACCTGCATTCAGACTAAACCAGTTCTCTCTCTGGAGGTGAGTAATATTTTTCATCATAACTCCTTTGGATTTGTCTTATCTCATTGTATTGCTGAGAAGAGCTAAATCATTCACAAGTGATCATCATAGAATATTTCTGTCACCTTGTACAATATTCTTCTGGTTCTGCTCCCTTCACTTTTGTATTAATTCATATAAATCTAGGTTTTTCTGAAAGCATCCTGCTCATCATTTCTTATAGCACAATAGTATACCATCACAGGCAGCTAAGTGGTACAGTAGAAAGATCACTGGTTTGGAGTCAGGAAGACTCTTCATGAGTTCAAATCCAGTCTCAGACACTTACTAGCTTGTGACCCTGGACAAGTCATTTAACGGTTTCCCTTAATTCCTCATCGGTAAAATGAGCTAGAGAGAGAAATGGCAAACAACTCTGGTATCTTTGGCAAGAAAACCCCCAAATGGGGTCATGTAGAGTCAGACACAACTGAACAACAACAATTCCATCATAATCATATATAACTTGTTTAGTCATTCTCCAATTGATGAGCATCCCTTTAATTTTCAAATCTTTGATAATGGAAAAAGAACTACTATAAATATTTTTGTACATAAAAGTCTATTCCCTTTCTCTTTAATCTCTTTGGAATACAGATCTAGTATTGGTATTACTGGGTCAAAAAGAATTCATGATTTTATAACCGTTTGGACATAGTTCCAAACTATTCTCTAGTATAGTTGGATCTGTTCACAACTCCACCAACAGTACATTAGTGTTCCAATTTCCCTACTCCCTGCCAACATTTGTCATTTTCCTTTTCTCTCATGTTAGCCAATCTGATAGGTATGAGGTGGTACCTCAGAGTTGTTTTAATTTGCACTTCTCTACTTAATAGTGATTTAGAAGGACTGATTTTATTTTGCAGGATTATGAGGCTTTTATGGGTCTGATGACTTCTGTCTGAAGGAGTAGGAAGTGAAGAGAAACTAGTGAATAGCGTATCATCTGATGAGAACATAAATACATTGAACATACATGATCAAATTTAGCAGAAGTAGAAATGTTGAATTTAATTGTTTAGTATACTGGAAAACCAAAGTAAACCTTTAAATTAGAAAGATCTAAATTCAAATTCTGCCTTTATTTAACACATACTAGTTAATGATCATAAGCAAGTTTTTAAACTTAAATTGTAAGTGATTTTCTGACCTTGCATTCTTAGAAATTTTGATAGTGGGAGTTCCATGAACTGACAAAATGAAAGATATAAACTTGAAAAAAAAGTCATAGATAACCCTACTCAAATTTGCTCCATCAATGTGGAGATCGCTATGGATGGTGAAAGGCTATTTCCAAGCAGAACCCAAGCAGTTCTCACAGGCACTTGTATATCAAGCTGTAAAAGCACTGATTGTATGACATGATAAATATTCTGTTTGCCATCTCATTTAAAGAAAAGCCTACCCAAATTCAGAAAGGCTCATAATCAGGACTGGACACCAGAAGATGCATGTGCATGCTTGTATGCGTGCATGTGTGTACATATATGTGTACATGTGTGTGCATATACACACGCACACTTGTATATATACATATGCACACATATATACATGAACATTTATGTATATATGTGTATGTGTATTAATTTTTCCAGTCTTGATACCTAATGCAAATCACAGGACTAGAACTGCAAGGGATGACAAAGAGCATTTAGCTCAATTTTCTCATTTTTACTAATGAGGAAACTGAGACCCAGGGAGGTTGAGAGACTTGACCAAGGTCACACAGCTGGGATCTGGAAGATACTCCTTTGATTCTAAAGCCAGTTCTCTTTCCAGTATTCAAACTGCCTCCCATCTAAAGCATGCATGGAAGAAGCAATCACACCAGTGAAGTAATATATCCTTGAGGTGTTGAAATATTCACAGGTAAACCACAGAACTAAATATAAGAGGTGTAATTATAACATAATAGGATTGATGCCATTTTTATACTCTCTGGGCATCAGTTTTATAAAAAGGTTAGATTAAAAGATCTCTAAAGTGTCTCCCATGTTTAAAATTGAGTAACTATAATTTTTGAACATTGAAATGAATAATAATATTAATAATGTTAAGCTAGCATTTATGTAGCACTTTGAAGTTTGAAAAATGTTTTATAAATAAAATCTCCATTTATCCTCACAACTTTGGGAGCTAAACACTATTATTCATATTTTACATATGAGGAAACTGAAGAAGTCAGAGGTTAAGCGACTTGCCTATGATCACACAATTAGTCAGTGTCTGAAGTCAACTTGAACTCATATATTCCTGACTTCAGGGTCCAACATCCTTAACTGCCTAGTACTGAGCATATTCCAACTTCCACTTTAATACTCTCATTCCAATTTTATTTCCATAGCTCAAAAGTTTTTGGTGGCTCCTCTTTGGGAATGGCCTTCACAACCTGTAGCAAATATTTATTACATGGGGATGGAATTGATTTTTAGAAATAGCCAAATTGTCTGGTATATATAATATGTGAACAAATTGGGTTATGCGTGTTTGTGTTTTCAACTAAAAAACCCAAACAGAATTAGTGCTACTATAATATAAAGTTAATATGTACTTTTTCAGTTGGCCTCATACACTAGTCCTGAATATAATCACAGAACTAGAAATGTTTTTATGATGGCAGCATTGTGGTGGGAAGGATATTTTTTTGTATGGACAATTTTTTTTTACTAAAACAATATTATTTTGCAATCTCACCTTCTGAAGAAAAGAAAGTTCATCAAGTAAAAAATTCCTGGTGAGGTAAGACAGACCTTGAATGAAAGGCTTGGGCTTGTGCAACAGAGATACCATTTAGCTAGTCACTGAACTGCAATGAATCCAATATTTTCCCTGTCACTCACAGAGCAATATTTCTCCACTCAAAAGCAGAAAGTTATCTCCCTTGAATGTCAGAATGGGCTTCTGGGGACCAAATGTGTGACCAAGTGCTTATTGACCTTTCATAGTCCTCAACTTCCACATGAGAGCAACTTTGACGTGACATAGGGGGTCAGTTGCTGGATTATAGTACCTTAGAAGATAAGATCATGGGGAGGCCAGGTGGCACAGTGAGTAAGAGTGCCAGGCCCCAGCATTGGGAGACTTGGGATCGGTTCAGGCCTCAGATACTCAGCACCCACACAAAAATAACTGGCCGTGTAACCTTGAGCAAGTTACTTAAACCTGATTGCTTTAAAAAAAAAAAAAGATAAGATCAGGAATACATATACCTTGAACTTTCAACACAATGAGAGACCATAACTTTTCTCATCAAAATACAGGGTCATTACATCTTGTTTTCATAAATAAAAATCATAAATCAGTGGAATAAGCATTGTTTCAGAAAATCAAAGACTTAGGTTCTAATCCCAGTCGAGCCCTAACTTTATTCTATTAGAAAAGGTCCTTCACCTCTCTGGATCTCCTTTACATATTAACATTCTTTGTTTTAAGGCTCCCTCCATCCCTAACATTCCATGTTCTAAGGTTATTTCCACCTTTAGTATTCTATTACTCAATGATCTGAACCATTGGTAGATTATAAAAGGCAAGAGAGAATAAAACTCATGTCAGCTAAAATTAATTAACAATGGCTCTATTTAAAAATCTGTAAATGTACTCATTTCTTCATTTATTCAACATTTGTCATAACCCGTAAACTTAAGGAGCTTGCCTCCTACCAGAAGGGGTAGGAGTGGAGGTGGGAATAGGAGGTAGAGAGAATATTAAAATGAAAGGAAATATTAGAAGTGATTATTGAAATTTGAGTTGGTTTTCAAAGGAAGCTGGGGAAAACAAAAATGGAGGTAAACACAATAGAGTAATTTTAATACATGCTTTTCCCATTTGGTACCTGTCTCTGATTCTCCGTTTCTAGTCTCAACCTTGCTTCCACACATCTTCGGGTTTCCAGGAAAGCTTGACGTTGGGCTCTGTCTGATAGGTAGCTAATGAAGATTCCTGCTGTGTTCATGCACATGAACAAGACCGCCTGAGCCACTATCTGAAATAGAGGAGTAAACATGACCCTGGTCAAATGATTCAATTAACATTTACTTTAAAGGAAGGAGAGAGAGAGAGAGAGAGAGAGAGAGAGAGAGAGAAAAAGAGAGAGAGAGAGAGAGAGAGAGAGAGAGAGAGAGAGAGAGATCGGATTCCTCAAAGAGATTTAATGCAGTGACCCAATTCTAAAAAACCTTTTAATATAGCTATGAAAATAAAACTGGCCTACTCTCAGGATGTGAGCCTATGAAGAAATTTAATTTACTCTCTCTTCAATTGAGACCAATGACTGGTCTCAGGCCAATATTGGATCAGTGATATTCAGTATTAATACTCTAAAATTATGAATGGCTCATTCATATGTAACCTACTTTTTTCAAGACCTACAATTTCTGTATTTGAATTTTATATTGTACAATACTTCATAGGGCCCAGAGTAGCTATGGACACATTTGGTAAACTACAGTTGGAAACACGACAGCAGAATAGGCAAGTCCTGGAGTCAACTTTCACTGGCTTGTGAGATTTTATTGTTAAATTTTCACTATTACTCTTTATACATCCAAAATCAGCAAACAGCACAAACTTGGGACTGATTTATAATTTTGTTGCTTTCTAGATTTAAAGTGAGTAATAAAATGTTAATAATCCAGGTTAAACTTAGGGTTATTTTATGCACATAAGCGCATATTTAAGTATATATGCAAACATACATATAACATTAAACATACATATGTATGTATATATGTATTTTACAGAAATCCAGTTGTTAAACATTTACCAGCACACCTCTGTCCCAGAATTGTAAGTGTTAAAAATGATTCTCTTCTAATCTCTCAGAACACTTTAACCACAGCAGTAGTAGTAATAGTAATAGTAGCAGCAGTAGCAGTAGTAGTGGTAGTAGTTGTAGTTGGTAGTAGTAGTAGTAGTAACAGTAGTAGCAGCAATAGTAGTAGTAGTAGTGGTGGTGGTGGTGGTGGTGGTAGTGGTGGCAGTGGTGGTAGGTATAATAATAGTAATGATACATACTTGGTCCATTAAATTTTAAAGGATTTTGCATACATTACTGTATTTGTGAGTCAATAATCTTATAAGGCAATTACTATAGGTATTTTTAGCTTTATTTTATAATTGAAGAAACTAAGATTGAGAGAGGTTAGTGAGATAATTTGCCCATTTACACAGCAAGCAAATGTCAGAAGCTTATAGTTTCTCTTTTTGCTCTGCATCTCTTCTTTGATCTTTCTTGCTGCCTCCATAGTTTGGATCATTAGATGAAAATCAATCTGATGGTAATAATGATAGCTTACATTTATGTAGCACTTTCTGTGTTTCAGAGCCTATGCTAAGCACTTTGCAAATATTATTTGATTTGATCCTCACAACAACAACATTGACAGGTACATGCTATTATATCCCTATTTCACAGATAAGGAAACTAAGACAAAAAGAGGTTAAGTGACTTGCCCAGAGTCACACAGATAATAAATATCTGAGGCAGGATTTGAACTTGGGTCTTCTTGACTTCATGACCCATACTCTATCCATGGTGCCATCCCTCTGGCTAGACTTCTTCATAATTTACTGCCTATTCACTCCAACTTGATTTTCTAGAAATAATAATAGCTATCATTTCTATGGTTCTTTAAGTTTCAGAAATGATTTTCTTCAGCAATAACTCTGTGAGCTAGGAAGTGGAAGGATTCTTATCTCCTTTTTATAGATGAGAATATTGAGGTTTTCAGAAGTAAAGTGACCTGCTCACAGTCATATAGCAACTTAATTGCAGAACCAGGAATAGAACTCAGTTTTCCAGACTCTCAAAAAAGGAATCTTTCCATTATATCATGCTACTTCCTGAGATGCTAACCATGGCCTCCTCCTTGGACTCTGCCCCTTTCCCATTGCCAGGGTATACCCAACCATTGCCACTTGATTCATAGTACTTACATTTTCCTTTTTTATTTATTAATCACTTGATTCTGATTCTATTCTTGTGACATAATAATAACTCACATGCCTAGTACTTATAAGTTCATGAAATGAATTCCTTTCTCAACCTTCATCAGAACAACCATATGAAGGAAGGATTAGAAATGTTACCTCTCCATTTTACAGATGAGGAAACTGAAGCCTAGAAAGATTAAATAATCCCAAGGTCACATAGCTTTGAAGTGTCAAAGGCAGGATTCAAGTCTAAATTTCTCCTTAACCAAGGTCGAACTTTCATTTCACTATGTTGTGCTGCCTCTTGTGAGATTCCTTGTTAGGTTCCTCATTACTTAAGTTTCCTGATACCCGACCATAGACGTGTAATAGTGATGCAGTAACACTAAGTATGAATGTTCCTTTCAGTTTTTCAGATCATGAACTACAACAGTTCTACTCTGTTTAGTGCCCTGGTCTATAGTTAACTACCACCAAAGATGAAAGTACTCCATAGATTTATGCAGTGTAAGCAAAAATGTAAACCACCTTGACCAGGCAGGGAATCATTTCCCTACCAGTCAACCAGTTAAGCAATAAAAATTTATTAAGCACCTACTCTGTGCCAGGCACTGTTCTAAACACAGGTTACAGAAAAAAAAGAGAGAGACAATCCCTTTTCTCAATGACTTCACAGTTTAACAGAGGGACAATGTTCAAAGTATGTATAAATAAGGTATATACAGAACAAATTTGGAATAATCAATGGAGGGAAAGCACTAGAACTAAGGGACTCCATCTGAATGGACCATAGGTCATTCTAATTCTTGGTGTATCCTTCTGGAGGTGGATTGTGCTGTTTCCTGAAGAATACATTAGTGATTACATATGGTTCTAAATACTGCAGGGGCAAACAAAATAGTCATTGCTAGTAGATTTTGGGGGCTCTTTGTACTTTGGGATGTGTATTGTCTGGGATACAGAGTAATTAGGTTTCATTTTTATATTGTGATTTATCCCAAACTCATCCTTTTATGTCAGGACAGTGTGGCAATATGGAAACAGTATTGGAATTGAGATCACAAGACTTGATTTCAAAGTCATAGTTTCCTACTTTGAGCAATGCATTTAACTTTTCTCTGCCTCAGTGTAATGGGAATGTAAATTTAAGATCTTCCCTGCCCCTAGGCCCTTTGATAGGTTTAAGTGCACCTGGAGCCTGTGGTGTGAGGCTTGGTTTCAGGAATGCTTTTTGATTGGGCAGTGGATCAAGAGGGTTGTTACATTCTCTGAGCCAGGAGAAGGCTATATAAACCCTGATGTGAGGCTTTTTGTGGGGGGCTCACTTTGAGAAGTGTTGTATGATTTGACCAGATGAGATTCTAGGCAGCTGTTGAGAGCCCCCCGGCTTTGAAAAACCCAGATGTTGATGCTTCCCTCTCTGGCAACTGACTAGGTATGGATGTAATGGTTGGACAGTTGGAGGTCTGTCTGCTTGATCTGTTTATTTCTTTGTCTTCTTGTAATTTCTGCTTGTAACCTCTGTATACTCTGAAGTTCGGGGTGCTGACTTTTCCCCCTTAACTAGGTAAATGATATGCTTGATTGATTAAAGCAAGATTGTTAACCTGTTTTGAGTTGCTTTCCTTTAGAAAAGCATATCTAAGAACCTGTGTTGGCAGCCACCCTGGGGATTCATATAAAATAAGAAGTTCAGACAGGATGGTTTCTAAGGTGTTTTCCAGCTTGAACGCTATTATCCTATGCAGTTTAATCTAGAAAAATTGGGTAAAGTTGTTCATTAAATATAATGGGAAAGTCACTTTTCACAGGTTAGTTTTGAACCTCCAAGTTTCTCCATCAAGTGTTTTCATATAGTAAAAACCTTTCTTGGATGGTCAGCATAGTACAGTGAAAAGAATATTGGCTCAAGAAATAGGACCATAGTTTTAATCCTGTTTCTGATCTTTCCTACCTGTGTAACCTTGGGTAAATCACATTGTGTACCTAGGCCTCCTCTTTCTCATCTGTAAAGTGAGAGGATATATACTAAATTACCTCTGAGGTCTCTTCCAGGTTTAAGTCTTTGATCCTCTATTTTCTTTTCTGGGTTTTTTTTTTTTGGAGGGGGAAGGAAAGGCAATCAGAGTTAAGTGACTTGACCAAGGTCACATGACTAGTATGTGTGATCAAGTGTCTGAGGCTGGAATTGAACTCAGGTCCTCCTGACTCCAGGGCTGATGCTCTATTCACTGCACGCACACCTAGCCACCCTGATCCGCTATTTTCAAGAAAAGAAATCCATGGTTGTGAGTGTGAGTGTGTAGTTAACAGAGTATGAAGAAACGTTGTGAGATAGTGCTGACTGGCAATTCATTAACTAAAAGACTTCACTGTGTGCTCCCTTTCCACAAGCTCAGATCATGACCCCTCTGTGCCCCTGAAGACAATTTTCTTAAGTTGCCAAGACCTAAAATATTTACCACCTGGTGACAAACTTCTTGGTGATGAGCATACTCAGGCTAAAGCTTGGATGTTAATTTATAAAGCATCTTCTACATAGCAGGTACTAGGCTAAGAATTGGTTAATCCATGAAAACTTCATAGTTTCACAGGACCTGTCCAAGCTTTTATTTTGATGTCCTAACCTTTGAAGATGCAGGCATGCAATACATGTGCTGAAATTGGCAAGTACCATAGATCAGGCCTTGATTTACTCTCTGATTGACAGTACAGACTTAAAAATGTGCTAATAATTCAGATTAAAATTAAAACTAGGAGTGCTTACACTACATTTCTCCTTCAAAAGCCTGGTTGTTAAACATTTAGTAGTATACTCCTATGTTGCTTTATAAATATTGTTTGAACTCAGCAGGACAACAGCAAAAGTTTCCAGGAATGAAGTCATCACTTGACTAGACCTGACTGGTCTAGTGACCATAGGCTAATAATAAAAAATTTAAAATGTAATAATATAATTAAAATAATAAGAATAATCAATATTTATATGGAACTTTAAAATTTACAAAGCATTATAAATCCGGTATGTCATTTGAACTTCATAGCACCCCAGTATCCATGCCACAATGGGACATCAACATAAGACTTTAGAATAGCAAATGGTATTAATTTAAAATTAAATTTTCAACCATTTTTAAGACAATGATGCAAAAGAGGGACCAGGAATTTAACAGGCACTCACTAAATTTCACCAATGCAATGTCTCAGGTAATTTCCTAGAATTTACCTAGTCATGGACAGGATGTGATGTGCATTTCTGGGTAGAGGTCCCACACTAGAAAATATTGAATTTATTTAATCAGATTATTCACATGTATTATGAATAATACAAATAACAGTTCATAAATATATGGACCAAAAACTCTGGTGAACTAAAACTTTACAATACTTTTCTGCCTTCTAAATTTATACCTCTCTCCTGACTTTTCCACCTCCTCATCAGCAGCCTTCCAGTCCTGGGGATGATGCCATCCTGAGGCCCATTCTCCTGATTGGAGTCTCTACCCCTCTTTTCTTGGGGCACCCAGATCATTCTCACTTCACTTCTAACCTTCTGGATTTCTCTGCCTCTTTGACAACAGCCTTCACCCCTGCTGGGTTGTTGTTTCAGTCATGTCTGACTTTTCATAACCTCATTTGGGGTCCTCTGGCAAAGTCACTGTACTGGTTTGCCACTTCCTTTTCTAGCTCATTTTACAGATGAGGAAACTAAGGCAAACAGCATTAAGTGACTTGCCCAGGGTCAATTAATAAGTATCTGAGGCAAAATTTGAACTCATGAAGATGAGTCTTCCTGACTCCAAGCCTGGCACTCTATCTACTGTGCCATGTAGCCACCCCTGTTGGTACCTGTTTCTTTTCCAGCTCCTCTATATATGTTGTCCTCCTTTAGGAAGTAAGTTCCCTGAAGGTAAAGGCTGTTTTCTTTTGTGGTTATGTTATGTTATGTTATGTTATGTTATGTTATGTTATGTTATGTTATGTTGTGCCATGTTATGTTATGTTATGCTATGTTACATTATGTCATGTTATCTTATATTTTTTGCTTATATTTCTATACTAAGAATTTAGCACAGGATCTAGAATATAGAAATTGGTTAATAAATGCCCTGTCTTTCTGTCTATGACAAACTGATTACCTTAGGTAAGATGGGTATCCTTATCCCCATTTTGCCTATGAAGAAACTAAAGTTCAGAGTTTAAATGACTTGACCAGAATCACATAGCTAGTAAGTAGTAGAGCTCAGACTTGAAATAAGATATTCTGATTGGATATTTAGAGTTCTTTGTATTGCTACAGACTTTTTTTCCCCTAAGGATAGACATACTATTTTCTGCTTCAGCCCAAGATTTGGTCGTGAGCAATGTAATCATAGAGTTAAGCAGGATTTAGAGATGTTCTAACTCAACCCCCTCATTTGGCAGGTTAAGAAACCTGAGGTGCAAAGAGGTTAGGAGAGTTTCTTATGACATCATGATAGTATCAAAACTCAGACTAGAATCAAAGACCCATGAGTCCAAAGCCAATGTTTTTTTCCCTATACCACAAACTATTTTACCATTTGTCTTGGAAGAATACATATATGTTAGAAGAAGACATGAGAAGGATCCTGTAGTATCTATAATGGAACATATTAGAGCCCTGAAGTATCTAGCTAGGATTATCTTGATGAAACAACTTTGTTAAATTTTAAAATGCTATGTAAATTGCTATTATCAGAACACACTTATTGGTTGATTAGAAAAAAAAAATCACTCCAAATCTGATCTAGTCTACATTACCTCCTAAGGCAATAGTCCTTGTTTAGTGGGTTCCTGGTTCTCTTCCATGGTGGAGGTAAATCAAGGGAAAATGAATCAATAACATAAAGATAGTACTAAATAAGTAGAAGAAAGATGCTTGTCAATACACAGACTGCCAAGGTTAAAGAAAATAAAAACAGAGACAAACCAATAACCTTATTAAAAAGAGAGCTTTATGCATTAGGGTAACAGATAGTCTCCTCTGATGTTAGAAAATGGCTTAAGCTAAACTAGGCTCCAGGGGCAAAATCACGGGTCACTGATGGAAAAGTATGCAGAATAGGATCAAATAGCTGCTGCTTTATACATTATATTTTCCTTGACTGATGACTGCAAAAGGGACTCTTTCAAATGGCTGGATCCATGGATAACATAACTCCAACCTGCCCACCAACTCACAATACACACATACACACACATACACACACAAACACGTACACTTTTCACCATGATGAGCAGTAGCAACTAATGAAAGCAGTGTTGTACAAACATCATAATCTATCATTAAGTCTAAGTTATTAGCATCATCTTCATATATAATATATAGCACTTTGTCAACTAGAGAGAAAAGTAGGACCAAAGATGATAGAATCTTTTGACATATTAAAAAGAAAACAGAGAGAACAAACCAGATAGAAGAAAATTTAAAGAGACATCATTAACTTCTGATTATTTTTTGGCTCACTGTTGATACTATAGAATGGGAAGAATGACAATCAGCCAGTAACCAATATTGCATGGTGGACTTGTGGAAAAGGGGCTTCTGTCTTTTGTTAAATACTTGCTCGGGATATATAAGTGCTCATTTACTTCCAACTTTATTTCAGCATAAATGACAAGCTATGTTTTTTTTATTCTTTGTCTGTTAGAGAGAATTCCACAGTGACATAATTTAGGCTCCAAACTACTGTTTACTAAGCATTTGTCTTGATCTAGTAGTAAGCCTGCTCTCAGCTAAATAGAATGCTAATTTTTAAAATGGTAAGGGGCCTCTCAAAACATAACCTCCTTCAGTATTTAGAATCACAGGATATAAGATTTGGAAATTAAGGAAGTCATCTGGTCCAACCCAATTTCATTTTACAGAGAAAGAAACTGAGGTCCAGAGGAACAAAGTAGTCACAGAGCTCATTAGTGGCAGATCCAGAATTATTACAACCCCTTTGACTCCTTTGAGCTTTCTCATAGTAGTAAAAACCAGCATTTATATGGTGCTTTAAGGTTTTAAATTTGTGTTATACAGATCATCTCATTTGATCATCATAACAAACATGGGAAGTTGGTGATAATATTTTCATCATTTTACAGATGAGGAAAATGAGAATTAGAGGTGAGGCTCCTATTTAGGGACATGTAGCTACTGTCTGATATGGAATATGAATCTAGTTAGTTCCAATTCCATCACAATTCACCATGCCACACAGTGTTTAGTGAACTGACAGATCTCAGAACAATTTCAATGCACTAAGCACTTTTTACATGCAATCTGTGGCATCATCAAATCATAAAATCTTGACCCTTGGAATGTAATGAGGTCTGTAGTCCAGCAGTAAGAGCATCAATCTAATAAAACAAGGGTCATACATCTGAACCTTGTGGCAG
>NW_027187460.1:20307318-20340018 GCF_028583685.1 Petaurus breviceps papuanus | reverse complement strand
CTCCTCAATGGAGAAAACTGGGAAGTTGGGTAGCTTGTTCAAGGTCATGCAAGATTTCAAGTCAGGTCCTCTGAATGCAAAATCAAGACTTATTTGTTATACTATGCTGCCTTTCTTGATCTGTGCAGCTCTAAATCCCAGTATCCTATAGGAATTCCAATAGAGAAATCTTGTTCTTTGAAGGGCAGAAAAGTTGGTCTAGTTGCTTCATCAAAGTCACATTGAAGCCATTACCCTTCAAAGAATCATCAATCATCCCTGTCAGTCCTTAGGGGAGTCTCTGCTTTGTTAACAAAGTATAAATAATGATAGATCTAATTATAAGACAATATTAAGGGGAATAAATTCATCCCCTAAGAGGAGATTCAGGACTCAGTTAATTACCTCCACCCTCTTGGATCTGTTATTGCCTTCACTTTTCCTCTAGGCTCAGTCTCACTGCTTCATGCACTAACTACCTCAATAATTTGAGTGTTTATTTTTCCCAAGTTCGTCTTATTCCAGGACAGCTGGCTATTCCATTCCATAATTGTCTCATGTCTATGTAGGGAAGTGGGTTATAACTAATTTTCCTTATTTAGAATTTCATTGCCCTGTAGCTTGAAGCTAGCCAACACCCTGGGTCCCTTGAGTGAATATTCACAGGATGCAAAGGTTTATCTGGCATTTAAGGATAGTGATATTTACTGAATCAAATTTAATGATAATAATTCACACTTTTATAATACTTTCAAGATGTATACAAGTTTTCTATATCTGAAATAACAGCAGAAGAAGGAAACAACTTAAATTCCTGCGTATTTAGGGTAGGAAGAGGAGAGATCAGAACTATGATTTCATTGGTATAGGGAATTCCCAGGGAAGAAATCCCCTCTTCTATGGCAGATTAGTCATTGAATTGCAATTTATATTACTAAAGATTGTTATTAGTTATTATGTTATTCAAATATTGAAAATATTAGACTAATAAAAGTGAAAATAGAATATTTTTATTATATTGTTAGCATCCTAAGGCAAAGATTAAGTTCAAGGTTACCTAGTTGGTGTGGGTCAAAGGCAAGACTTGAAATTCAGGCTTCCTGACTCCCCATCTGTCTCACTATCCTCTCTACCAGTTGCATAAATTATGGTATCTTGATTTAAGGAAAATTATGGTTTCATAAAAGTAATAAATATAAAGCATGCAATGAAAAATGGAAAGACCAATATAATGTGATACATAATAGAACTAGAATCTTGCTATAATTAGACAAAGAAAAAAAATAAGAAAAGAAGAAAAACAGAGCCAAAGGTAATTGAGATTCCAGGATCAATTAAGGAAGACTTGAAGCAAAAACATTTTATTTCTGATTTGTCATTTCTTAATTTTCTTGGTTCTCCAATGTTAACACATAGGTAGGAGCTTAGGTAAGATTTTTCCTTTGTATGTTCACTTGAATATTTGTTGTTGGTGGTGGTGAGTTGTTTTTCAGTTGTACACAACTCTTTATGACCCCATTTGGGATTTTCTTCACAAATAGCAGTTAATGGAGTAATTTGCCACTTCCTTCTTCAGTTCATTTTATAGATAAAAAACAGGCAAATAGGATTAAATGTCTCACCCAGGGTCACACAACTCCTAAGTGTCTGAGGTCAGATTTAAACTCAGGAAGAGGAGTCTTCCTGAGTAGAAGCCCAATGTTCTATTCACTGCACCACCTAGATATTGATGTTTATTAAGTATGAAATTTCTTTTTAAATTACATTTTATGTTTATTTTTAGTTTACATCATTCATTTCCACAAGATTTTGAGTTATAAATTTTCTCCCCATCTTTCTCCTACCCACCACCCCACAACATCAATTCCACTGTATATCCCTTCCCCGAATCTGTTCTCTCCTACATCCTCCCCCATACCCTGTCCAACTTTCCAGTAGGGCAAGTTGGATCTGCATACATCAGTGCATGTATATCTTATTTCCCAGTTGCATGTAAAAAAATACATATATTTTTTAACATTTGATTTTAAAACTTTGAATTCCAGATTCTTTCTCTTTCTCCCTTGTCATCTACCCTTACTGGGAAGATAAGCAATTCAATATAGGTTGTACGTGTGTAGCTACGGAAAACATTTCCATAGTGGATATATTGTGAAAGACTGACTCTATTTCCCTACATCCTATCCCACCCCCTACCTGTTCTATTCTCTACCTTGTCCCTGTCCCTTTTCAAAAGCGTGTGCTTCTAACTACCCTCTCCCGCAACCTGCCCTCCCCTCCATCATCCCCCATCTCATCCCTTTTCACCCTACTCTCCTGCAGGACGAGATACCCTATTTGGTGTGTATGTTATTCCCTCCCTAAGCCAAATTCAATGAGAATAAAGTTGACCCATTCCCTTTTGCCTTCCTGTTCTTCCCCTCCATTGTAACAGTTTTCCTTTGCCTCTTCTATATGAGATAATTTACTCCATTCTCTCTCCCCATCTCCTCTCATTATATCCCTCTCTCACTTCTCAATTTCACCTTTTAAGTATAATCCCTTCCTATTCAATTGATCCTGTGCTCTCTATCTATGTATACTTGTACACATATAAACACACATATGTATTCATATGCCAAATACCCTCCTATATATGTATGTATACATATATATATATACACACACACACATTTCTATTCCCTTCACCTATCTTCATACTGAGAAGTTTCATAAGTTACAATTATAGTTTTTCCATGTAGCAATGTAAATAGTTCAACTTTCATAAGTTTCTTATGATTTCTGTTCCCTGTTTACCTTCTCATGTTTCTCTTGCTTCTTGTACCTGAATGTTAAACTTTTTATTCAACTCTTTTTTTCCTATCAAGAATGCTTGAAAGTCCTCTATTTCATTGAATGACCATATTTTCCCCTGAAACATGATACTCAGTTTTATTGGGTAGGTGATTCTTGGTTTTAATTCCAGCTCCTTTGACCATATTCCAAGTCCTCAATCCCTCAATGTAGAAGTTGCCAGATCCTGTGTTATTCTGTTTCCACAATATTCAAATTGTTTCTTCTTGGCTCCTTGTTATATTTTCTCCTTGATCTGGGAACTCCAGGTCCTGGTTATAATATTCCTAGGAGTTTTCTTTTGGGGATCTTTTTCAAGAGGTGATCGATGGATTCTTTCAACTTCTATTTTGCCCTCTGGTTCTAAAACATCAGGGCAATTTTCCTTGAGAATTTCTTGAAGGATAATTTCTAGGTTCTTTTTTTTATCGTGGCTTTCAGGTAGTCCAATAATTTTAAAATTATCTCTCTTGGATCTATTTTCCAGGTCTGTGCTTTTTTTCCAATGAGATATTTCACATTGCCTTCTATTTTTTTTTTTCATTTTTTGGGGTCTGTTTTATAGCATCTTGATTTCTCATAAAGTCATTAGCTTCCATTTGGTCCAATATAATTATGAAGGAATTATTCTCTTCAGTGAGCTTTTGAAATTCTTTTTCCCTCAGGCAAATTAGGGTTTTAAGGCATTCTTTTCCTCATTACCTTTTTGAGCCTCTTTCGCCATTTGAGTTAGTCTATTTTTAAGGTGTTATTTTCTTCAGTCAGGTTGTTGACTCTTCATGGTTTTCTTGCATCATTCTCATTTCTCTTCCCAATTTTTCCTCCACTTCTCTTATTTGGTTTTCAAAATCCTTCTTGAGCTCATCTATGGCCTGTTACCAATTCACATTTTTCTTGGAAGCTTTTGGTACAGGAGTTCTAACTTTGTTGCCTTCCTCTCATTCTGTGCTTTGATACTTTTTGTCCCCCAAATAGGAATCTAAGGTTTGACTGCTGTACTTGCTTTGTTTTCTTTGCTTGCTCATGTAGCCACTCAATTACTTCACTTTTGAGCTTTTTGCCATAGTAGAACTCTGCTTCCAAGGAGGAGAGCTTTGTCCCAAATCACTAGGGTTTTCTCAGCTGCTAGAGCTATTATTTGGGTGCCCTCTCTGAAGCCTCCACAGGCTATGGCACCTGGTCACACACCCCAGGACCTCTACTCAAAATAATGATCCAGATCCAAGCAGGTTAAAGTAAGAGCAATTACCCTTCAGAATGGTTGCTTGGTCCCCCTACAATCTGTTGGCCAGGAGCTCTGAAGCAGCCATGCAGCAGCCATGATGCCTCAGCTGCTTCTCCCTCTGGAGGCAGAGGCCAGACTGCACACTTGATGCCCCTGTTCCTAAAGTCCACACTGACTTTTTATTTTGCCTTTGCCATTTATGGGTTGATAATTCTGGAAACTGCCACAGCTGCTGGTGATCTACTCTCCTGAAGTCCCTCCAGCCAAGGCTGGTCAGGGCCACCATGATGCTAAAACCACAGGCTCATGCAGGGCCGAGCTCTGCCCCCAGGGTGCTATGATGGACTCTTCCTGCCAGCCTACCAGGCTGCCTTCAGCGGGAGGTTTGTTTCTCTCTGTCACTTTGTGTGTTCTGTAGCTCTAAAATTTGTTTAGAGTCACATTTTACAGGTATTTGAGGTGGTTATGGGGGGGGGATGCATGGAATTTTCCTGCTTCTATGCTGCCACCTTGGCTCTGCCCCCCTTCCCCCAAGTATGAAATTTCTTTAAAAGTGATGGGAAATGTTTACAAAGCACTTTTATTGTGAAAATTTAAGATAGATTGTTTAAGTATTATGACTTCCATTTTGTAGAGGAGAAAACTAAGGTTGAAAGTAGAGAAGGGATTGTCCCATATTAAATGGCTAGCAGATACTGGCAGCGTTTTAACCCAGGTCTTCTGATTCAAAATGCTAAATTCCTGAAACCATATCACTCAACACAGACCTTTTGAAGTCAGAGATCTTTAGGCTTTGAGAGTTCAGTTCCAAACTTCCAAATCCTTACCTTCTTGCTTATCCAACCCTTCAGAGTGGTTCAGATTATGTATTCCTACAGCTGCTCCTCTCACGAGAGGAGAAGGGAAGAACTGATTTCATCTACCAGTTCACCTGGTAGGAAATTACTCTCACAAGGGACAAAGAAAGGGACAGGATGGGAGGAATAGTTCTAAATGATTGAAAAAGGCATGGGCACTCTACTGAAGGCCTTTGCCCATCCTCCCTATGCCTCTAATCCTTGCGCCTTCCTTCAGAGATTACCTCCTACTTAGGTACAATATCTTGAATGTACCTATTATTTGCATATTGTCTTCTCAGTAGAATGTGAACTCCTTGGTTTTTTTGTCTTTCTTTGTATCCCAGCATTTATGACAGTGTCTGGCACACAGTAGGTGCTTAATAAGTGCTTGTTGGCACTGATGATGATTAGAAACAAAGTTAGAATCAAAATCTCAAGGTATGAAGTGATTTTATCCTGGAAGAACAAGGGCATAAGGATTTATTTAGTGCCTACAATGTGTCAAGTATTGTGCTAAGTGCTTTTTACAAATATGATCTCATTTGATTCTCACAATCCAGGGAGGCATATGCTATTATTACCCACATTTTACAGTTGATGAAACTGGGGCAAACAGAGGCTAAGTCACAGAGGTAGTAAGTGTCTCAGATCAGATTTGAACTCAGGTCTTCCTGATTCCAGGCCCATCACTCTATCCACTGTACCACTTAACTGCCTTATATGACAGATTATGTTGTTCAAAACCCTGATTGATGCCTGTATTTGTCCTAAAACATCTCCAACAGGTGATTATCTAGAGTCTTCTTGAATATCCCAAGTTATAAGAAACTCCTTACCCCACTAGGGACAATGATGAGATAACTCATACTTTTGGTAATGATTCCTTACATTGAGAACAAAATCCGTCTCTATGGATTTTCACAATTCAGGGAAAGAAGAAATAGAACAACATGACCTAAGAACTCAAAAAGAAAAAAAAAGGAAGAACATTCAAGAGAAATGGAATTCTCTTAAGAACTGCATTCTATGTACATGTTAAAAATTGATTGGAGATGGATGCACACACAAATTCTACCAAATATTTAAAGAACAATTAATTCCTTTATTATGTAAACTGTTTGAAAAAATGGATAAAGAAGTCCTATCAAATTCTCTCTAGGAATCAAAAGTGGTTCTGATGCCAAAATCAAGGAGAGCAGAAACAGAGAAAAAAAATAGACTAATTTCCCTAAGGAATATTGATGCAAAAAATTTTAAATAAATTACTAAGAAAGATATTATACCAATATATCACAAAAATAATTCATTGTAACCAGGTTGGATTTATATCAGGAATTCAGAGTTGGTTCAATTTTGGGAAAACTATAAGCATAATTGACTGTATCAATAACAAAAACAGCAAAAATCATAGGATTATATAAATAGATGCAGAAAATGTTTTTGACAAAATACAACACTCATTCCTATTAAAAACACTAGAAAACAAAGGAATAAATGGAGCTTTATTTTTTTTCTTTTTTAAGCAATCAGGGTTAAGTAACTTGCTCAAGGTTACATGGCCAGTTATTTCTGGGTGTGGTGCTAAGTATCTGAGCCCAGATTTGATCCCCAGGTCATCCTGACACTGGAGCCGGTATTCTTACTCGCTGTGCTACCTGGCCGCCTCTTTTTAAAAAAATTTTTTAAAGCAATCAGGGTTAAGTAACTTGCTCAAGTTACATGGCCAGTTATTTCTGGGTGTGGTGCTAAGTATCTGAGCCCGGATTTGATCCCCAGGTCATCCCGACACTGGAGCCAGTGCTTACTCGCTGAGCCACCTGGCCACCCCTAAATGGAGCTGTCTTAAAAAGATATGCAATATACATCTAAATGTAAGAGCAAGTCTTATCTGAAATGATGATAAGCTATAAACCTGCCCCAAAAAAAGAGGTGAAGCAAAGATATCCATTATTATTAATTTCCATACTAGAAATGCTAGCTATAGTAATAAGACAAAGAAATTGAAGGAATAAGGATAAGAAATAAAGCTATAACTTTTTGTAGATGATGTAACAATATACTTAGAGAACTTTAGAGTTAGTCCCCTAAAGAATTATTTGAAACAACTTTAGCAAAGTTGAAGGCCATAAACTAAGCCCATATAAGACATCACCATTTCTATATAATGCCAAAAAAGGCAGAAAGAAGAGATAAAAAGAAAAATTCAATTGAAAATAACTACAGAGAGTATTTGGCAGTCTACTTGCCAAGACATACACTGAAGCTAAATGAATACAGCAACAAAATGCCATTTACACAAATAACAGCAAATCTAAATAACTGGAGAAACTCAATTGCTCTAGGACAGGCAGAGTCAATGTAATAAAAATTACAATACTACCCAAATTAGTTTACTCATTCAGTACCATACCAATCAAACTACCAAAGAATTAATTAAAGAGATAGAAATAAATAATAAAATGTGTCTCAAAGAAGAAAGTGTCAAGAATATCAAAGGAATCAATGAAAACAGGAAGTGAAGGAAAGTAGACTAGCAGTACCAGTACTCAAACAAAGCAGTAACGATCAAAACAATTTAGTATTGCATAAAACATATATTAAAGAAAAAAAAGATTGATCAATGGGATAGATTAGGTAATACATATGCAGGAACAAATGAGCACAGCAGTGTAGTGTTTGATGGCCTTCTAAATCCCATCTATAGGGACAAGAACTCATTATTTAACAAAAATTGCTAGGAAAATTGCAGTCTGGCAGAAACTAGTCATAGACTAACATTTCACATGGTATACCAAGATAAGCTCAAAATCAGTACAATATTTAGACATAAAAAGTGATATTGAAAGCAAATTAGGGAAGCATGAATGAAATTACCTGTCAGATCTATGGATGGGGAAGAGTTCATTACCAAATAAGAGGTAAAGAAGTTGGGGAGGCTAGGTAGCACAGTGAATAGAGCACCAGCCCAGGAGTCAGGAGGACATGAGTTCAAATGTGGACTCAGAAACCTAACATTTATGAGGCATATGACCTTGGCCAAGTCACTTAACCCCAATTGCCCTACCTTTCCCTCCAAAAAATCAAAAATTAAAAAAAGATTAAAAAGAGGTAAAGAAGTTCATGAGAGGTAAAATAAATAATTTGCATAACCAAACTTAGATAAAAAGAAGGAAACTAGAGAAAATTTTGCAGTGTTTCTCTGACAAAGATCTCATTTCTGAAATGTGTAAGGAACTGAGCCAAATGTATAAGAATATGAGTCATCCTTCAATTGATAAATGATCAAATGCATAAACAGGCAGTTTTTAGAGGAGGGAATCAAAGCTATCACTCATCATATAAAAATGGTTCTATCACTAATAAGTAGAGAAATGCAATTTTAAACAAGTCTGAGGTACCACCTTACCTATCAGATTGACTAAGATGACAAAAGAAAAATGACAAATGTTGGAGGGGAAGTGGGGAAACAGGCACAAAAATGCACTGTTCATAGAGCTGTGAACTAGTTCAACCATTCTGGAAAACAATTTGGCACTATGCCCAAAGGGCTATAAAACTGTGTATACCCTTTGGTGCAATGCTGCTACTAGGTCTGTATCCCAAAAGGATCAAAGAAAAAGGGAAAGGATACATCCTTACACACACACACACTCCTCCTTTTGTGGTGGAAAAGAATTGGAAACTAAGGAGATATCCATCCATTGGGGAGTGTCTGAATAAGTTACAGCAGATGAATGTGAAGGAATAGTATTGTGCTACAAGAAATAATAAAAGAGATGGCTTCAGAAAAAAAAACCTGTGAAAACTTATATGATCTGGTGCAAAGTGAAGTGAGTAGAAACATAAAAAATAATCTATACAGTAACAATAATATCATAAAGATAATCAAATGTGAAAGACTTAGAACCTCTGAATAATATAATGATGCTATCCACCTCCAGATTATTAGCTTATAAACTCAGAATACAGATTGAAGCCTATTTTTGCTTTATTTTTCTTGCTTTTTTTGTTCAGAAGATGGCTAATGTGGAAATGTTTTGTGTGGATTTCACGTATAAATAGGTTTTGTATTTCTTTCCTTATCAATGGGTGGGGATAAGTTGGAGGGAGGGAGAGAATTTGGAACCAAAATAACACTTGAATTTAAAAAATAAATAGTTTTTAAGCAAAAAAAATAGATTCAGTATATATATATATCATATATACATATATATATATATATATAATAACTTCAGAACTGAAGTTCTTAAGGTCATCAATACAGGTGAAGAGAGAGCACTACTAAACTTAAATTTTTGAATTACATGTACAAGAAATAGAAATCAAGATGATTAATTGGGCCAACTATAAAAGAATAATAAGGACCTATAAGAAATAATGCTAAGCAGGTTGTTATGAGGAGTACCTTATAAAATATGTTAGAGACACTATTAAGTTTGTTCATCCATCTGTTTACTTTTTCCTTCCTTCCTTTGGACAAAGGGATGGTAAGATGATAACAAATTGTAGGGGGAAAGCAAGTTAATTCGAGTTCCATTTTGCTTCTCTTTTTTCTACCAATAAGAATGATCTTCAAATTCTGAAGTATACAATAAAATGGTTTGATCTAAGATTGCATAGGGAAATGAAATCCCAAAGGATAAATGGAAGTTGTAAGGCAATACATGTCCTTCAATGAGTTCATGTCAAATGAACAGGACAAACTCCATATTGTGTTTCTTGACAGAAGTTTGAGTATGATAACTAATGATAGTGATTCTTGAGGAATGATGAGGAATAAGTGAGATCTGCTGAATTTTTGATGGGAAAGTTTTATTTTTAAATAAAGAGAGAAAGTAGATGCAGCAAACTATGGACTAGTGTGTTTGGCTTAAATTCTTAGTATAATCCTAGAATACATCATTAAACAATGTTTTGTGAAAATGTAAAAAAAAAAAAAAAGATGTTTTCATGAAAAACCAACATACATTCGTTAAAACTAAGCTTATTTTCTTTAATGTCAAAGTTAGGCTAGATCAGGGTATTGTCATGGGCATATTAGAATTTGGAAATTTTACAGTAACATTGTGGGCAAAATGCAAATATGGGGGATGCATCACAGCAGAATTATGCAGATTTGGAATAGGTTGCATGACTAGACCCAAAGAGTCTTGCTTGAGGCCAAACTCAAGTATAGATAGGTAACTAGTACAGAGTGCCAGGACTCTTCCCTTAGCCCCATTTTATTCAACAATATTTTCAGCTATTTTTATGTAGAGCTTTGAAAAAGAACTATTTATTTTTATTCTAATAATATATAAATTTAAAAAACATTTTTAAAAGTTCCAAATTCTATCCCTCATTCCCCTCCCCCCCTCTGACAGGGTAAACAATTTGATTATAGGTCATTGTGTGCAATCATGAAAAACATTTTCATTTTAATAATTTTGTGGAAGAAAACTTGACTCATCTATTTGGATAGAGGTATTAGTGGCATGACATTTATAAAATCAGTGGATGATGAAAAGCTAAAAAAGAATGTTTAATATTTTAGATGACAGAAGTGGTAATGAAAAAGATATCCATTTGATGGAACACTAGGCTAAGACTAATAAGATAAAATGTGTTAAGGAAAAATAAAAGTCCAGCAATCGGGTTGTACATATATAGGAGAGAGGAGATATGCCTAGAACAGTAAATGTGAAAAATATCTTTAAGTGAGCTAGCGTTCAATTAGTTGAGTGTAATATAGCCACCGAAGGAGTCAATGCAAAAGAGATGTAGCATCCAAAGTGATAGGGATGATTCTTCCCATTATCCTCAACCATGACCACATAAGGAATACCATGAGTAGTTCTAGGAGTCATTTTTAGAAGTTATGCTGAGAAGCTTAAATTCATCTTTAGACTTAAGGATGATGGGGATGATTAAAGAACTGGAAACAACTGTTTCCAAAACTCAATTTCTGAAATTGGGAATATCTAGTCTGGAGAAGATAAAACTTGGAAGTGACAGGAACTGTCAACACATTGCATTATTTCACAGAAGAGTTTAGATTTGTTTTTCTTGACTCCAAAGAATGGCTTTCCCTGATCTTCTTGGTAAGAAATGATTTCTCCCAATATTAGACTTCAATATCACTGTTTATATTTCTCTTATGATTTTATCTTAGCTCTATTATAGTTATTTTTATATGTGGCACAGAAGTGCAGTTCTTATCTACAGACTCAATTTCACTATTCATAGTCACAAGGCCCATGATGGACTCCGTTTTAGCCTCTCTGTAGGCAATCTAATTTCTACCACCCATTCCCTACTCCTGTGGATTCACTCTATGGATGCTGGACTTAGTGTAGATACCCCACCTTATCAGCATAGGTCCCAGCAGCTCAGACTTCCAGAAGTCAAGTGATCAGCCCCATCTTCCCAGGAAATTAGAATTACAGAAGTGCACTTGCATGCCCAGTTATCTCTGTATTTTTTGTCTGTTACATACTTCTATGAGGTTTAAGTTCCACTCTAACTTATTTGATGCTCCCCAAATTCCACACTCCATCCCCCACCTTTTTGCTCTTTCACAGTTTGTTAACCAAGTCTGAAATACACTCAATTTCACTTCTATTTTTGAATTTTTGTCTTCCTTCAAGGCTCAGATCATCTGCAATTTCCCAAAAGCTTTCCTAATCTTCCTAGTTGTTGGCATCATCTCTAACTATCCTCTAATTATTATATATATACTTATCTGCAGTTGCATTTGCTTCAACACCAGTAGAATGTAAACTCCTTCAGGTAGGGTCATATATATTTTTTTTCTTTTTGTCCCTAGGGCTTCAATTCAGCTAATTTCAACACATGTTTAAGTGCCTACTCTGTTGAAAGGACTATCTTGGATTCTGGGGATTCAGAGACTATAAGAGATAGCTCCTGATTTTAAAGGAATATATACTTATAATAGTGGCAATTAAAAAATAGACTTGGAATTGGTATTGTTAAAGGATCTGTAGTATATTACTCTGCTGGTTGACTCCATTCAAATTAATTTTTGAGTCATCAGTATGAAAAAAATGTTAAATTTCTTGGATAATGTAAAATGCTTCAGAAATATATCATCACCACCACACCATCATTTTCACTATTTTCTAATTCTTCATCATTGTCATCAAACTGGAACAATGACACCCTCTACCATTTTTAATGTTCCTCGGTGCTCTGTGCCAAATGCCAGAGATGACAGTTTCCAAAAGACGTGTCATCATTTCCACAGAAGAGCTTGGCTATATGCCGAGGCCAGATGGTAACCTTACAATGGATGACTGCCATTGTATTTTGTTAAAATAGTGGATTTTCTTTTCCTGGAGAAATTGATCTTTTTACATCATTCACATTTCTTATTATCACTTGTTATATTTAGATTGCTTAGATTTTAGAGAGGGGAAAATAATATATGAGAAAAAGAAATCAAAAGAAGAAAAACTAAGAGTAAAATTCATACAAATTAAATAGGAAATAGAGAATTAATACAGAATTTTAATAACTTTAACTTTTATTTATACAGTCATTTTGATCGATATTCAAGATACTATATTTATAAGTGAACATGGCAGCAAGATATTTGGTGTTAATTGATAATAATTATAATAACTAAACAGGAAATGAATGATATTACATGTTCCAGTTCTCAAAATCTTTTAGTGTTTTCCCATTGCCTGGCACTCAAGGATTTCCACAATATGGCTTCAACCTACTTTTCCAGCTTTAATTCACACTCCCTCACACCCTTCCCCCCACCTTACTCCACACTCCATAGTATAGTAGAAAGACCACTGAACTTGGAGGAAAAAGACCTAGTTCCTCATCCCAGCTCTTATACTTACCCTCTATGTGGTCTGGGAAAAGTCACCTTATTTCTCAATGTGTCATTTTCCTCCGCTATGAAATGAGAGTATTTCACTTATTTCATAGAGTTGTTATGAGGAAAGTGGATGGTAGATGTAAAACACTGTATGAAATGTGTATTATTACCTATGAGGGCTACTGCTATCGCTACCACCATCAGTCAGTCAGTAAGCATTTATTAAGTATCTACTATGTGACAGATACTATACTCAGACATGGGTATACAAAGAAAGGCAAAAGATATTCCCTGCTCTCAAGGAACATACAGTTTAATGGAAGAGAAAATGGGAAACTGTGTGCAGACAAAATTATGTCTATCTTGCATAAAATACAATGCTCTACCATGGGGCAGCTAGGTGGCACAGTGAATAGAGCACTGGCCCTGGAGTGGAGGCCTCAGTTCAAATCTAACCTCAGATACATAACACTTACTAGCTGTGTGACCTTGGGCAAGGCATTTAACCTCAATTGCCCTGCCTTCCCCCCTCCAAAAAAAATATGACCTTATCCTCAGGGAGGTTTTGGGGAGAATGCAAGATCTATACTGATAAGTATAGATTGATAATTTTATATATAATATATGTATAAATATGTATATTATATTATAATTTAACATATTACAACTAAATAAGATACAGAAAATGTGTACTGTTTACTGTTCCTTCATTTTGATTATTTTGCTCTTTATTCCCAGAATGAATCATTATTCCTCTACATAGTAGCACCACACTCCTTTTTAAAGAATCAGTTGAAATCTTATCTCTCCCTTGAAGCTTTCCCAATTGAACTTTAAACTTCATGAAGGGATCATATTGTACCTTGTTTAAGCTTTATACATATATATGTGTATATATATAATATTAGAATATGCCAGAATGTTCTAATATATTCTATTTCTAATATTCTAATATAGTCTATATATTAGAATATATATATATATTTAAAGCTTAAATAAGAACATTATACACACACATCGCTTAGTGTCCAGCATTATGTTCTACATACAATAAGCACTTGAAGGTTCTTTTATTAATGAATGAATCATGGACACAGCTTCAAACAAACTCTCCCCTTCATCTGATCTAAGTATTTTTTGATCCTCTTATGTATTTAACATTATTTGTCTTATGCTCCAGCTAAGGCCTACTTTGATGCCTCACCTTTATATGAAGATAATTCTGGGGGTCTTGATGGCTATGCTACCACAGTTCAAATAATGGCAGATCTTACTAAGCTATAAAGATTTCCAGTAAGGTCTCAGTAACAGACTGTTGATCATTAGCTCACTGTAGAAGACTCACTGCTAGCATGCTGATCCCCAGAGGATGAATTCTTTGGTAAACAATGAAACAGGTAAAAATAGAATATCCATCTTTAGTCCTGGGCAAGGGTTTTCTGGTTCTGCCATGAGGGTGGTGGAAAAGAGCACAGAAGGTGTCAAGTACTGCAAAGATTTTATTCTACCTTATGCCATTCATTTAAGAGCATGGGAGAGAATCATACACAAGGAGAAGGTATTGATAGGTTTTAAACTTTGCCAGTGAAAAGAGTATCCACAATGAGATCACAGATACATCAAGGAATCAGAGATTATATATCTTATCCTACATCTTGTACCTGAGATCACAAGCTCCTCAAGTGCTAGAATTCTCTTTTACTTAGTTTTGTATCTTCTGTCACTTTTGTGGAGGAGGCAGGGCCTGTCAGTAAAACAATGTAACATTATCCTTTAGGGGCAGCTAGGTGGTGTAGTGAACAGAGCCCTGGAGTCAGGAGGACCTGAGTTCAAATCCAGGTTCAAGACACTTAACAAAAAAACTAGCCATGTAACCTTGGCCAAGTCACTTAACCCCAATTGCCCCTCCAAAAAGCAAAAAAAAAAAAATAAAAAAATAAAAAAACATTATCCTTCAAAACTTTGCTTTGAAAATACTACTCCTTAGAATTTCTCAGTTTTTTTCTCTTCTTTCTATCTTCTCTTCATCCCTTTCTCCTCTAATTTTCCCCCTCTCCAATGCTTAACAACTTAATATATTTATTCCTTCTCCACTAATCTGAAATTCTTCTTTGATTTTCTCAGTCTAGGATTTCAAATCTGAGGAGGTGATCATCAATTAGGGAATGATTGAATAAATTTTGTTATATAAAAGGAAATGGAAAACCAGTCCAGCATTTTTGCCATGGAAATCCCAAATGGGAACATGAAGAGTTGAACATGACTGAAAAATGACTGAACAACAAAACAATATAAATGTGATGAAATTAGGCTTTAGGAAATGATGAGGGGGTGGCTGGGTGGCACAGTGAATAGAGCACCAGCCCTGGAGTCAGGAGGACCTGAGTTCAAATCTGGCCTCAGACACTCAACACAAAAACTAGCCATGTGACCATGGGCAAGTCACTTACCTCCAATTGCCCTCCAAAAAGTGAAAGAAAGAAAGAAAGAAAGAAAGAAAGAAAGAAAGAAAGAAAGAAAGAAAGAAAGAAAGAAAGAAAGAAAGAAAGAAAGAAAGAAAGAAAGAAAGAAAGAAAGAAAGAAAGAAAGAAAGAAAGAAAGAAAGAAAGAAAGAAAGAAAGAAAGAAAGAAAGAAATGATGATGGAACAGTTGCACAGAAACCCAGGAAAATTTTTTGAACTGTTGTGAGAGAAGTAGAAAGAACCAGGAGGACAATTTACAAAATGACAACAATACTGTAAAGACAAAAAAAGGGGGAAGGATAGAAATGTTTATTAAGGGCTTACTATGTGCCAGCCACTGTGCTAAGCATTTTACTAATATCTCAATTTCAAGATTTTAATCACTCTGATCAGCATAACCACCAACCATGATTCCAAAGAATTAATGATGAAAAAATCTACCTGCTGCCTTATAGAGAGGTGAAAGGCTCAGAGTGCAGAATGAGACATATACATGTATTTATTCATGCACATACACACATATACAAATATATTCTATTCAGATAAATGTATATATGAATATGAAGATACACATACACACATACCTATGTTATCATCTGTATATATCATTCTGCACTCTGAGACTTTATCCTCTCTAATAGGAAGTGGATAATATGTTTTATCATCAGTCCTTTGGAATCTTAGTTGGTGATTATGCTGATCAGGGTGCCTAAATCTTTCAAAGCTGTTTGTCTTTATGTGATCATTGTCATTGTATTTCAGTCTATATCAATTCATATAAGATTTCAGAAATTTCTCTGCAATTATCCCTTTCATCACTTCTTATAGCACAATAATATTCCATCATATTTTGTATACAAACACATATGTATGCACATATACATGTATTTATGCATGTAGAAATGTATGTGAGCACACATAAACATATGTGTGGGTATAATTACATGGACACACATGTGAATATATGTATGTGTACATATACCTATACATTGTATGTAAGCGTGTGTATATGTACGTGTTTATATTATGGCATGCTCAATACAGAAATTTGTTTTGCCTGACTATACATGTTTCTAACGGGTTTTGTTTTTCTTTCATTCTTAATTGGGGAGAGGGAGATAGAGAAGACTTATTTTTCCTTATTAAACAAATTAATTTCAAAAAGAAAAACAAACATAAAAAATAAAATCTCTTCTTCCTTCAGAGTATTTTTCCTGGAAACAATATCTGTTAACAAGAACATTCCTAAGAGATCAGGGAAGTACAAGACCAAGTCTCCAACAGCTGCACTCAGTTCCAGCTATGGCTACTTAATAGCTTTTTGAACTTCAATCAATCACTTGCTTTCTCTAGTCTATTTTCATCCATAAAGTGAAGGAATTTTTTAAAAGATCTTTCTAAGGCCCCTTTCAGTTTCAAGATTCTTAGGGTACATTTATTATATTTGATAAGGACAGTAAGATTTACTCTTAGGAATACCCTATGTGTAAACATTTTTCAAAGTCAGTATGGAAATGAGGGCCATACATTCAGAAAAGCTAAGCCAAACAAATAAAATAGCTTTAGAGCCAAAAGTGAGCACTTAATTCAATTAACTTTTCATCTGGCACATGTCAAGAGGTTTCTCTCAGGGTGCTTTATATGAAGAGCTAAAATTAGTCAATGGACTTGATTTTGCCTGTGAGAATGGAATGCATTGTTTCTCTGTTGGATGAATTCTTCTTTCATGTCAACTAGCACATAAGTTACTGAATTATCTACTTCCCTGCCTTTCCTTTACCCCTTTCTCATCTCCACTATGAACAGAACAACTAAAGTTCCATATAACCCAAAGAGATCCTTTTTAGAAGTTTGTGAATTTTTCCAAGACCACTTTAAAAAAACCCAATAGATTGGGATTGGATTTAGGGTTTAAGTCCAAACTATATTTGCTATAGACTTGTCTGATTGATAGCTGGGAATATGAGAAGTGCTGTTATTGGAAGAGTCACTCCACAGACACGCCACCTCCTTAGCAGCATCAAATCATTTTATGTTGTGTGATTTCTCCTTCATTCTCAAAGATGACCATGACATCAGGAAGATGATGCCATGATTTGCAAGTGAATTGGATTTAAGTGAGAGAAGACTGTGCAAAGTCACCAGTCTCACGTTCTTCTCTGGAGCTAAATTTTGAAATCTCCAGGTAAACCACAGTCAAAAAAAAAAAACCCTAATGAGCTCTTAAGGACACACAGTGTCCAGAGCTAAGGAAGTAAGAGTTTTGCTATACACTTAACCCTGGTCAGACCGTATTTGTATTCTTGTGTTTAGTTCTGCATATCACTTTATGGGAAGGGCACTAATGAGCTAGATAACATCCACAGAAGAATCATCACATTGATGAAAAGCATCAAGACCACATTATATGAAAATGGGTTGAAGGAAATGGTGTTCTTTATCATGTAGAAGATTCAGGAGCAGGTAGGATAACTGGGGAGGCAAGGTGGCAAAATTGAAAGGGCTTTGTATTTGGAGTTAAAGGACCAAAGTTTAAATCCTAACTGACACTACCTGTGCAATTCTGGGCAAGTAACAAGATGTTTTCCTCATCCTTAATAAGAAGAGGTTGGGGCAGCTAGGTGGCTCAGTGAATAGAGCACCAGTCCTGGAGTCAGGAGGAGAAGAGGTCGGAAAATATAACTTCCAAGGAACCTTCTAACTTTAGATCTATGATCCTATGATTCTAAGTATATGAAAAAAATGTCATGTGAAAGATATTTTATTTGTTATGTTTGACCCCAATCCAACCCAACAAGATTTGTCAAGCCCTATTATGTAGGGACTTAACAAGATGCAATGACAGTTGCTGGGGAACATAAAGACAAAAACAAAATAAGACAAGTAAATTCTTGACTTCAAGAAGATTACATTAGTGTGAAGGGAATGAAGGAGGAAAATGGCCAAAGAGGTCCACAATGTAGCTCTAAATAAATAAGGATTGTAGATATGTTTAGGAATAAGATTTAGTAAGCAAATAAAAGATATCTGGAGTCTTCTCAATTTCTAAATCCCTTTCTAGGCTAATCTATGAGGTTCTTCATTGGTTTCCACTCCTGTATGCTCAGGACTTTGGAAAAAGTAGAAGATAGAACTAGAAACAATGGGAGACAAGTTTCAGAAAGGAAGATTTAGGAAGAGAATAAGGTGGTATGGAAATCTATGGAAACAAAAAGGGATTTTTAAAGTTTTAATGAGAAAAAGGAAGATTGAAAGGGATGGAATCATGGTTAGTATTGAATGGGATGAGGATAATAGGTAATGAAGAGAGGACAAAGCTGCTCAACTCTTTGTTTACATTTTATCTGTGGATAGAAATATTTGGAATAGACAAGCAAGAATAAAAAGGACCAGTAAGGAATTGAAAATTAAGATAAAGAATAGTTAAAAAAAACATCTTTATGAAGTCAAGTCACCAGACTCAGACAGATATCCTCAAATACAAGAAGAAATGCCTAAAATGATTCCTGAAATATTATTATATTTGATGGTTTGTGAGCAACAGAGAGAAATTGAAGAATTGGGGAGAGAGACACACAGAGAGAGAAAGAGAGATAGAGAGAGACAGAGACAAGAGAGATAGAGAGAAAGACAGAGACAGAAAGAGAGAGAAAGACAGAGACAGAGAGAAAGGGATGGGAGGGGAAGGAAGGAAAGGACAGAGGAGGGGAGGAGAGGAGAGGAAAGAAAAAATGGAATCTGCAAATTATAAGCCAATTCATTTCCTAGGAAACTTTTAAAGCTTCTATGAATCATTAAAGAGCATCAAGAAAATTAAATGATGATCACAAAGAAGCAACATGGCTTCATGAAGAGTGGGTTATGATGAACAAACCTATGTAATTTCCCTTTTTTTAAAACAGTTACTAAAATAGTAGAATAAGGTAATGCTGTAATACAGTTTACCTGGATTTTAACAAAGGATGCAGTGGATTTACTCATATTTTTCTTGTGGAACACACTTAGAAATGGTTAAAGACCTCCATCCAAAGAATTCTCATTAATGGTTTGATGTTATCTTGGCCAGGGGTCTCCAGTTTAATGTCTTAGGGATCTATGCTTGACCTTGTGCTATTTAACCTTTCATCAATGACTTGAATACATGTATCCATGCATGCTTGTAAGTTTTAGAGATGACCCACAGCTGCAAAGAATAGCTAACACATTGGACAACAGTCCAGATCAAAAAGATAAAAAATCTAATAAATTGCAATTATATAAATCTGAAAGTAGTGTTACACTTGGGCTGAAAAAAGTCAGCTTTATAAATACAAGATAATGGAACAGTAAGAGGGCAGCCATTCATCTGAAGATCTTGGAATTTTAGTAGAATCCAACCTCAGAACCATTTAACAGTATGTTATGGCAATTAAGAAAAGAGATTTGATAAATCTTTAAAAAAATTTTTTTGGATAATTCTTTTAAAAGAAAATTGATACAATCTTCAGCTACCTTACAAGAGGCAAGGAATCCAGGGCTAAGGACCTGATAGTTCTATTGTTCTCTGCCCTCTTTAGGCCACATTTGGAGGACCAGTTCAGTTCTAGGAACCACATTTTAGTATCAATACTTATACACTGGACATCAACTGGTAGAGAGCAACTAGATGATGAAGGGCTTGAAACTATGCCATGTATCAATTGAAAGAACTAGGGATCTTTAGTTGGGACAAGAGAAAACTCTGGGGGATATAATAAGTGTCTTCAAGTATCCGGAGGGCTGTAGAAAAGGGATTTAATGCTACTGTGCCAGAAGAGATAGTGAATGAAAGAAGTCGTTTCAGAGAAACCTGGGAAGAAATATATAAGCTAATATAGAATGAATAGAGTAGAACCAGAATAATGAATACAATAATCTCATATGAAAGAAAAACAATTTTTGAGATACTTAAGAAATCATTCAGTACAATGATCCTTTATAATTACAGAAGACTGATAAAGAAGTATGCTACCCATCTCCTGGAAGAGAGAAAATAGACTCAAGGAGCAAAATGAGACAATCACAATTTATGTAATTTGTAGTCCTCCATTTGATGAGCTCAAACATGTGAAGGCAAAAGTTATTATAGGATCAAAGATTTAGAATGAGAAAGGATCGGAAAAGTCATTGAGTCCAATTTCTCATTGATTTACAGTGGAGGAAATTGGAACCCAAAGAAGTGAAGGGATTTGTCCAATGTCACATAATCATTAAGAGGAGCACCCCGGCCCCCATCAGTCTAGCTTTAGTCCTCTTCACTGTGCCATTCCAGACTTGCATATGAAAAGTGATCTTGGTTTTACTTACAATCATTTGCCTAAATCACAATGACCCTCTATTCTCCTGTTCTCTCCTACACCCTTCTTCATTGTTTTGTTATATCACAAATGACAATCTGGTTGGGGAGCAGCAGCATTTTTAAGGACGTTTTTGTGAGTGCATGAAGAATATGTCATGTAATGCTCTGGTTACTATAGCAATTTTTATTGGGTAATTGGGTTTGCAGAAACATCTTGATTCATCATTAGTTACTGAGCTAAAAATAGTCACTAACCATGAGGTTGTTTTCTTTTATAATGCATTTGCTGCTCAGGGTTCATAAAGAAACAGAATATACTTTTACAATTATAGTCTTCATACCTCCCTTGTGATTTTGTTCCTCTTCCCTTCTTCCCAACTTAGGGTACTGTGAGGACACCCAGGCCTCCTGCCCAAGCTACACATCTGCAGACACTTCTAGGCCAAAGAGCTGATTTCTTGTGTTCCACATTCTTTTCCCCCATAGGTTCCCCAGGGCTCAGCCCACCTGCTTCATTGGTCTATTGCTACTACCCACTTTCCCCTTAAGTTCCTGTTTATGGTCAGAGACAGGTATCTCTATTTCTTAACCCATTTAAAGAGCTGCAATGACTCTTTGTCTAGACCAAGTCTAGAACTTAGGGAGGGGCTAAAGTTCCAGTCATCAACTCTGCCAACTACTTACCCTAGGTTATTTTGTGTGACATATGCCTCAAGTATCACCAAGGTATGTGTAGGAGTGAGAAATATATTTTTTAATTATATCATTACAAGTTTACAACAGAAAAGCATTTTACATTAATTATAATAAACAATTAATTTCCAACAACTATATGAGAGGTACTCTTCCCTCACAAAGGCAGCTAGGTGGTGCAATGCTGGCCCTGGAGTAAGAAGGAACACAGTTCAAACCCAGCCTCAGACACTTACTAGCTGTGTGACCTTGGGAAAGCCACTTTACCTTGTTTGCCTCAGTTCCTCACCTGAAAAAATGAGCTGGAGAAATGAATGCAAATCACTTCAGTATCTTTGCTGAGAAAACACCAAAAGAGGTCTGTGGTGAATTGGACATGACTGAAACAATTAAAAAACGATAAATTCCCCCACAGGGACTATGTTTAGTTACATGATTACAAAGCCCCTTAATATTAAATGTCAGGGAAGGGCATCAGATTAGTACAGTCAAGATTCATTGTTCAGAGCAAAATCATCTAGTCTAGTTAAACACTTTAGCGAGAACATCATAAAGCCACCCATCCCTGAGCATTTTCTCAGAAAAAGCATATTAAAGGAGAGAAAGAATATATTTTTGCAGTCAATGGATTTTATTTATTTTCAGCAAATATTTATTGAGTGGCTACAATATGCAGGATATGAAGTTTGTTCTGCAGTCAAGAAGCTAGAGTCTTTTAAAAATGTGTCTAAATTTAAGGACCAAGCACTGTCAAAAGTCCATAAAGAAGAACAATTGGCAAATTCACAAATGATCCTTACTTATGCTCAATGTCAAGATTAACTTTTTCCTTCTCTTTTTAAAACTGAATAGAATGTTCAACACCTCTCCAGTTTTAAGACGATCGGTAGTCATGAATAAAGGAAAACATGTTTAACATTTTCAATAAGCAGGTTTAAAAGTCACAAAAGTGGGTCAAATTCGGGTCAAATTCATCCAATTCTTTTGTGAACCCTGTCATCTCAGTAAAATTTTGTTTATAAGTATCTAAGATGATAATATGTTTGCTAGCTGTTTTATGTGGGGTTTTTATGTCTGAAAAATAGATTTGTGGACATTGATAAGTTTTTATACTTTTTGAAATGTAATTCAGTGTTCTAAAATTCTCAATAAATAATCTTGATTTTTAGAATAATATTAGCCAGCATTTATTTAACTCCTAAAGATTTGCAAAATACGGAGTGGCTAGGTGATGCAGTGAATAGAGCACTGGCCCTGGAGTCAGGAGGACCTGAATTCAAATCTGATCTCAGACACTTAACACAAAAACTAGCCATGTGACATTGAGCAAGTCACTTAGCCCCAATTGCCCTCTAAAAAGAAAAAAAAGATTTGCAAAATACTTTGTAAATATTATTTCATTTTATCTTCACAACAACCCTGATAGGTACATGCTATTATTATTCCTATTTTACATGAAGAAACTGGGGCAGACATTTAAGTTATGTGTAATAAATAGATGCCCCGAGAACACACTCACAATATGACATATGTATACAGTGTTATATAATGTACTATGTAAATTATGCCTTACCAAACACTGTCATGTACTGGGGGCATTACTCCATGGGATGGGAAAGTAGACCACATAACCCTATTTGACCCTCACAACAAGAAACATTTGCTTCCATTTTAAAGATAGGGAAACTGAGACACAGAGAAGAATAGAGAAAAAAACTTATATGTGATCACCAACAGGACTCATACCCAGGTGGGTGTTCTGATCCCTATTCTTTTTCCACAGGACCATGAAACACAACATCATTGATTAAAAAAAAAGAGGAAAAGGTGCTTTATATACAAAAATATTCGTAGCAGCTCTTTTTCATGGTGGCAAAACCTGGAAATTAAAGAGATGTTCATCAACTGAGGAACAGCTAAATAAATAGTGGCATAAGAACATGAGAGAATATTATATCAGTGAAAAAAAAATGAGGAAATTGGCGATTTCAAAGAGATATGGAAAAAGAAGTGAAAAGTTTAAAAAGTTTATATTATAACACCAATTTTGCAAAATATGAACAATTTTGAAGACATACAATATGATGAAGAATGAAATGAGCAAACAAAACTCTAAACTTTGAAAGTTGTAAGGCAATGACCATTAAAACAGCCATCCATTACTACAGATAAATGACAATAAAGCATACTATCCACCTCCTCAAAAAAGAAATGATGGGCTGTGGGTACAGAATGAGACATACACACAAATATGTATGTACGTGTTTATATATGTATGTATGTATGTATGTGTGTGTATATATCTCTCTAGCCAATGAGAAAATTTGTTTTGCTTAACTATGCATATTTGTTGCAAAAAAAATTTGTTTTTTTTTAATGGATTGGGGAGAGGAAGAGAAAATAAATTTCTGTTCACTAAATACTTTAAAATAGGGAGGTTTGTAGGGCACAGTTGTAAAATGTTGCTTTTTTTCAGATGAGACTAGTTTTGCTTACTTGTTTTTTTTTGTTATGAGAGCACTTATGTAGGGGAAGTGATCTGAAAATGTTTGTGATATAAATATAAAATGTGTCATTAAAATATTTTTAATGTCTGAGTGGTTAATGTTGTTCAGTCATTTTTTTTTTTTTAAAGCAATTGGGGTTAAGTAACTTGCTCAAGGTTACACGGCCAGTTATTTCTGGGTGTGGTGCTGAGTACCTGAGCTCAGATTTGATCCAGGTCATCCCGACACTGGAGCCAGTGCTCTTACTCACTGAGCCACCTGGCTGCCCCTAAGCTATTGGGGTTAAGTAACTTGCTCAAGGTTACACGGCCAGGTGTTTCTGGATGGGTGCTAAGTGTCTGAGCCCGGGATTCAATCTCCAGGTCTTCTCAACACTGGAGCCGGTGCTCTTACTTGCTGTGCTACTTGGCCGCCCTGTTCAGTCATTTTTCATTCATGCCCAATTCTTCATGACTCCATTTGAAGTTTTCTTGACAAAGATATTGGTATGGTTTGCTGTTTCCTTCTTCAGCTCATTTTACAGATGAGGAACTGAGATAAGTAGGGATAAGTTATTTACTGAATGGCTACAATATGCAAGATATGAAGTTTGTTCTGCAGGGTCAAAAAGCTAGAGTCTTTTAAAAATGTGTCAAAATTTAAGGACCAAACACTACCAAAAGTCCATAAGGAAGAACAATTGGTAAATTCACAAATGACACTTGCTTATACAAGGCTCGGGTCACACAGCAAATAAGTGTTGGAGGCCAAATTTGAACTCGGGAAGATGAATCTTCCTAACTCCAGGCCTGGCATCTATCTACTATGCCACCTAGTGTACTGTATGTTTAATATTTTTTAATTGATTTGGATCATAGATTAATACTGTAGAATGTCAGGACTGGAAAGGATCATTAAATTCATTTAGTCTAAAGTATGCAATTTATATGTGAGGAATCTGAGGCTAGAAGTTATTCAAGGTCACACAATGAGGTTAGAAACTAGATCCTTCAGAAACCCAGGTCATAGATGCTCTTTCTGCCACACTTATTAACAAAATGCATGTTGCTTACAGGCAAATACTGCATATCTTTCTGGTTTTAAAAATTGACCTCAGTTCCAATAACAGTCCTGAACATAGTAGGTACTAAATATTTGCTCATATGAATCATTGAACAGCCTTCATCACAGATACACAGAACTCCAATTTGTGAGTGTTTATGTAATTTCATGGTGACTTTCTGTGCATTTAGCTAGTATTCTGTCTTTAGTTAGAACATATACTGACAGATTTATCAAATCTTTTTTATTAGATCTAGATGCAAGTGTTGTTTCCACAAGAAAAATATTAAGTATCTAAGGAATGGCTGGATAACCCGATGGAAAGCAGGCTGCAGGGGGCATTACTGTATTGGTTGGGTGGCTACTCATGAGGCATGTTGCCTAAAGAATTCTTCGTCAAGTTGGACTGGATAGGTTCTGAGGTTCCCTTAAATACTGATTTTGTGATTTGGAGTCAGAATTCTGGGGAAATCAGGCCACTTTAACTCTGGTTTCTTAATTCTAGTAGCAAGTTTTTAAGTCTGAACAATTTCCTTAACTCTCAACTTGGCATTCTCTCTTTAGTCAAATGCTAACTATATAAAACCTGCTCACCTTGCCAAATGAGAGCCCACAGTTGAGAGATGCAGAAAGCAAGGACACTCATGGCAGCAGTCCCTGAAATGCACTGAGACAACCAGCTCCTGTCAGAAAGTCCAAAATGCAACTGTCAGTTAATACTCTTAGTCGCTAATTAGCTGCGGGCAGATTTGACCCCCTTGCTCAGAGATGACAAGTTTCATAGGCAATTAGTAATTCCCTGAGTCATTCCCTGGCTGTTGTACAGCCATTGTGGCTATTAATTCACTTTGGCCCTGGGAGTTTTAGAAATCCTCAAATAGAAAGCTGTTTCACTTTGTGACCTGAACAATGGCAATTGGCGTAGACCATCTGAGTCTTGGCCTCCTCATAACAAGAAAATACTTCTTCAATAATTCAAGGGACTTATTGTTTCATCAATGTGAATACTCCTACTGATACAAGTTGTCACCTATCTACTTCCTGAAGTAGCTTTCATTAGTTGTTGAAATTGAAAAAAAAATCAGCAAGGAGACTAATCTACTGATAAGTCTGTACAAACTTCATTTAGAGGATACAAACATACTCTTTAAATCCATTAAGGAATTCATACTCTAAGCCATTTCATTCTGATAGGACTCACAGATTTTGTGTTATTCTAACATGGGCTTTAAGATCCTAGGGTTCACTGTACATCAGGATGAGATAGCAGAGTAGGACTTAAATAGGGGAATAATGATGCTGCAGCTTCAGCTACTGCTGGTGCTACTGAGAATAATATTAATGAAATGTCAATAGTATTAACATAGGACCATTTTTAAAATAGCATCTTAACTATATTGTATTTTGTTTCTGAATCAGAGTTGATAGTTCTCTCCACCTCCTATGAGTTATCCTTTATGCTACTGATTCAAAAAGAAAGAACAGTTCATTAAAACTAGTCAAATTATCAATCATAACTAACAATATGCAATGTTCCATACCCATAGTCCCTACCTTTGCAATGAAAGGAGGGAGGTACATTTTTGTCATCTCATCTCATCTTCAGGGCCAACCTTGGTCACTATGATTATACACCATTTCATTTCATTTTTAAAATTCTTTATATTTATGTAGTTATTGTCATAGTGTAGGAGTAGCTGTATAGCTCAGTGGATAGAGTGCAGGACTTGGAGTCAAGAAGACCTGAGTTCAAATGCAGCTGAAGATATTTATTATCTGTGTGACCCTCAGTAAGTCATCTAACCTCTGTTTGCCTTAATCCACTGCTGAAGGAAATGACAAACCAATTTAGTATCTTTGCAAAAAAAAAAAAAGAAGAATAATCCATGGATAGTATGGTCCATGGGATCATGAAGAGTCAAACACAACTGCATGATTAAATAACAAGTCATAATATGCATTGCTTTCCTGATTCTGCTTGCCTCACTCTCCATCCATTCATGTTTTCCCATACTACTTTGAAGTCTTCATATTCATCATTTTTTATAGAACAGTAACATTCCATAGCATTCATAGAAATGCTGGGCATGAACAGGGTCTGACACATCAAAAACCAAGAACCATGCCAGAGAAACAATGTAAAGGATATCATCAGAGAAGTTTGGCTAGAAAAGAAGGTGGGCTGGTCAACAAATGAGAGGTAACTCTAAAACACTGCTGATATCTTCATGATGTTAAAAGAGCTAAAAGAAAGTCCTGAGAAAATTGGTTAGAACTTCCTTGGGAAATTTATGGGATGGCAGAGTCAAGAGTCACTCAGCATAAGCAGGTTGTAGTCTGCATCTTTAGAATGAATACCCCATGTTAATGAGATTAAACATCCATTGGCATCATGAAGTATCATTGTTATTGCCAAAAAAAAGTATTACCACACAACTCCAAAGTGCTTTATATATACTATCTCACGTGATCCTAGCAAAAACTCTTTGAGTGCAGAATGTATTATTCCCATATTATAGACATGGAAACTGAGACTGAGCAAGGCTAAATGACATACCTACTTAATGTTGGATGGAGCTAGAGCTTGAACTCAGGTCTTTGACTCTTATGTCTAAAGACCTTTCCATCCTGACCTCATAATTTTTTTTTCTTTTTTTGTGACAAGTAGGACCAATGAAATTGGCCTACATTACTAGGCTAGTGTTTGATTAATTAAACCACAAGAAACTTTAAGATATAAATTTCATTACAAATTCATTGTGTATTTTTTGAGTGCTTTGAGTGATCAGATCATTTGTGATAAATGTTAGTTCAAGTGAAGAATTTGCAATAAATAACCTAATTCAATATTTCATCAAAATAAGGCTCATCTGAGTCCTAATAATGTCTTCTTTGAACCATTATAATTGTTTTAAATGTCAAAAAGGATAGTTAATCTTAAAAAAGTTCATTTTTGGAAAATCCCAAACCAAGGGTACATGACATGTAGGCTTTTAGAGGATCTTTTGACTTTTATTCAAAAGATTTAGAGATGTCTGATCTCACCTCCCATTTTAAAATAAGAACAATCATCATAACTTGTGCCGTCTACCCTACTCCCCATGTCAATACCTCACTACTTCTCACTACACTATATATCCCCTCCTTTGCTCTAGTTTTTGAGGAAGAGAAGACCTTACTATGTTTTGTCAAGATTTGACCCCTCTCTCTTGCCCCTGATCCTGTGCCCCCTCTTAACTTTTCTGTTACTTGCTTCATTAATTTTTCCCTGGTTTCCCCCCACCCCATCTCCATTTTCTCTGTTTTTCCTAGCTCATTCCTTGGTGCCTACGAATATGCTAATGTTTACCCCATTAAAAATTCTTTTGCTTGATCCTGTCATCCCCTCAAGTCATCATCCAATATCTGTCTCACCTTTCACTACAAAGCCTCTAGAGTAATTTTGTCTCACTATCTCCACTTCTTAACTCACTTCTCAATCCCTTATAATCAGATTTTGACCTATTAAGACTGTACTGTCTGTGATTACCAGTGATTTTTTTTCAAAAATTTTGAATTTTCCTTTTGTTTTTGCATCATCTTCATTTTTAAGCATCTCCCTCTTCCAGAAAACATTCTTTTATAACAAAGAAAAAAAAGAGGGAAAATACATAAACAAAGTCTGACATCATATGTAAAATTCCACATCTGTAGTAGTTTTCTACCTTGGCAAAGAGGAAGGTACATTTTCATAGCTTTTTGTTGCCAAGTTCAAGCATTACAATTTCACTAAAGTTTCATTTTACTGTTATTGCTATTATTCTTTCCATTTATATTCTAATAGTTATTATATTTATTATTTTCATGATCTTGATTACTTCACTTTGAATTAGTTCATACATTTCCCCATGCTTTTTATGTACTTTTTTGGTATTCATCCTTTTTCACAGAGCTGTAAGAAAAGCCATTACCTTCATGTAACATAATTTGTTTTGCTCTTTTCCAATCCATGGGCATCTACTATGCTTCCTGTTCCTTGTTACTACAAAAAAAGGCTGCTATACATATTTTGACATGTAAAAGATCTTACGTATTAGTGGAATCTCAAAAAATTAGAAACACTTTACTTCTCCCTCATCCCAATATTTAATCTGCTTTCCAATTTATTAATTCTACTGTTGTCACATCTCCTGTATCTATCTTTTCTCTATTCACATGGCTAACACTCTCATTCAGAACTTCATCATCTTTCACTTGGATTATTCTAATAATTTCATATTTGGTCTCCATGTTTCCAGCCTTTCTTCTATATAATCTATCTTCCACATGGTTGTGCCAAGATGATTTTCCTAAGGCATAGGTCTGACCCTGTGACTCCAATGCTTAAATACTTTCAGTGCCCCCCAAATATGTTTAGTATGAATTGTTATAGTTCAGCTATGTCTGACTTTTCATGACCCTATGGACTATATTGTCCATGGGGTTTTCTTGGCAAAGATACTGGAGTGGTTTGCCATTTTCTTCTCCAGTGGGTTAAGGTAAACAGAGGTTAAATGACTTGCTCAAGGTCACACAGCTGGTAAGAATCTGAAGCCGAATTTGAACTCAGGTTTTCCTGACTTTGGGGTCAGCACTCTATTCCCTGAGCCAAACAGCTGTATCCCTTAGTATAACTCCTTAGTTTAACATCTAAGGTTCTTCAATATTTGACCCAGTCTACCTTTATAGCCTTACATTACTTTCCTTCTTATACACGGCTTTCCAGCCAAAAAGGTCTATTAGCAGGTCCTAAAACTTGACCTTTCTCAGTACATATAGACAAGCCATCTCTCATACCTGGAATGTACTCCCTCCACACATTTGTGGAGAATCCTTTTATCTCCCTTCAAATGTTACCTTAGGTACAACTTTCTACATCTAGCTTTCCTTGCTCCTCTCCAATATATGTCACTCATGCACACACCAAATTATCTTGTATTTGAACTTCACCCAAAGGAAAATGGAATGGTAAAACATAAGAAAAGTCTACTTATCTGTCTTCCATATCCCAGTGAAGGTAAGCTCCTTGACGGCAGGGTTTGTTTAATTTATGTCTTTGTATCCATAATGACTAGCACAATACTTTGTACATAGCACGCATTTAACAAATGTTCATCATTGGCTTTCTTGTATTAGAATTAGCATGATACATTGAAGAGAACACTGGGTTTCAAATCAGGAGATTTTGATTCAGATATTTACTGGCTGTGTAACCATGGCCAAATCTATTACTTCAAAGCTTCACTTTTCAAACCCATGAAATATGGAGAATAATATTTTGATTACCTTCTTCAAAGGGTTATTATCTGGATATTCATGGCTTTTCCCTACTGGCTTCAGGACACTCTCCTTTCTCCCTCAAAGAGCTCAGTGCTTGGCTTACAGTCATTTTCTTCCACTCATATCCTGCTCTTGCATTATGAAACTTCTACATACATATTGCCACTAGTTCAAATACCATAACTTCCCAGTACTTCAATTTGCTTATTTCCCATGACTTATTCTTACCCTCTGCCACAGCTATACACAGCAATGGTCATACCTTTGATTTTTTACATCACTCACAAGTGTTCCATATCCATATTCATGAATTCTGAAATTCTTTTATCTGATCATAAATATGTTGTCATTCCACCTCTCCCTCGCAACTATGATGTCATGTTTTCATCCTCACAGTAACTTCAATTATTTTCTAGACTGTCACCTACCTAAATGCTAGGTATTCTCTCTCCCCTGTCTCATCTTGATGCCTTGGTGAACTACTTCAGTCCTACACTGCCCTCTTCTCTTAAGTCCCTTTCCCCTTTATCCAATCAAAGAACTTGCCCTGCCAAGCACCAGCCTTGGCTTACTGCCACCAACTATTGCATTTGTTCTGACTCCAGTGGTGCTGAACAAAGCTGGAGAAAGTCACAAAATTGTGCTAACCAGATCTACTACAAGTTTATGTTACATAATCTCAACCTGACCCTCAGCAAAGCAAAATAAACCTTTCATACCTCTTTAATCAATTCTCTATCCCACTTAGAGCAGCGACTTTGCCGTTGTTGTTGTTGAGTCACTTTTAAGTCATGACATATTTTTCTGACCCCATATGGGGTTTTCTTGGCAAAGATACTGAAGTGGTTTGCCATTTACTTCTCCAGCTCATTTTGAAGATGAGGTAATTGAGGCAAATATAGTTGTCTCACAGCTAGTGTCTGAGGTCAGATTTGAACTCATGAATATGAGTCTTCCTGACTCCAGGCCCTTTGCTCTATCCACTGCACCACCTAGCTGCCCACACTACCCTTACAAACTTTTTTATACCCCAAATCTAACTCTTGCTAACTTACCTATTACTGTAGAAGATAAGACTATCCTCTCAGTAACTCAACTCACAACTGGGACGTGTTATTCTGAGCTCATTACTTTCTCTAACTTCCCATATCCATCCTTCATAACATCTCTCATATGTGTCCCTCTCTTTCTCCTCTGACATTGCTACCATACTGGGGCAGACCCTCAGCACCTTATGTGTAGACTATTACAATAGCTTGCTGTATGGTCTCTCTGTTTCGAATCCTTCCTCATTTAAATCTATCTTCCACTCAGCTGTAAAGTGATGTTCTTAAAGTACAGGTCTAACCATATCTTCCTCCTAAGAAATAAACTCTGGTGTTTTTTTCATCACCTCTAGGATCAAATATGAAACCCTCTGGCATTTTGATTTAACAGCACCTTCAATTTATAATATATCATTCTCCCTCCAGTGTTGCCTCAGAAAAAAAGAATAAAAAAGATGGGAAAAAAGTTCAGCAAAATTAGCCAACATATCAAAAAGTCTGACATTATCTGCACTCCTATAGTCCCCTATCTGTGCAAAAAAAAGTGGGGTATGCACATTCCCTTCTTATATGATATAAGTTTTCTTTTCTTATGCCTTTTCTATGGGATTAAACTTTAGAAGAGAGTCTTATTCAAGTACAAGTTGGATTATATGATCTCTGTGATTCCTTCCATTTCTGAGATCTTGTAATTTGTGATACTTTGAAATTAATCTTCTGGAGACTATCATGAGGGGATATTGCATAATTGTCTTTCCTACACCTCTGTTATTAGACATTTATTATTGTGAAATTTTTAGGTGCTATCTTAACTATAACAAGAGGATACAAAATTCCCATACAACCCTGTGTTAAACACACTAGAAAGCACTTTTTTCTGGGTAAGTTACCAGTAAGAAGATGTTACTTTTTATTAGAAGACTCTGTCTTCATTAGGAAACTAACAACTTATGTTAAGTAGAGATAATACATCCTTCCCATACACTACTATTTAATAGAAGAGGAAAAAAAAAACTCCTTTCACACTTTTCTGATGCTCCTCTGCTGAGATTTTTATCTCCTATCCCTAAACCCTCATCTTGGAGCACAAGTGAAAGAGTGTTAAAGGAAAAACAATGTAGATATTTAAAAGCCCAGATAATTTCACAGAAATAGTGGTATTAACCATTGATAATCAATATATTCGATATATAAATGGAGAAGTTGTCCCCTCCTCCACAAGGAAACCACCTTGTGATATGATGGTACCCTATAAGGTATAATGAAACTAATTAGAGTTAATCAAATCAATTTATTTATTTTGAAGAAACCATATATTTAAAACCAAATAACCCAAGTCAACAGAGTCACAGTTACTAAATAAAGATATTGCTGTAGAATAAGAATGGGGATGGCTGTGATCTAGCACTTATTCTATCAATAAATTTATCATCTTGTAGAAAGAATCAGAATCGTATAATAAATTAATACTGGAATTTGTGTCAGAATACCTGACTTCAAATACTAGCTCTTCTATTTACTGATGGCCTTCCTTCCTTCCTTCTTTCCTTCCTTCTTTCCTTCCTTCCTTCCTCCCTCCCTCCCTTCCTTCCTTCCTTCCTTCCTTCCTTCCTTCCTTCCTTCCTTCCT
>NW_027187460.1:20276572-20307308 GCF_028583685.1 Petaurus breviceps papuanus | reverse complement strand
CCTTCCTTCCTTCCTTCCTTCCTTCCTTCCTTCCTTCCTTCCTTCCTTCCTTCCTTCCTTCCTTCCTTCCTTGCTTTTTGGAGAGGGGAAGGTAGGGCAATTGGGGTTAAGTGATTTGCCCAAGGTCACACAGCTAGTTTTGTGTTAAGTGTCTGAGACCATATTTGGACCCAGGTCCTCCTGACTCCAGGGCTGGTGCTCTATTCATTGTACCACCTAATTGACCCACATGCCTTTCTTTATATCTTCAGAGCTTAGTATAATACTTGGGAAATAGTAGGCATTTTATAAATGTTTGATGACTTGAATATGTTGGTTTAACTGTGATCCTCAGTTACCTCAACAGTAAAATGAAAAAGTTGAACTAGATGGTCTCTAAAGTCTCCTCTAATTCTAAATATTATGAATTTGGGCAAGTCATTAAATGTTTCTAGGCTCCATTTTCTTTATCTGTAAAATGAACAGTTTGGGATAGATAATCCATAAATTTCTTCCCAGAGCTAACATTTTATGATTCCTAATTACTGCCACTGGGAAGAGTTTGGAAAGTTAGTGAGGGGGCGGAGCCAAGATGGTGGCATAGAAGCAAGAAAACTCTGTGTGCTCCCCCCATAACCACCAGAAGTACCTATAAAAATGACTCTAAAAAACTTTAGGGCTACAGAATCCACAAAGTGACAGAGAGAAACAAATCTCCCGCTGAAGGAAGCCTGGAAGGCCAGCAAGAGGGGTCAATCATAGAATGTTGGGAACAGAGCACAACCCCACATAAGTCTGTGGTTTTAGCCTCAGGGCACCCTGACCAGCCACTACTCGAGGGATTTCAGGAAATTGGATCACCAGCAGCTTTAGCAGTTTACAGAATTATCAACCCATAAATGCCAAAGGCAAAGTGAGAGGTCAGTGTGGACTTTGGGAACAGGTGTCTGAGACTGTGGTCTGGCCTCTGCCCCTGGGGTGGGAAGCAGCTGAGGTGCTGTGGCCACCACTGTGTGGTTGCTTCAGAGTTTCTGGCCTGCAGATTGCAGGGGGACCAAGGAACCAGTCTGAGGGGTAATTGCTCTTGCTTTAACCTGTTTGAATCTGGATCACTGTCTAGGGTGGAGGTCCTGAGGGCATAACTAGGTGTCAGAGCCAGTGGAGACTTCTGAAGGGGCACTCAACTAATAGCTCTAGCAGATGCAAATATACCAGTGATTTGGGACAAAGCTCTCCTCTCTGGAAGAAGAGTTCTGCTATGGCAAAAAAACTCAAAAGTTGAGTAATTGAGTGGCAACTTGAGCAAACAAAGAAAGCAAAGCAAGGACAGCAATCCAACTTTAGATTCCTGTTTTTTTGGGGAAAAAAAGGATCAAAGCATAGAAAAGGAGGAAGACAATGAAGTCAGAACTCCTATACCAAAAGCTTCCAAAAAATATGCCCTGGTTACAGGCATAGAGGAGCTTAAGAAGGATTTTGAAAACCAAACAAGAGAAGTGGAGGAAAAATTGGGAAGAGAAATGAGAATGATTCAAGGAAATCATGAAAAGAGAGTCAAGAACCTGACTGAAGAAAATAACACCTTATAAAACAGACTAACTCAAATTGCAAAAGAGGCTCAAAAAGCCAATGAGGAGAAGAATGCCTTAAAAAGCCAAATTTGCCAGATGGAAAAAGAATCTCAAAAGTTCACTGAAGAGAATCATTCCTTCAGAATTAGATTGGAGCAAATGGAAGCTAGTGACTTTATGAGAAATCAAGATACTATTAAACAGATCAAAATAAATGAAAAAATAGAAGGCAATGTGAAAAATCTCATTAAAAAAAAAACGCTGACCTGGAAAATAGATCCAGGAGAGATAATTTTAAAATTATTGGACTACCTAAAAGCCATGATCAAAAAAAGAACCTAGAAATCGTCCTTCAAGAAATTCTCAAGGACATTTGCCCTGATGTTTGAGAACCAGTGGGCAAAATAAAAGTTGAAAGAATCCACCGATCACCTCCTAAAAAAGATTCCCCCTCCCAAAAAAAAAGACTGCTAGGAATATTATAGCCAGGTTCTGGAATTCCCAGATCAAGGAGAAAATATTACAAGCAGCCAAGAAGAAACAATTGGAATATTGTGGATACACAATCAGGATAACACAGGATCTAGCAGCATCTATGCTGAAGGATCTAAGGGCTTGAAATATGATATTCCAAAGGTCAAGTCCAGCTTCCACTCTGGAGCTGGGATTAAAACCAAGAATCACCTACCCAGAAAAACTGAGTATCATGTTTCAGGAGAAAATATGGTCATTCAATGAAATAGAGGACTTTCAAAGTATTCCTGATGAAAAAACCAGAGTTGAATAGAAAATTTGACATTCAGATACAAGAAGCAAGAGAAGCATGAGAAGGTAAACAGGAAAAAGAAATCATAAGGAGCTTATCAAATTTGAGCTATTTACATTGCTACATGGAAAATGATAATTATAACTTATGAAACTTTTCTCAGTATGAGAATAGCTGAAGGGAATTTAAATGTATATACTGTGTTTCCCCGATAATAAGACCTATCCCGAAAATAAGCCCTCCCCTTACTGTGTAAGATTCCTCTAAAATAAGCCCTCCCCCAAAAATAAGCCCTATTGAGATTGATACTGTAGTGAAGGTGATCCCCTGCGCTACACGCTACATTACGGTACCCTCTGTATGCACCGTACCCCCCTCCCCCCCGTGAAACACACGCTGCGCTCCGAGATGCATCCAATCAGAGCTGCAGCAGTGAGCGCATCATCCTGTTCTTCCCCAGTGATTTGCTTGCTGGCGCCATTGAGAGCAGTGCCATGGAGGAGAGCTGAGGCAGGACAACATAAGCCCTCCCCTGAAAATAAGCCCTCTGGTGTTTTTCTTTCCAAAAAAATAATAAGACAGTGTCTTATTATCAGGGAAACACGGTATATGTATGTATATATACATATATGTCTATATAGGAGGACATATGTGTGTATGATTACATATATGAGTATGTGTATATATGTGTACAGGTATACATAGACAGAGGGCACAAGGAGCAACTGAATAGGAATGGATGATATTTAAGAGATGAATTTGAGAGGTGAGAGGGGAATATAATGAGAGGAGATGGAGAGAGACAGAATGGGGTAAATTACCTCATATAGAAGAGGCAAGGGAAAACTGTTACAATGTTGAGGAAGAACAGGAAGGAAAAGGGAATAGGTCAACCTTACTCTCATTTAATTTGGCTTAGGAAGAGAATGACATACACACTAAATAGGGTATCTCACCCTACCAGAGAGTAGTGGGGAAGGAGATGAGAGGGGAGATGATGGAGGGGAAGGCAGGTTGTGGGGGGAGGGTAGTTAGAAGTACACACTTTTGAGAAGGGCAGGGTCAAAGTAGAGAATAGAACAAGTGGGGGGTGGGATAGGATGGAGGGAAATATAGTCAGTCTTTCACAATATAGCCACTATGGAAAAGTTTTGCATAGCTACGCATATACAACCTATACTGAATTGCTTATCTTCCCAGGTAGGGTGGGTGATGAGGGAGGAAGGAAAACATTTGGAATTCAAATTTTTAAAATTAAATGTTTAAAAACATATTATTATTATTATTATTATTATTATTATTATATGCAACTGAGAAATAAGATATACAGGCACAGGAGTAAAGAGACCCATCTTGCCCTACTGGAAAGTCAGAGGGGGGATGGGGAAGAATATAGGAGAGAGCAGATTGGGGGAGGGCATATACAATGGGATTGCTGTTTTGGGGTGGTGGGTAGGGTAAAGATGGGGAGAAAATTTGTAACTTAAAATCTTGTGGAAATAAATGATGTAAACTAAAAATAAACTTAAAATTAAAAAAAGAGTTTGGGAGTCAAATTAGGTCACTTCCTATACTCATCTCCCTTCCTGGCCTAATTATTTTACATTAAGCACAAAAGCAATTCCTAGTTCTTGTTGCCACCTAACCTTAAATAATTTAAGCTGATAATTGTAAACCATTTTCACTAGTGTGGCAGAAAGAGTGCTAGATTTGAAGATAGAAGACTTGGGTTTGAATCTTGGTTTTGTCATTTGCTAAACAGATGGCCTTGCTCAAATCCCTTATCCTTTCTATTCCTTAGGTTCTTCTTCTGACTAATGAGGAGGTTCTACCACCAAGATCCTCTGTAACTCCAAGTCCATGTTGAATATCTCCAGCAGAGAGACAATGGTGTATAATGTCTCTCACATCAGGAAGTCTTGAGTAGAAATCCTGGTTTGCACATACACTCTATGGGACTATGCATAATTCACTTAAGCACTCAATGACTGGGCAACTCTTATTACATTTCTTGATTTTTTTGTTTTAAACTTAATACTCAACAAAATTAGTATTTTCATATACAAAGTAAAACAGGAGAAGAGAATTATACATAAAATTGTATCTCTATTACATTCAGCTTATTCTTCCTTTTAATTATGTAATAAATTTAATATGTTACTTTCAAAACTACCCTCTTGTCTCTTGGCTTTTGTGCATTTAAAACAAAGGCTTCTGTGACTGTCTTTTCTTTCCTTACTTTTTTTCGTACTAACTCTGCTCATCCCTCCCTCTTTCTCCAAAATTAGAAAAAAGAAAAGAAAAACAAAGCCTTTGTAAAAGATATTCCTAGTCAAACAAAAACAAACAAACGAAAATTGTGTTCTTGGTGGTACCCAAAAATGTATGCCTCATTCTTAACCTTGATTCCATCATCTGTCTGTCCATGGATAACATACTTTTTCATTGGTCCACTGGAATCATAGTTTATCATTACATTATATCTATTTATCGTTATATTAATCACAGTTGTTAAATCTTTCAAAGCTGATTTTCTTTATAATATTGTTATACTCATCTTACTCCTGGTTCTGCTCTTTACTTTGCATCAGTTCATGAATGTTTCTTCAGGTTTCAATGAATCCCTACATTTAATAATTTCATCCAGTGCAAGAATCCTCAATTACATACATATTCTATAATTTGATTAGACATTCCCCAAATGATGGGTACCTCCTAAGTTTCTACTTCTTTTCTATAACTGAAAGAGCACCAATAAATTCTGCATGCCAGGGCCATGTACACTTGTGCCCCTTTTCTATTTATGTAATCTTGATAGTAGGCAATTTCGCAAACTACTTTCCTCTCTAAGTGGAGTTGCTATTTTATGTCTTTTGAGATAGACTGCATATCAGGAGCATATTCAATAATACGAACAATAATGACATTACAGATCCAGACCAAAAACCTTTATCTCCAACAATATTTTTTTGTTGATTTTTTTCTGGTCTTCACTCACTGTTTCAACAATGGTTGAATGTTACTTGAGATGTCACATGAACCTTTGTCCCAAATTAATGGTTGCTCTACAGATCCCCATCCTGTCACAGAAGAAAGTTAGAAATGATAATTGTCGTACACACACATACATATATGTGTGTCTGTCTATCTATTTATGATTTTATTGAACAATATTCAAAAGAAATAAGATTAGAATTTGACCTCAAACTATATCCATGGGTAATTAAAAACTATTTGGATTTGAAAGGGATATTAGAGTTCATCCATTTCAATCTTTGGCTCAATGTAGAATGTACCTTACTTTAACTAAATATTGAAGGGAGCAACATTATTTCAAAACTCATATTCTAGACTTGGACCAACATCCATCCTAAGTGAAATACTAACACAGAACATTCATATAAGAAATATACCTAGCATTTGTAACTCTTATCAACACAATGACCAACTACAATTCCAAAGGATGAAATATACTGTGCACATCCAAATAGAGAACTCAGAGTGCAGACTAAAGCATATTTTCTTCCTTCCTTCCTTCCTTTCATCATTTTCCCCTTTCCTTTTCTTTTTTTGTAAATGGGACTAATGTAGGAATTTATTTTATATAACTCTACATATTTGTAATGGGTTTTGTTTTTCTTGACTTTTCAAGGGGTGGGGAATATGGAGGAATATAGAATAAGGAAGAAAATTTAGAATTGAAAATTAAAATAAATTGAATTAAAAAAATAAATATAAAACAAGATGTTAAGCTGAGAGGGTTGGGGAGCAGAAACCATGGAAATTTTGAGAAGGGATTGAAAAGTTTGTAAAAGCCACTGCAGTGAGTTCGGGAAAGGATTAGGGCATATAAAATGATTACCTTGTTGCTGTGAGGGCCCAATTGACTGTGTAGCATAACTCTGTAGTGGACTCAGTTATCACAGTTTCATGATTTTCTTTAGTTTTATTAAGCAGCACATGAATAGGAGTAAAGACAGTGAATGGTGGGAGTATTCCAAGGCTGGGACTTGAAAATGGAAGATTTAATAAGGGTGCAAGGGATCTGAGAGGAAGAAAGGAAAATAGCATAGAAATAAACTGGTTCACCAAGGGGTCCAGATGAGGAAGAGAGGAAAGTATTGCCACCTGGGAAATAAATGAGGGATTGAAGGATTAGGACCTGAGTAAGAACTAAATGCCTAGAAAGCAGAGACAAAGATGTGATGACAACATATTGCGATCAGATCAAGGCATTTTAGGATTCCTGAACATGAAAGAGTAATATTTATGGGTAATGGCAAAATCAAGGATATAACCTTATCGATGACGCTGCTGTGGAGTGAAGGATTAGGTTGCAGTAAATGAGTACCTGGAAAAGTTGGGAATTTAGAGCATTTGAGACAGTATTGATATATATGCTGAAATCATGAAGTATAAGGTCAGGAGTTGAGGAGGAGAGAAAAACAGTATTCCAGGTATTAAAATCTTCGAGAAAGGAAGAAAAGTATTCTAGAGGTTGGCAGATGAAAGCAATTAGAATTTAGATTGGGTGACAAATATGAATCTCCAGGAGAGTTTACTGGGTGATGATAGATATTCTAGAAGTAGTAGTGAGGATGAAGGACTATTCCAAGTCCCCTACAATGACCAATGTGTTTCAGATAGAAGTGAAAGTGAACCTCGTGCTCAAAGTGGTGTCCAGGGATTCCCTGTCATTAGGGAGAAGCTAACTCTGAAAGTGTTAAAAAAAAAAAAAAGAAGGAATGAGAAAGGAAAAAAGTAAGAGGAAAACACATCTGTTCCTTATGAAGCAGACATTCCAGAAAGCACAAACGAAGGGGTGAGTATATCTTAAGGGGGTTGATTGTTACGGGAGAGGGAGACGGGTTAAGTGTAACAAGAATATAGGAGCAGCCAGTGGGTGATAATGACTGCTAGGGGTTCATAATCACTGGAGTAGGGAGGATATGATAGAATGGGAATATGCTAATCATTGAGAAATGTGTTAAATCAGGTTATCATCCCTCAAGGGCCCAGGCAACACAGAGAATTTGGGCAGGGCAGAGAAGCCAGTAGTGGAGTGAATAGTATGATGGGTTTTCTCAACAATATGAAGGTTTCAGGCAGGGGCTCATTAATTATTCAGTAGACTTCAGTGTGGAGTCATTTCAAGACATGGGGTAGAAGCGAGGTGGCACTGCGACAGGTGTGGAGTTGGAGAAGACTGGACAGCGTTCCAGAAGAGCTCATGAAATAATGAATGTGGGCATGGACCTACCTCCTGGGGCAAGAAAACCAGTAAGAAGTCATAGAAGGCTGCAGTATGCCAAGAGGGTACTGGGTTGCCCATGGGTTTTAACAGTAGGGTCAGAAGCCACACTCAGGAATCCTAAGTTCATTCCTCCTACACCACAACACTTCTCTAGTAGTTGGGCATCAAGGCAAAAAACATTCATCTTTCCTATTTTAACATTCCTATTTCATCTTTCTATCTTCCTACTCCAAATTTTAAAAAATCACAATGGCAGAAAGAAAATCTATTCTGCAACCATACATGACATAGAACCTTGGTGGAGATGAGAAAGTAGAAAGTAGGGGAAAAGGCAGATAAAGGAAGGTAGAAGGTATAGAAAAACATAAAGGCTATTTTTGAGGAGGGAGAAAGGAATGTTGGAAGGGCAGGGAAAATGTGACCAACTTGTCTTTCTCCTTATAAATAATGTCCTAGAAAACAATGAGTGGCTTAGGTTTTTCTGTCCTTAGTGCTTCCTAATGAATACTATTTTAGTAAGTGAAAGAACTAAAACAGAGTGTTCCTTTGAAATTCAGTGGCAATTCCCTAATATTGAGGTAGAACACAGTGTTTAGCACCCAATAAGCACTTAATAAATGATTGTTGACTGCCGACTGATAGCACCATATTTTAATGTTATTTTTACTATTATAGCCCATTACTTGTTTGAATCCATGATCTCATAGGCTTTTGAGCATTCCCTTCATACCAATGACAGTAATACATAATCAGAACCACAATTCAATAAAAACCACTGTTAATTTGCCAGGAGATGTCACAGGATGATGGAGTACAGAGAGGCTTGAACTGAGAAGCTCTGTATCGAAATCTTGGTTCAGTTACTTATCGCCTACATCACATTGGTCAAGCTATCTAACCTCTCTATACCTCAGTTTCCTTAATCATAGAATGAAAAATTTAGGCTAAATGATCTTTATGATAACTTTCAACTAAGCCTATCAGCTTAGATTCATCTGAATTACACAAATAAATTCACAAGGAATGAATTAAGCATTTAGCTATAGTTACAGCACTCTGCTAAGTTCTGGGGATATATACTGAAAAACACGACAGCCTCTGCTCTCAAGGAGGTTACATTCTTTTTTTTTTTTTTTGGTTTTTGGAGGGCAATTGGGGTTAGGTGACTTGCCCAAGGTCACACAGCTAGTTTTTGTGAAAATCTGAGGCCAGATTTGAACTCAGGTCCTCCTGACTCCAGGGCCAGTACTCTATTCACTGCACCATCTAGCCACCCCAAGGAGGTTACATTCTAATGGGGAAGACAACATATATGAAAGGTTTCAGCTGCAAGTCAGATGGGAAGGTCCCATGGTGGAGAAGCAAAGAAGACTATCATGCCTCTATGTTAATGTCATTCCACTGAAAATCCTATCAGTTTTTGATGTTGAATCATTTGACAGGGCTAAGGACTTCGGTAACAAGAACTTTCTTTTCTGGGTCTTTAGTAGCACTTGGAAGAAAAGTTGCCATACTGCATCCTTTCCCAGGATGAGGGCTAAGTGCACTGGGCCAGAAGCATTACTATTCCCAAAGCTCCTGGGTGCAGGATCCTGGGCCATATTTTTCAGGATACAGTAATAGTTCTATAATAATTTACAAAATACTTTGCGTTGTTTCAGTTTAACAATAATTCACTTTAATTTACATTTATTAAGTGCCACTAAGTGGAAAGCATTGTGCTAATTAATAGGAAAAGAGAGACAAACTCAAAGAATTTTCTTTCCTCTGGAGTTTACCTTTTCTTGGGGTCTACAATAGATATAGAAGTAAGTATATAATTTAAAGAGTGTAGCTGGGTAGTGCAGTGGATGGACACCAAGCTTGGAGCCAGGAAAATTCATCTTCTTGAGTTCAAATCTGGCCTCAGCTGCTTATAAGCTGTGTGACCCTGGGCAAGTCACTCCATCCTCTTTGCCTCAGTTTCCTCATCTGTAAAAATGACCTGTAGAAAGAAATGGCAAACCACTCCAGTACTTTTGCCAAGAAAATCCCAAACCTGGTCATGACTGGTCATGCAGAATCAGACACAACTCAACAACAATTTGAATGGGGGGTGGCGATATAAACTAACAAATTGAAGAATGGGGAAAGTTTAAATGAAAGGGGGAGAATGAGGTTAATAACTGAGTGGAGAACTGAATAAAGTAAAAGATTATCAAGAATATAAGATGTAAACCTTAGACTGCTATTTAAATGTTAAATTTTCTCATTATTAGCAATTATTAATTTTTATACTTGTGGAATATCTCACTGATCAAAGCTAAACTATGTGCTTTGAACATACTAGGGAGACATTTCTCATGTGCTTCTGAAAAAGTGATTAATTGAATATTAAAGATAATGAGATTTCAATAAAATCTCTATCCCATATAAGATAAAAGATAAATTCAATACAGTATCACAAGTAGGATAACCCATTAAATTAACCAAGCAGAAAAACAACTGAATGTACCCTGTCATTTATTCACCAATTATCTAATGCACAGACTCATGAATTGGATGTCTTCCTACACATGTCAGGAGTCTACATGGGCATGTATAAGGTTTGAGAGTTCAGATGATGTAGTGTGGCATTACTGGGAGTGAATGGAATTCTGATGTCAGAGTTAGGAAGAACTGAGCTCAAAACTTGCCTTTGAAACTTTATATGACCATGGACAAGAGTCATTGCCTTGAATGGGCAATAAACTTCTCCAGCAGAAGGAGGTCTCGTACAGAAAAAATCCTAAGAGTCTATTAGAAATGCCATTTCAGGGGTGGCTAGGTGGCTCAGTGAATAGATCACTGGCCCTGGAGTCAGGAGGACCTGAGTTCAAATCCAGCCTCAGACACTTAACACTTACTATCCATGTGACTTTGGGTAAGTCACTTAACCCCAATTGGCTTCCAAAAAAAAAAAAAGAAATGCTGTTTCAAAAAAAAAGAGCCTATGCCACATATTGTTTTCTCATCCCTTCAGCTGCCAAGTCATTTCAATTCTACATGCACAATATCCTTTCTTCCCATTCCACTGCTATTATTCAGACTTTCAGATTCTCTAATCTAGACTATTGTGATTACATCCTTTTCCTATTTCTCCTTTCTGCTTCCCTTCAATTCATCTTTCCAGATGAGGTCAGACAAGGTGAGGAGCTGCACTCTTGTCTGAGTTCACCTACTGTAAATAAGTGTCCTTCTTATGCTCTATTTAGTGTCACATTTTTTTTGCATTATTATACTCTTTTTGGTAATTATTCTAGTTAAACTGGCTTCCATGTGTAGCACTGAATTTGCTACCCAGTGTTCTTAAGTGTAAACCTGTGAACTGCCTTACAGAGTGCCGCTATCTGCCTTACAGAAAAATGCATGTGTGTTAGATTAGTTTCATGCAGGCATGAGTTATAGTGCTGTTCACCATGAATTCAGTTGTTAAAGAGTCAACAGTACAGAAAATTCAGAAAAAAGAAGAGGAAATTTGCCAATCTTAAAGTGAGGCCACTCTGGAAAGTGCTAAATAAATATTGTGACCAAAGGTTCACAAGGACCTAACCTTATATTTTTCCTAGGAGTAATGGTTAAGTATTCATGAATTCAATGTTTGCAGCAACTTTATACAATATAACTACTGTGAATGACAAAAATCAACTACAAATATAAGGTTTATACAGTGTTTATGAAAGGTCATCTCAGAGAAAAGATACTGGTAGTAAGAGGAATATGGGGAAGGACCGGCAAAGACTCTTGTAGACGGGAGGATTTGAGTTGAGTATTGAAGGAGGACAGAGAAACCAATAAGCACAAGAGGGAAAACATTCAAGGGCTGGGGAGCAGCCTATAAAAAAGCACTGAGACTAAAGATAGCATCATTTTCAAGGAACTTCATGTAGGTTATTGTGGTTAGAATGCATTAAGGGAGCAAAGTATGAGATAGGAAGGCTAGTGAAGATCTTTAAATGTGAAACAGACCATTTTTTATTTGATCCTGGAAGTAAGAAAGAGCCACTGGAGTTCATTTTAAGGAAGAACTTTGTAACAATGTGAGACACCCAACCACAGATTTGGCTGCCCAAAAAGATGAGTTATCACTGGAGGGATTCAAGTGAAGATGAGATCATCTTTGGTTGGAATATCTAGGAAGTTTTCATGCTTCAGGGAAGGGTTGAACTCTATGGTTTGCAAAGATTTTTTTTCAGCTCTGAGATTCCAAACTTTGATTTTTGAAAGCATGGCTTTTGCTACCATTCGGACTTTTTACTCATAACTGATCATAAAATGTTAGACTCATGAACTTGATAATTAACTATGTCTTAAAAACCATAAGGCAATAAATGAGGTAGCAGAGTAAGGTGAGAAGGTGGGATATTTTCCCAGTCCCTCATCATCATCTGCTGACTTTTCTGTATCAGAAAAAACAGATAAATATCAGAAGAATGTTAGTCACCCCCTTCAGGCAGTTTGTGGGCTTTGTGGGCTTTAGGGACGGCCTGTGTGCCAGGGCTACTCCCTCCAGAGTCCTGGGCTTGACCAGACTCAGAAGAGAATTCTTTTCATTGTCTTCTATAAAGTACTGAGGATTTTAAAATGTTTAGTCAATATCCACTCTTGCCAAATCTTTTAACTTAAAATGAACATTATAAGAATGTATGAGTAATAATAACACTACTACCATTCCAGTTCTGTGGGTATTTAAGGTTCAAAAAGAGCTTTCCTCAGAACAACCCTGAGGAGCATATAATGCAAATATTATCATCCGCAGTACAAGAAATTAGGGCTCAGGAAGCTTAACTGATATACCCTGGCCACAAAGGTCCTAAATATGGGCGCATATACTCAGCCCAGCTTCTGATTACCTATCGAGGGCTCTTTCTAGTAGAAGATAAAAATGCTATTAGGAAAAGTTACGTAGAATTTCAGAGATGGAAGGGACCTAAAGGAACCTCTTTTGCCCAACCCTTGTATGCAGTGAGAATCTCTTCCATAATATTTCAGAGAAGCTGCCATTCATCCTCTGATTGAACTGATTTTTTTAAAGGGGAAATCGTTGTCAACTAAAGCAGGCTTGCTAAAGTGTTTTGCTGTTCAGTCATTTCTAACCCTTCATGACCAGATTTGGGGATTTCTTGGCAAAGATTCTGGAATGTTTTGCCATTTATTTTTCCAGTTCATTTTATAGATGAGGAAACTGAGGCAAACAGGATTAAGGGACTTGCCCAAGGTCACACAACTAGTTAAGTATGGAAGGTCAGATTTGAACTGAGGAAGATCAGTCTTCCTGGCTCCAGATCTGGCACTCTATTGTGCCACCTAGCTGCTTTAAACTGTTTTAACAGCATGGTATTGTTAATAAAACACTGTATTTGGAGTCAGAAAGCCCTACTCCTGACACTTATTAACACTGAGCTCTCAGTGTCTCAGTTTTTTGATCTGTAAACATGATAGTACCTACCTTACATGGTTTTTGTAAAGCTTAAGTGGATAAAGCTTTATGCAATATAAAATACTCAGCCAAATTTAAAGGACTAATACAGAGTCCAGAGCTAGAAAAGTGGGACACGTGAAAAATAATTTCAACTATAATATTTTAAGAGCCACTTTGAGTGAATAAGTTATTTTGAGAATTAGAAATCCCCAAATTAGCTATAAAAGCCATATGAAGAAAGATGCTATCTGCATCAAGAGAAAGAAGCATATATAAAACAATGTTGTACACACACACACACACACACCATGTACACATCTAATTGTGTCTAATGGTAGCCATCTCTAGGTTAAAAGGGGGGGAAGAGGGAAGAAAAAAAGAAAAAAAAAGAAATGTATACAATTTTATTGTGTATTTGAAAGGAACAGCAAATTGTGAATAAATTTGTTGTTTTTTATTATAGTAATCATTTTTATTATATTATGATAAGGAAATGCTTGTTTTATTTCATAAATTAAAAAAGAATGGAAAGAAAAATTAATTGCAACTACCATGGCTTCTTAGAGGCTCCTTGCAGAATTGTCCCAATGGGTCAAATTCATCTCTTGAACGCTATACATTTTTGCCAACTCTTAGTGGTAGTGGTGGTGGTGGGACAGTGATAGAACAGAAAGCAGATAGCAAAAACTGGAAGAGGTACAGAGAACCATTAGACCTATAGAAGACAAAGGATCGATGGTAACAAGCACATTTATAGGAAGGACAACATAGGATGAGGAGCAGAGTGACAGAAAAGAAATAGAAAACATCTTACTAAGGGGGTAAAAATCAACAAACAGTTAAAGAGCCATTTCAATGAACTAGTACTATGCAACAAAGGAAATTTAGGCAAAATCTCTGGAGGAAGGTAAAGGTATTACAGCAAATTCCTCTAGTTACTCTGAAACAATGTTGGAGCAACTGCAAAAAATGAAACAAAATAAAAAACCCACTGGCAGTGCTACAAAAACATTTAGAAACATAAATAAAGTTGTCAAATAAATAAGGGAAAACGTGATCTTAAAGAAATCAACAAGTTTATCAAGAAAATTGAATATTTCAAACAAAAGATATTTTTCTCCAAAACATGAATTATAAATAAAAAGGGAATGATATTATTGAAATGGAAAAAATGCAGAGGCAGAAGGAAAGTTAATTTTTAAAAATCAAAAGACAATACTGGAAGAACATGTGAGATATCTATAATACAACAATATAGAACTTGAAAATAAGAGGCAAAAGACAATCTAAGGTTTATTGTTTTTCCTGAAAAATTACAATAAAATGAGTATCATACTTCAAAATATCACATAGGAAAGCTATGTGTCCAGAAATGTTTGAAATACCTAATAAATTATAGATTTAAATTGATTTCACAGAACACCAAAAATAAAGAAATGTCATGCTTAAATCTCTAAGAAATATTGTAGCCAAAGTTCATAATTATAGTATCAACAAATTTTGTAAGAAGCAAGGCCAAAAGCCTTTCATATTCCAATAACAATTATCAGAATAGCACAAGACTATTTCTGGTTTACAAAAAAAAAGGAAAATTGAAATACGATATTCTTAACAGAAAATGATTAATTAGGATAGAAAGTGACAAATTCTACAAACTGAAACTAAGTTACAAAGAAAATAACTCAGATAAACCAAGAGGGAACTGGATATGAAAAGACATTAGGAATTTAGAGGAGAGATGTCTATGGAATGGATGGAAGGGTGGGTGATGAGGGAGGAAGGGAAAGAATCTGGAATTCAAAGTTTTAAAATCCAATGTTTAAAAAAATATTATTATTATTATTATCATTATTATTATTTTACATGTAACTGGGAAATATACATTTCCCAGATGTACATATATAATTATACAGATATACATATACAAGATATACAGGCACTGGGGTATAGAGATCTACTGTGCCCTACTGCAAAGTAGGAGAGGAGATGGAGGAAGATGTGGCAAAGAGCAGATTGCAGTAGGGGATATTCAGTGGGATTGCTGTTTTGGGGTGGTGGGTAGGGGAAAAATGGGGAGAAAATTTGTAACTCAATATCTTGTGGAAATAAATGATGTAAACTAAAAAATAAAAAAGAGAGAAAATAATAATAATTTTCAAAAAAAAAGATTTGAGTTCCAAATTTTCTTCTAACCTTCAACCTTCCTTGAGAAGGGAAACACTTTGATTTCAATTATACATATGATATCATGCAAAACCTACCTCCATATTAGCAATTTTGAAAAAGAAAACACAAACAAAATAAAATAGAAAAATAAAGACAGTAAAAAGTATGCTTTTATGTGCATTCAGAGTTCATCAGTATTCTCTTTGGAAGTGCATAGCATTTTTCATGATGGATACTTTGGAATTGTCTTGGATCATTGCTTTGGTCAGAGTAACTAAGTCTTCCATAGTTGATTGTCCTCACAATATTGCTGTTACTAAGTACAGTGTTCTCTGGTTCTGCTCACATCACTTTGCCTGGGTTCATATAAATCTTCCCAGGTTTTTCTGAAGCTATTCTATTTGTCATTTCTTATAACATAATAGTCTACCACAATGATATACCACAACTTGTTCAGTCATTCCCCAGGTGATGAATATCTCCTTGATTTCCAATTCTTTGCCACCACAAAAAAAAAGTTGCTTTGAAAATTTTTGTACAAATAGGTCCTTTTCCATTTTCTGTGATTTCTTTATGATAAAGATAGAGTAATGATATTATTGGATCAAAAGGTATGCAGTTTTATAGCCCTTTAGGCATAGTTCCAGATTGCTCTTCAGAAAGATTGGAGTAGTTCACAAGTTCACCAATAGTACATTAGTGTACCAATTGTTCCACATCCCCTCCAACATTTGTTATTTTCATTTTCTGTCATGTCAGACAATCTGAAAGAAGTGAAGTGGTGTATCAGAATTGTTTTTATTTGCATTTCTCTAATCAGTAATGATTAAGAGCATTTTTATGTGTCTATTGATAACTTTGATTTCTTCTTCTCAAAATTGCCTATTGATATCCTTTGACAATTTATCAACTCTGGAATGTCTCTTATTTTTATGAATTTGGTTCAGTTCCATACATATTGGAGAAAGTAGACCTTTATCAGAGAAATTTGCTGCAAAATTCCCCACCAGTTTCCTGTTTTATTTCTAATGTTGACTATATTAGTTTTGTTTGTACAAAAGCTTTTTAATTTCATGTAATCAAAGTTATCTATTTTACTTCCTGTAATCCCCACTATCTCTTGGTTGTTCATACAATAATTGTGGTCATTCATTACTGTATATTGTGTATTCACCTTATTCCACTGAACCACCACTCTATTTCTTAGCTACGATCAGATTATTCTGATGATTTTTGTTGGTATCTTAACAGCTGGTAACTTAATTCAATGATATCTGACTCTTTGTGACCCCATTTGGGGTTTTCTTGGCAAAGATACTAGAATGACTTCCCATTTTCTTCCAGAGCTCATTTTACAGATGAGGAAACTAAGGTAAACAGGGTTAAGTGATTTGCCCAAGGTCACCCAGTTAGTATGTATATATCTGAATTTGAACTCAGGTCTTCCTGGTTTCTGGCAAGGTGTTCTATTCATTGTTCCACTTGCCTGCCCCTAAAGTCTTATACTTGTGTGCAAAAATGAACTTCATAAATACTAGGTGGGGAAAATAGGATTAAAAAACTTTTTTTCTTTCTGAAAATAATCATGGAGTTTTTGTGGATTAGAAGCTCAATATGAATAAGCAACGTCATGTGGCAAGCAGGATCATTAATATGAGAGTGGACCATACTGAAAGTCACAGCTTCACGAGATGTGATAGTCCCACTGCACACTGCATTGATCAGTAAACATCTGGTATTATGTTGTTGGTGTTACTATTTAGAAAGAGCATTGAAAACTTAGAAATCATCTGGAAGAAGACAGTCCACATGGTAAGGGGCCCAGAATGCATGAATGTGATCACAAGATCATAGATCTACAGTTGGAAGTTAACTCAAGAGGCCATCTAGCACAACCACTTCATTTTGCAGATGAGGAAACTGAGGCCCAGGGAAATCAGGTACTTTGTTTAAGGTCACATAGGCAGTAAGGACAGAGATGAGCTTTGAATCAAGTTCTTCTGACTCCAGAACTTAGGAAGGTCTCTCCCTCTCCCACCCAAGAGGATCAGTTGAGGGGACTGGGGAGATTTAACCTATAGAAAAGAAAATTCAGAAAGAACATGATAGCTGTATTCAAGTATATGAAATGCTGTAATGCTACAGAAGCAGTTAAATTGATTTACTTATCCCAAGGGAGAGAACCAAGAGCAGTGAGCAGAAGTTCCAAATAAAGTTTAGGCTTTATGTCAGAAAACACTTGCTACCCATTTGACCCACCTGAAAGTGGAACTGGCTGTGTCTAAAAGTATTGGATTCCCTCATGCTGGAGTTCATTAATCAAAGCATTGAGGACCACTAATTAGGCTTTTTATAGTGGGGATCTCTTTTGGGGTAAAGGTTAGACTAGATGGTTTATAAGATCAGTTCTAATTTTAGACTTCCATACTCCTGCAACAAAAGAAAATTGACCAACTCTTTATTTTTCTTTCTTTTTTTTGATCTCTCTAAAGAGAAACTTTCGGCCATGCTTCTACTTAGCTGCAACTTCCTCCTGTCTTCTGATTTTTGTTTACAGTGAGAATGTCAAGACTTATATGATATAGTTCCTCTAGCACAGGAATCTTTAAAGCTAGAATACATGAATTTTTTTCCTTAGTACTACGAAAACTATATAGTTTGATAGAATTATTTCCCTTTGTAATGCAATATAATTTGTTTTATGCATTTGACAATACTAATCTGAGAGGAGGTCTAAAGGTGTCACAAGACTAGGCTGGATTCATCAAGTTTCCATGGCATTGGGTAAGAACCTTTACTCTACTATTGTGCCCACTTGTTGGTGCTTGTCCTTTGTTTTCAAAGAGGACCAATGATATCATGGAGTGATGGTTTGACTTGCTCATAAATAGGATTTAATTGATACAGAGTTGCACAAAGTTGTGATCCTCACATTCTCTTCCAAAGTCATCAAAGTCTAGTGGCAAGACTAAAGTAAAGATAAGTAGTAATGACCCAGATGCAGTGGATAACCTTGGTGTCTTTGATGTCTGGACAAGTTCTAAGTACTCCACATAACCTGCTTTAGCCACCTTCATAGCCAATGGAGCAAATTGTTTTCATTTACTCATTCCACTGGGGGAAGTCTTTACATGGGTTTGAGGCCTGTCAGTTACCCTTAATCTGGTTTAGCCCATCTGCTGAGAAGGTTTTATAGGGGTTTGGCCAATGTTTATGCTACAGCTTCTTGGAGCTATTGAAGAGAGTTGGGTGACTGGCAGACACCCAAAGTGGATGAGCAGCCCTGAGAAGGGTTCAGCAAGCCCTCACACCAGAGGGTTTAATCCTCCCTGAAGACCCCATATACCCACTTATAGATAATGTCTAACAATTTCCCAATGAGAGTATCAAAAGTTAAGTTAACTTTTTTTAGCTTACAAAAATTAAATAATTCGTATCACCTTTGGACCCCTTTCCACAACTCTGCCATCACTAAAGAATCAGGAGACTACTCTAGTCATTTTGGAAAATAATTTTGTAAAATTTTATAAATATAATTTTGTAAAATAATAATCAGTACCAAAATCATAATAAATTTAGCACTTTAAGGTTTGTGAAGTGATATATATATACATACACATATGTATGTATGTATATATAAAATCTCAATAGCTGCTCACAAAAACCCTAGATGTAGGTGCTTTTGTTATCCTTATTTTATAGATAAGGTAACTGAGGTTGGGAGATATTAAGTGACTTATCCAGGGTCTAATAGCTAATAAGTATCTGAGACAGGATTCAAACTCAAGTCTTTCTGACTCCAAATCTAGTACTCTATCCCCTATGCCACCTGTGTTTCATGGGTAGACATGACCACAGAATTAAAGATGAAAGGGCCACTTCATTATCAAGTATGGAGACAAGCTTCTCCATACTTGACTAGGCTGGTCCTCAGAAGGTGGACTCAATCTATTGCTGTGATCTGACTCAAAGTCTTTCAAACATGGGAGAACCTGCCAGTATTCAGACTCTACTGACAGTCTCTAAGAATCCAGAGATACCCCTATGCTAAAAAGAAAGTATTGGAGTAGGACTCTGTGTAATGATTACTTATACTGAGATTAAATCTGCCTCTCCATAATTTTTACACATTGTACACATCTATACATTCTACACATAGTTCTGCCTATTAAGTTCAAGCAGAGTAAGTCTAATCTATGTTCCCCATATTATCTCATCAAATATTGTCTAAAAAATCATGCCACCTTTGTTCCTTCTCTTCTATAATCTAAACATGTCCAGTTCATTTAATTGAGCCCAACATGGCAGGCTTTCATCTCCATTACCATTTTGATAATCTTTCCTTACATTCCCAGTTGTTCATATCCTTCCCAAAATGGGGCACCAAGACCATTAATGATATCCCAGATATGTTCTGATTCAAACACATATGCATATATTTATATGTTGCCTTACTTTGGATGCTGTCCTCTGCTTGACCTCTCCTATGCATCTACCTCCTTCCAATTTATATCATACTTATCTGTGCACATTTCTTATTCTTTTATTATTCTCCCTACGGACAAGGATTATGCCATTTTTATTTCTGTATTACCAGAACCTAGCACAGGTCTTTGCATTTAATAAATACTTACTGTATTGGACCTTAAATTAGACTGAATCTGTTGAAGGTATCCTAAGGTCATGTTAAGTTTTTGGTTGCCATGTCATACTGTGGAATCATATTGAAGTTTGCAGATCATTTCTACCTGAATAGATGTCTAGACATATTTCCATTTAACTAATTCTGTCTGGTTTATGGACTTAAACCAAACACAGGACTTTACATTTATTCCCTATTAAGTTTCTTGCTATTAGGCTTACCTCATCAATTCAGCATGCTAAAATAATGATTATAGGACTTAGACTTTGAAGGAAACTTAGGGATTATCTAGTCCATCCTCTTTATTTTACTGTTAAGAAAACTGAGCCTCCAGACATATTATGACTTAACCAAGGTTACCAGGAGAGCCAGGGCTCTCCATGTCCTCTGACTCTAACTTCATTTTTTTTTTATGTGACACTATATTGCACTTTCAACCACACCATGACAGTAGAGTTTAAGCTCTAGTGGCTCCTTATTGCTTCTAGAATGAAAGACAAACTTTTCCCTCTGACATTTAAATTCATTTCATCATCTGATTCTAATTAATCACTGCAGACCAATCTCACATTACTGTCCATGAAATACTCCTTGTTCTAGTCAAAATATCATACTTGCCTGGGCATAGGCTATACCACATGCTTGCCATGTTCTCCATCTTTCCCTCTGTCTGCCAGAATAATTAAGTTCCCCTTCAAAGGATCATTTCAACTTCCATCTCTCACAAAAGGACTTTTCAGATTGTCCTAGATGTAACTGCCCTTCTCCACCTAAATTCTTTTGTATTTACTTTGGCTATGCTTATCAGTGAATCCACTGTTTTCTCCCAAAATATAATGCAAACTCTTTGAGGGCAAAGACTGTTAATTTTTTTCTTTGTATCTTCAGTGGTAGCATAGGTAAAAAGCACTAAGGATTTAATGACTATATATTGAATGAAATCAACTCTATTTCATTTAATTCCATTCAGCAAACAATAATTTATTATCTCCTATGTACAAAGCATTGTGATAGGCTGGGGATGAAGAGACCAAAAAAATAGTGCCTGTCCTTCAGAAGCTTGCTTTCTATCTTCTTCAGTAAGTACACAGAAAACATAGAGAATTGCAGAGCTCAAAGGGACCTCAGTGGCCACTTAGTTCAACTCAGCTGAATAATAATCCCCTCTACCATGTAGCCATTTTTTTCATAAATGAAGGTATCCAATAAGAGGAGGAGCCCTGCTACTTCCCAAGGAAGCCCATCTCCTCTTTGTGTAACTCTAATTTCTGTCTACTGCTCCAGCTTCCTTTGAAGAGTTTCTTTGGTTTGACTGTCTATATTGATATTTGCTTCATTTCACTTAGCCTAGAATTTTGAAACTTTCTAATATTCTTAGTATGTTGTATTCTGCATTAATGTGCAATATTACATTTCTCTGCACATAAAACAAAACCCCTGCTAGGTTAGAAACTCCTTGAAAGCAATGATTGTGCCTTATTTATTACTGGTGCCTACCACAGTATTTTATATACTTGAGTTCTCAAAAAATTTGTAGAATGAATAGTTTTTATACCTGTACGTAGACAAATTAAAGTGGCAGAAAAACATCAGCAATTATTTCATTAATATATTTAGGGAAGATAACTAATTTAATCAATTCAACAAACTTCTTTTTCTTTATAGCATGATTTTGTCTTGAGTTGTTTTTTAACTAGAATAAATCATCTGAATAAATATATGAGCTCTATTTTTACTCTGTGCTCTATATTTATGGATTCTCTGACATGTATGTAGTGGAAACTCACATTTCTAGCTCTTTGTTCTAAATTGACTGTTTATTAGCACTTCAGAGGATTAATTCTGGAATCACAGTTAATAACATTCAAAGGAGGAAGGGGTGTCCCTTCAGTGACTCATGCTGTCCATTTTTTTAACCTTTAGATGGATGGACAGATGGAGCAAGGAAAGAGGGAGAGGAAGTGGCTGGCAATGGCTATATGGTGTTAGGGTGATATCTGAACACATTCCCATACAGAAAGCATAATCAGTATCTCCCAAGCTTATAAGCTCATTCAAAAAAATATCAAACCTGAAGAAAAACTACCCATGGTTCACTTTTTTAAGCTGCAATTCTATGAAATGGACCCATTTTTGGAGTTTGATCCATAAATGGAGTAATGAAAAATGAAGGAATATTTATACCCGGAAAATTAAATTTGAGAAAAATTTTCAAGAATTAATTTTCACATTCTTGGTATGGTAGTAGTAGTAGTAGTTGTTTGTTTGTTTTCAAAGAGGACCAATGGCATTATGGGGTGATGTCTTGACTTGTACATGAAATGGAAGTAAGGCAGAGTTGCACAAAGTAGACAACCTTACTCTGTCTTCTAGAGTCATCAAAGTCCAGTGGCAAGACTAAAGTAAAGATGAGTAGTAATGGCTCAGGATGTAGTACATGACCTTGGAGTCTTTGATGTCTGACCAAGCTCTAAGTGCTCCACAGAGCCTGCTTCAGCCACCTTCATGGCCATTGGAACAAATTGCTCTCATCCACCCATTCTGCCAGGGGAAGTCATCAAATGCTTGGGGTAGACATCCTCCTAACTCACTGATGGGTTTGAGGCCTGTAAGTTACCCTTATTCTGGTTTAGCCCATCTGCTGAGAGGGTTTTATTGGGCTATCACCACTGTACACACTACTATCTTCTTGGAAACACAAGTAAGAACTGAGTGCCACTTGTTACTTTTTAAAGTGATTTCTCTCTTTTTTTTTCTTCATAAAGGCTGTGAATCAACTGACACAATTTTATTTTTGTTTAATTTTTTTTCAATTCACAAGCCTTGTTCCTCTACACACCTCTCACAAATTTCCAAATATGCTTCAACTTAGTTTGGACCCTACATGACGTGTCGATGATAACTTTCTTCCTGTATTCCTAACCCCCAAAGTCCTTAAAGGTATAATAGATGGGAAGGTCCCTACCAGTGCCATAGGCAAACCCACAGTGAATAGCTACTGCATTCAAAAGTGAATTTTAAAAGCATCTAAGTATTTGGGATGAAGCCAGTTTCCCCATAACTGCAGAGTTCCCATGTCTCCCCATGTCTTACTCCTCCTGTGAAGGTGATGGCCCATTAAATCCTGCATTTCTTCTAAATGAACCTAAAATGAATTTAGACGGCCTGCATCAGGTAGATGCTTTCCTGCTTGGTTAAATCTCCTCTCATGCAGTTTTGTTAGCTCCTTCTGTTGTTTTCATGCCCATTGATGCTGAACATAAGTCCTTTTGCAGATTCTGTTTCAGGCAAAGGATCACAAAATCACTGATTCTTCAAGTTGTAAGGAACCCCCCAAGGTAATGTCATCAAACCTCTTTTTGTTGTTGCTATGGTGTTTTTGTTATGTCTAACTCTTTGTGACCTCATTTGGGATTTTCTTGGCAAAGATACTGAAGTGGTTTGCCATTTCCTTCTCCAGCTCATTTTATAGATGAGGAAACTGAGGCAAATAGGGTTAACTGACTTTCCCAGGATTACACAGCTAAGCATCTGAGGTCAGATTTGAACTCAGGAAGATGAGTCTTCCAGACTTCAGGCACAATTCTCTACCTACTGCACCTCCTAACAAGTTCTTAAATTATTATATTTAATCATATTTTTGACAATGACTAATCCAGCCTCTACTTGAACACTTGCAGTTCTGGAGAATTCAGAACCTTGTTAAACAGCTCAGTAAAAAGGACTTTGGATTTGATGTCAGTGGATCTCAGTTCAAGTCCTAGCTCTGATACCTACTACCAAGTCTGGAATGCTCTTCCTTCTCCCCTCTACTTCTTGGCTTTCCTAGCTTCCTTTAAGACTTAGCTCAAATTGAGTATAACAGAGCAGGCCTGCAACCCCTGCTCCTAGAGGAGACTGAGGCTGTTGTATCACTTTAGTTGAGGAACTTTATTCTGCAGTAATGCTAAAACTCAACTCATCTGGCATAGATACGATGAGACCCCCCAGGAGCTGAAGGCAGCCAAGCTACCTAAGGAGAGGTGAAATTGTCCACGTTAAATACAGAGCAGATTAAAGCTTTTGTACCCATCAATATTAGACTCAAGACTAGTCACCAAATGGCCATTGCACTTCCAGCCTTGGTGAGATAGGGAGACCCAGTCATGAAATAAAAACAAATAATTTGAGAAAAAAAAGAAACCCAACACAACAGCTTAATTCCTACCTTCTTTAGCAGACTTTTCCTGGTTTTCCTTTCTCCATCTCTCCCTTTTCCCACTTCCTCTGTACCTTCCCTCTGAGATTACTTTCCATTTACCTTCTATATATCTTATATGTACATAGTATTTACATATAGTTTCCGCCATTAAAATACGAGTTCCTTGAGGACTGTGTTTTTGCCTTTCTCTGTATCCCTAGAACTTAGAACAGTGCCTGAAACATAGCAGGTGCTTAAAAATGGCCCTGACTGATTGTATGACCCTGAGAGAAGGTTCACAGTTTCTCAGTACCTCACTTTCCTCATTCAGCTTTAAATCTTCTGATCCCAGGATCCAACCTTTGTGACCTCTAATTGTTAACAAATTCTGATACCTCTCAACTATAAAATAATACTCCCTTCTCAAATCTCTCTTCCTACCATTAGTCTCTCTTATGTATTGAAAATATAACAGCTCCTCTTGTCATTGTTTGTGTATTTCTTTTCTTATTCCTCTATTAGATGAGCAAATTCTTTGAGGTCAAGGATCGTCTTCTTGTCATCTTTTTATCTCTTGCACTAAACATAATGTTTTACAAATAATTATTGAATTGAACCAAATTATATATAGCTGAAATATACCTCATGGTGAATTCCATTTATTGGGTCTAATTCAGAAAATCATAGATTTATGCTAGAAGGGACCATCCAGGTCTTCTGATCTAAGCACTTCACTTTACAGATAAGGAATGGAAAACCAAGAGAAATTAAGTTACACTAAGGTCACAGAGGTGACAAGTAGCACAGCACAAATTGGAACTCAGGCTGATTTTAAATCCAATGCTTTGTTTTGTGTTTTTTTCCCCCAATACATGATAGACACATCATGATGGTGATATTTTGCTCTAGTCTTTCATTTGCATCATTTCCCCATAAGAATAGCATGGGAATTTTCCAAGAAAACATGGTCAAACACCAGTCCATTGTTTGTAGACTATTCTCTTCCCTTATTTGAGGAAATTTAAGTCATTTTCCAGTTCAGTGGTTCCTTTCCAAAATGGTCAATACAATAGTAAAACAGTCCCTGACCTTGCATAGTTTATAATCTAACTGGAGGATCCAACACACACACACACACACACACACACATACAGATACAAAATAGAGATAGGCTAGCATATTATATAGAGAACTGGCCTTTGAGTCACTTATAGGCTGTGAACCTAGGCAAGTCACTTATTAGAAGAGTGACTCAGGCTCTTCCATTGAGGAGAAGGTAGATATTTGCCTTGGAAGAGGAAATTCCTCATTGGAATCTTCCTATACACATGAAATCATAGGTTTAGGTTCCCTTTTTATATAAAATAGATAAAATGTGGTTGAGAGGGAAAGCAATGGCAACGGGGAGGGATAAAGAAAGGTTTATGTAGAAAGTGACTCTTAAGCTGAGCTCTGAAGGAAACTAAGGATTATAAGTGATGGATGAACAGTGGAAATGCATTCTAGATATGGGGTGGAGTACTATCCTGTGCAAAGAAAGAGATATTTTTTTTTGTCCATTTTGATCATTGTTTATTTGCTTGAGGAATACTCTTGTAGGAAAGGGGTTGAAGTATGTTATAGAATTATATAGGTAGGGGCGGCCAGGTAGCACAGAGAATAAGAACACTGACTCCAGTGTCGGGATGACCTGGGGATTGAATCCGGGCTCAGACACTTAGCACCCACCCAGAAACACCTGGCCATGTAACCTTGAGCAAGTTATTTAACCCCAATTGCTTTAAAAAAAAAAAAGAATTACATAGGTATATACGGTATGGGTTCCTATCTAACCTGGAAAAGGTAGCAAGGCCTCTCTCTCTCTCTCTCTCTCTCTCTCTCTCTCTCTCTCTCTCTCTCTCTCTCTCTCTCTCTCTCTCTCCCCCCTCCCACCCTCCCCCCCTCTCATAAGAATTAATCCTTACAGAATGAAAGTGAGTGTTAGTTCTTTTCGAAGTCAGGAAAATCTCTCAGAACTCCTTAAGGTAGGTGCGAGCATTGCATAAATGAGTAAACTAAGATAAATAATGGTTTTCACAAAGATCTTGTTAGAAACTTTTCATTTATTAAGTTAAAACTTTTAAGTATAACTGCCTACAATCACTTGGCCTTTGACGCTAACTGCATTGTTTTCCCTCAAGACCCTGTCCTAAAAGGCAGGTACAAATGAAATAGATAGCAGCTATGAGCAGTAACTCTTTGGGTAAAGAAATTTAGGGGTGTGTAAAAATTTAAAAACAGGAATATAGGGGCGGCTAGGTGGCACAGTGAATAGAACACTGGCCCTAGAGTCAGGAGGACCTGAATTCAAATCCAACCTCAGACACTTAACCCTTACTAGCCATGTGGCCTTAGGCAAGTTACTTAACCACAACTACCCTGCCCTTCAAAAAAAAAGCACCACATCCCCCAAACAGGAAGATAACAAGACTAATAATCTGTTTTGCATGAATTCCTAAGTATAATGGTATCATATTTTTCACTCACTTAGTGGGAGGGGAAAATGGAAAAGGGAAGAAGAGAATTCAAAACTAAAAATTATAAATAAAAAAATTAAAATATATATAGATCCTTTCCTTTCAAATTACTTTCAAATCACATTTATCCTTTCTATACCTTAAAATCCCACAATAGTTTTCCTGGCATTTTTTTTTCTACCAAAGGTGTGGTTGGTATGATTCTATTTAAGGATTCTATTTATATATTATATAATAATAAATCTTATTGATATATTATATATAGGTATAATATATAAATATAATATAAATATATTATTATAATAATAAATATTATTATCTTGGGGTTGGAAATGGCTTTCAGGGTCACTGAATCTAATCTCTCATCCAGGACTAGAATTCCTTCTACAACCTCCCTTACAGGTAGGCATTTGATCTCTTTCTGAAGACTTTCAGAGATGAAGAACTCACTGTGAATATAAGATGACTCATTTTGAATGGCAATAAATATTAAGTTCTTCTTTATATGGATTCAAATAGTCTTCTACAACTTCTCTCCATTGGTCCCACCTTATACCTTCCAGAGTTATACTCTACTGAAGACAGCTGTTACTGTTGATCCTTCATATGTGGAGAGAAGAATGATATCATGATGTTGGAGTCAAGGTATAGTATGTTTGACTGTGACTGTTCAGTGCACTATGACCTCTGAAGGCTCTACCACAGGTAAAGAACAAATATTCTGTTTGAACATTTGGAATGAAGATGTCTCTAGATTTATTCTTCTCACATTTCCTTTGTGAAGAAAGCTATGACATTCCTCAAATATCTTCTCCTCTCCATAAGCTAAATAACTTAAGTTCCTGTAATTTACTTTATTGTTATTTTCTTTTTTTTGTCTAGAACTGTGAATGCTCAAGTGTGAGGAATTCCAGGTATAGAACTTCTCTCCAACAATGCAGACCTATAACTCACTAATAATACATAATCTTAGCTCATTGGAGTACTAATAGCTTAAGTGACTTGCCCATTCTTACCCTGGTGGGTATATCAGTGGCAATACTTGAACCCAGGTATACTTGACTCCAAGGCCGTTCCATTAGCACTATGCAAAAAAAATTTACCCACAACAAAGTAATTTCTCTTACTATATTTTTCTCCACATTCTGAGTCAGGGGAGAAAAAAAATAGATTGTCCTTATGCTTTCATAATTTTTTAGGGGATCCTATATCTTGGTAATGCAATCACAAACAACAAAGAAGGGACATTGAAATGCTTATTCCAATTGATTATAAAATCAGCTACGATGCAAAGAATCTTTCATTTTCAAAACAGAGTGGTTCTTGGAGTATGATTTAATTTTTCTTTTATATGACATAACCTTTTCACAGAAAAAAAATGGTTTTTAAGAATTATTAATCTCAAAGTGACCAGAGTGGTTTGTGGAGAAGGAAGAAAGCAGTATGATTTAGCCTCATGTCTTTGCTGAAATTTGGAATGCTCCCTTCAGAACTTTATCTCCTATTCTTGATTTATGAGAGAATTCTGCTTGTGAGACATTTGTACAGTTAGAAACACCTGAGCTCAGACTCAAAAAAGGACTATAAAATCCCAACAATTCGCTGTGTGAATAGCACAAGTGGGAAAATATGCAGTCCAGATATTGAGTCACATACATTCTTACTCAATTTCCAATGTACATTTCAGAAAGAAACCAGCAAGTTGAAATTTATCTAAGCACAATCCATCAAAAAGTCCCAGATAGAACATCTGCCAGAGCACAGTCAGTGGTTGTTTATTTGTTTGTTTAGTGGCTTTTATTATTACAGGGATGCTGCAGTGTCTTCTCAGATAGTCTGGCAGCAAAGCAGTTAATTCATCTCTTCTGCATTCTTCCTCTGCCTGTAGGGCCGACTGTGAAAAATTTTGCAGTGAGAAAAACTGACACAGGAAATGCTGCTTAAGTAACCTGACTTCTTAAAATAGTTCTTTATAAACAAAACTCACATGATATGATTTGAGTGTGTAAATCCAATTACATTTCCCCAGAAAGCATTGCTCACTCACTCTTACATTGATTTTCCATTTTCTATTGTTGCACCCTAGACCAAAGAATCCTATGCCTCTCAGAGTACCTCGAAAAATACAGAAGAAGGTATAATTTGCATAATCCATTCTCTTGCTGACAGAAGTCAAAACCTTTGTACCACAAAATCCTTAGGCCTCTCTAAAGGTGAATTTTCCTTTTGCCTTAAATACTGGTGGTGGGGGATGAGAAAAAAGAGGAGATGACAGACTTCACAGTCAAGATGTCAAATGGGTTGGTATGTTGATCATTCCTGATAACATCTTGCCTATGGGTCCCTCATTGGGTCAATATCTGCCTAGTTTCTTCCCTAAAGGGAAGCTTTTTTGAGATGTTCATTGTGTTGTATTGTTCGTATACTTTGGATCAGACCCAAAACATCTGGATTAATGATATGACAAGATTGCGATCACAGGAAGTATTTAGACAACAACAAAATGTCACATCAGATTGATCACAGCAGTGACCTTTGATTGCAAGTGCTTTCTTGCTGCACTGAGTTTGAAATAAGTGATTTTGTGTGTGTGTATGCATCTTTCATTTTTATGCTTGGTTTCACTTATTTTTGATGAGTTCTTAAAATGCCATCAATCATAAAAATGTAACTATAACTAATGTGTTTGCTCTATTAAACAGGACATAGCTGCAGCTGCTTCAGGAGAAAAGTAACCCCTCCTCATACTCACACATACATACCCTGTCATCCAAGGAACCTTTCCCAACCCCTAATTCAAATATAATTATGCTCTGATAGCAGTTAGGTGATACTACCGGATATGAAGAAAAATATATTGATAATTCAATCAAGGAGAAAGCAAGCTACACCATCAGATTATGAAATGCCCTAAACCCATGAAACCTGAATCCATTAGGAAATGACAGGGCAAAGGTGGCAGAGACTGATCAGGGGAAATTTGACTAGATGCTTTCAACTGTCAGCCATCAAATGCTAAAGCCCTTCCTTCTACCCTGCATCCACCAAAGAAAATTTAAAAGGATAGTCTCAAGGTATTTTTCACCAGTAAAAGAATAGTATTTCCATTCTATGGCATCCCATAGGAACCCCCTGGGAAGGTTGACACTCAAATCTGTTTATTGGAGAGGTATTTTTGTTCCCTCAGGCATGCTGGGATGCTGCAATCATTAAAAAAAAAACCTTTAAGAATTTGCTGAAGAAAAATGTACAAGGAAGAGTGCCATAGGTTTTTCAAATAAATATATTCTATAAAGTGTAGTGATAAATTCAACTGGGGCCTAGACTTATTCTGCTTTGGAATATTCACTTTTTTTCTTTTGAAGAGAGTATCTCAAAACCCAAATTGAGGTGATTTAGCAAACATGACATTTGTTAAGCATAAAGTAAAGAATTTTGTTTATATGATATGAGTTGGGATGAGTAAGACATTTCAGATATTTATTAAGCTCAAATTGGCCTTTCTTTCCTTAGAAATGATTTTAAAAGTTGGTTATTCTCTCTCTACTTTTTTGGTTTCTATGCCAAGTCAAATCTTGATTCATAGTATAAGCAATATACAATCAACATACACCTACACTTACAGATACCTTTGATCCAACCCAGGCCCAAAAAAAAAGATTCCTCAAAAAATTGTTCAAGGGGGGGAAAAAGCATTATTGGTTAAGTTGACATTATTTTATGTTTCTTTCTATTGTTCAGTGGGACTAAATTTAGACTGGGGTGGGGTGAAGAATGGAATTGGAAGCCATGTGCTAAATTCAACTCCCCATGTGATTTGACCTTGGTAAGAACTAGTCCTCTCCCATTTGGAGGGCCTTTTACTTGTCTAGCTAACACAGACAAATCACTTTACCACTATGACGTTACCTTATCATTCATCTTACCAATATGTACAGAAGATTAATGAAGTACATTTTTGGATCCACCAAAGGAAAGTCCCAGATCATTGTTTTGCCTGTGAACTACTATTAGATATCAGTGTCCAAACTCTAAAATGATTTCCACCCACCTCATCACTAAAGAGCTGATAATTAGTTAACAGTCAAATACCATAGAGTTTCTAATTCTCATCAGCAATTAAAAGAGTACTAATAATGATGACAACAGTATTTAGATCACCTCTAATTCTTCTAATAACCAGTCAACATTATCAGCCCCAGGTGTCTCTCTCTCTCTCTCT
>NW_027187460.1:20236808-20276472 GCF_028583685.1 Petaurus breviceps papuanus | reverse complement strand
CTCTCTCTCTCTCTCTCTCTCTCTCTGTCTCTGTCTCTCTCTCTCTCCTTCCCTCCCTCGCTCCCTCTTTTTCTCTCCCTCTCTCTTTATATATATATATGTTCACAAGAAGTCATTGTGTCATGATTTGAGAGATGGATAAACTAAAACAACAGGGCAATTTATTAGTGGAGGATGGGCAGGAAGTCAGTGACAGAAGCAGAAAGAGGGCAAAGAAATGCTTGTCCTTGGATTGTATCAGATACATTCTATTCCTTTGTTGGTATGAAACTGATCCACCTTTGGGGAGACAGTGCTACTCAGGGGAGCATCAGTTTTACAACTAATGGCAGAGCTCAGGTGAGCAGAGAAATAAAGGAGCCTTTTGAACTGCCTATACCCTTAGGGATTTAATCGCTTTTTCCACCCCACAGGGGAAGAAGAAAGCAGTAGGAAGGGTAGATCTGCCCTGAGACATAAGTCTTTGTTTGCAGATGAGAAAGGGCTGATTTTATTCTAACCTTTGCCTTTGAGGAAGGGAAGAGAAGAGATAATCCACCTCTTTGTGGGTTCTTGGATGACTTTTTAAAGGAAGCATTTTTCACTCTTGGCTCACTTGGGTAAAGTACACTATACTTCTGAGAGAACACTAAGGCCTATTCTCTCTACATTTTGTACAGGAAGAGAACTACAGCTTTGTTATTTTATACAATGTCACAGATCTCATTTCCTTGTTGGGGAGGGAGGGAGGAAAGGAGAAGCTTCTCACAGCACTGACTTTAGTAGAAGCAATTATTGATATTATTTGTATACTCAGAGATTGCATTTTCACAAAGATAAAACAGCTGCTAAAAATGCACTGACTGAGTTCCATTTTTATGTTGCCTGATTTTCTGAAGATGCTAAGTTAACATGAGCACTTCTCTTAATGGAAGTCAAAATTAATTTTGAGATGGGATGAGATCCCAGGGTCTGTGGCTGTCAGATGATAAGCCTGTGCCCTGCTGAGAGAGATGATGAAGTTACTGCAGAATAGCCTCCTGCCTGGCTTGCACCATTTGTCTAATATAGTGTCTCTCCTTAGTTCCTTCAGTAAATGTTCATTCATGCTTCATAGGTGGTGCTATCTTCATATATCCACTTTGTGAAAAATTTCATAGCTATCCATAATTATCCAGAGGAAATCTCAAAGAGTTACTACACAGAAATTACTATTTGGACCTCTAAGGTGTTTGCATTCAATATACTTAAATGAGTGTTTGTATGCATACACATTTACTATATTCTCCACTAAAACCCACCCCTCCTGACTCATAGCAGTCGGGGTGGCCCTGGGGTTCTTGATGCTATGCCAGTGGAATATGAACTGACAGCTAAATCAGTGGCAAATTTGCTTGTGTTTTCCCTCTGAGAACCAGTTTAGCTAAAGTTCTGAGAGTCTCATGATCAAGTGAGTCACAAAATTGTGGTACATTGTCAGGAAGGGGCATGTACAAAAACAATTCATTAAGAGTATTTACTATGTCAGTGATGGGATTTGAGAGACACTTTGGTTGAGAAATGTCAGTACTGAGATCATAACTCTTCTAAGTATGCTTTATGACAAATTGGAGGGTTTTTTTTTGGTGGTGTCCTTCCTGACCACCACCAAAGCACAAATGACCACCTTGATGTCAGTAATCAGGTCACTTGGATTTTTGATGCTGTCAAATGCAAAAAGTATCTTTAGAAGATATATTACAATCTAGAACGGGAGTTCTTAATCTGGGGTCTGTGAACTTTTTCTATTATTTATCTATTTCTATAACTATACTTCAACGTTATTCATTTCCTTTCTAATGCTGTGAATTTTATATTATTCATTAAAATTATTCCAGGAAAGGGTTTTTAGGCTTTATTAGTTTGTCAAAATGGTCTATGATACGTTAAAAAGGCTAAAAATCTGGTCTAGAAGAAACCTGCAAGAAACTGGTGTAAAGTCCAAGACTTTAAAAGTCATTAAAAGTCATCCTCTTACTATAAGGGCCCAAAGTGCACTTTAAAAGTTTGGGGCATCACTAAGTACATGAAGATAAACTCAAGAGACATTGCTTTAAAAAAAAAAAAAAAGGTTTGAAGGGGGAAAAAAATCAACACTGCATTTAAAAGAGAAGGGGAGGGTCATTTTCAAAAAACATTGAGAACAGTAGAGGGAGCCAAAGGAAAAAAATTACAAACCAAGAAGTGGAGGACTATTCAGCACCAACAGCTAGAGGAGAGCTCCCTGGACTTGCACCAAAAGTTAAGAATAATCAAGCACCCAAAGAGACTAATAATAGTACCATTAAATGCTAAGCAATCAATTAATGTGCTTTTTAAAAATAAAACAAAATATGAAGTTGTTAGCATAGATTTTATGGGCCAAGGTTCATATAGAATATTTTTCAGTGAAGAAATATTTGGAACGTGAAGTAAAAGAAAAGGTGGTTGATGATTATTCTAAACCACTTCTTAGTAGCATTTGAATGGCATGTAAAAATAAAGAGTATAAATTGTTTAACTTTCTGGATTTATTTCACAGTAAAAATAAAACACAAAGACTAAGAAATTTTGTATATTTTGTACTTTGAAACTATTGAGTTTTCCACCTGGAAGTACCTCAGACATGTTATTCCCAATGCTATTTATTTTCAAAATGAAGTATTTTAGTAATATTTGCTACCATTGAGAAAGAATAAAATGTGAAAAGGAGTTTGTCAATATGTAACTTAGAGGATAATTTCTTCAAATAACCATTTAGAAGAAACAACATATAGCCATCTTCTTCTCTTTCTCTCTTTTACTCTGGGTCTCAGTCGGTCACTGTGTCTGTCTGTCTGCTTTAACTTATCCCTCTAATACACACACTACAATGATTTGTTCAGTGTCAGTTTTTTTTGTATGCAAGAATAGCAGAGAAAGAAAGAGCTATTTAGCAGGAAAGATGGATTTTTAAACTGCTAAAATCCATATTCAAAATGTGATAGGATTTTGAGTATTTTTAAGAAAACACTGTAGTGCTGTTGTCTAAAATGTTGTCTGAACCCCCAAAATAATATAAAATTTATCAGAAGCTAATTTTGAAGATTATGATTTCTAGAAATTACCCTTTTGTTGTTTTAAATAAGCTCTAAATTCAATTTGTCCAGACCTATCCAAGCCAGTGACCAGTCACATACATTATAAGCTCCATGTTTCCAGAAGAAAGACAACTAAAAAGTACTCTTAACAACCAGTCAGATAAGCAATGAGAGAAAATGGATATGGAGTTATTACAGAAGCAATGAAATATTAAACTGACAACATAACCTAAAGATCAATGATGAATGCAGGATTTTAGAGGCACTAAAGTTCTAAAAAGCATGCATTCAGTTTAATTGAATGAATTTTATGTTTAGTATTTGCCAGTGCCTGTTCACTAGTACCGTGCAAAGTACCATGAAGACAAAATAGCACACAAATGAACTTTTAAAGATTTTAATGGAGAATATGGGGGGGAGGGGCTATGCAGGGATTTTTAATAAAAAGATAATAGAAGTTTTCCTTTACTTTGGGACCTCTCTCCTCCCCCCTTTCTTCCATCCTCACACACACTTTTCAACTGCAAATATGGTATTAGGGAAAGGAATAGTTGGAGTATTATTGTATTTACTAGGTTTAGTTGAATGAAGTGGAGAAATCTTTCACCATTAGTTCCCTATACACATGAAGTGATAACTTTCTTCCCCAGCTCAGATACTCTGCAGAAATCCTGTGCTAGGAGAGGAATGAATGGAGATCTGTGGAATGATCAGCCTTTTGCCTGAATATGTTTCAAATCATTGAAATAAACTTGCCCTCCTAGGAAACAAAAATTCTTCTTCCTTCCCCTCCCCCCACTTCATTATTCAAAGGATTGAACTTCACCCAGTAAAGGGGGAGGGTCCTCATTAAAGACTAATAAACATGAAATCATATGTTGTACACATATAAAATACTGATATCATTACTTTATTTGAGTTTCTCGAAGGTCCAGAAGTTCTCAGAAAGTATTTCCAGGTTAGAAAATATAGTAAGGGAGTTGGGGTGCTGAGAGGAGTATGGGGATATGAGTATTGAGGATCGAGAATGTGGAATAAAGTCATCAGAAATGAAAGTGAAGTGAGACAGAGTTCATAGGCTTAGAGTTGGAAGGGACCCAATGTCCTCATTTTACAGATGAGGAAACTGAGGCCCAGAAAGAAGTGATTTAAGATTACCCAGATAAGTAATTAGCACAATCAGTACCTAAATCAGGTCCTCCAATTCCACAGCCAACACTGAAATACATTATATATATATAGGATTTTTGACTTGGAAGGAGCATAAAAGATTTTTTGATCAACTACTTCACAGTTTCTTAATGATCTCTATTGTTCTTGGTTTATATTTTGAACAAGGGCACCTCCCCTATGCTTTCTCTGGAATGCCAAAAGATAAGCTAGAGGTGGAGGAAGGTTGGGGGTGGGGTGGGGTGATACCGTTTAAGAGTGGTCAAATAAGCATTACTCATAGAAGCCTAGAATGTTGGAGATGGAAGGAGGATCTTAGAGGTCATTTAGTTCATTCCGTCACTCCGTGAAGAATACGCTCATAAATAACCTCGAGGCTCCCCAGAAGCCAGAGGCGGGGAAGGGGTAGGGGGAGGTACCTGGTTGATGGAGTTCACAGCCAACCGGGGGATGATTAGTTCCAGGACGATCTGCACTAGAGATGTGACCAGCCCCGCAAGGATGGCCCAGGTGAGGGGCAGCGGCAGCATGCTGTAAGTGGCGAAGAGAGTGAAGAGCACATAGCCAATCCCATCCCCTAGGAGCCCGTAGCCCAGACCCGCGGCCAGGATCTGAGTCGTCATGGCCACCCAGGTCACCAGTCCACTATACTGTAGGTACGTGTAGGAAGTGGTGTCCTTCCTGACCACCACTAAAGCACAAATGACCACCTCGATGCCTGTAAAGAAGCCCAGAAGGATGCCCTTGAGAGGGTCCATGGGGGCCGATGCCAGGGTCAGGTGGAGCACGAGCAAGGTCAGTTTGGTCAACACATCCAGGATGTTCATGACCACCTCGGACTTGCGCCGCTGTCCCAGGAAATAGCGCTGGTAGAGGCGCTCCAGGTCCCGGGACTTAAAGGAGTTCCGCAGGGTGGGGAAGATCACCCCTCGGTAGGTGTAACCCCAATTGAGAAAGAAATCCGAGTTACTGGGAGCGCAGTCGAGATGTAGGAAACCCAGGTCACCGCTGCTGCCCCTCCGCTCGGGGAAGACTTTGGTGGGGCCACCCCCGTTGTTGTGACCGCCCTTGCCGGCCGAGCCCAGACGCCCGGGCTGACCTAAAGGGTAGAGGGGGAGGGCTGGGGTTTGCTGGAGGTGGGGCGCGTGGTGGTTGGGGCCACCAGGGTCGCTGGTCTTGCCGTTCCCGCCGCAGACGCCGCTCTGGTGGATGAAGCGCTGCTCGGTGATGTGCCGCACCGCGGTCTGCCACAGGAGCCTCTGGGGTCGCGAGCCACCGCCGGCGCCGCTGCAGCTCCCCCCGCTGCCGCCGCTGGCCGGGGGTGTCGGGTTAATGGTGTAGAGTTCTTCCGTGCTGCTCAAGCAGCGCACTTCGGATAACTCCATAGCGCCGGGACCTAAGGAGCTGCGGGGAAGAGAAGGGAAGGTGGCAGAGCGCCCCAGGGGGTGGGAGTTCCTTTATATTTGAAAAAGAAAGAAAGAAAAAGAAAACAGAGTTGTTGAGAAAGGGCGCCAAGCTCTAGTCTAGCCTACCGCCGTCCTTTCGTCCTCGGAAGGTGACGCCAGTGAGGGCGATCATGATCCAGCCACTCCGGGTAAGGGGAACCTGGAGGAACGCAGCCCCTATCTTTGCACGCCGTACGCGCCAGCGCCAAGAATTGTACTTCCCTCTTCTTTCTCCTCCTTCTCCTCCTCTAACCTCCCCACTTTGACGCGAGGCGGGCCCGGCTTATTTACAGAGCCCAGGGCTCTCTGAGGCTCTCCCTCCAGGGCTTGTCTCAGTTGTGAAGCCTTTGCTCCTCGAGAGCCACCTCGGCACCTGAAAGCTGCCACTGCCACTGCCGCCGCCGCCGCCGCTGCTGTTTCTGCTGTGCGCCAGGCTGGTCTGTCCGCAGCCGTGGTCTCCCAGCCGCCCACGGCACTGCTGCATCCTTTGAAAAATGGGGGCTTTTTGGGGGGTGTCCGGTGGATGGTGCGAAGTTCCTATCGGCCGCTGGGGCAGCGCACATCCGAGAACTCCATTCAGTGGGGATGGGAAGACAGGCTGACCAGATGGGAAGGGGAGAGAAAGAGTACGGGGGATGGAGGCAAGGGAGGGGGTGGCTGCGCGTCCCACAGGAAGGATCGGAAGGGAGGTGGGCGCTGGGCTAGTAAATCATAAAGCAGTTAATTGGTGAGAGGGAGGCTGCAGCTGGTCGCTCCTCAGTCCCTTTCCCTACCCTCCTCTTTCTGAGCGAGGGTGGTTAGGGCAATATTAGGTCTGGTTGTTTGTTTCCTGGTGTGTGTGTGGGGGGAGGGGGAGGGAGGGTGGAGAGGATGGGGGCTGTTCCCCTACCCCTGGCTCGTCTATGAGAAGTGAAGGACTCCACTTGCGGTCTCGAGGACTCAGTCAACCTATTCTATCCCCTTTCGATTGGCACTCTTGGATCCATTAAGGCAAAAAAAAAGGAGAAGGTGAGAGGGGGAAGCAGGGAAAGAGGGAGGAGCAAGAAGGAGGAGGAGGGGGAGAAGAGCCCTGACTGTCTTCAAAGCAAATTGACCCAAGAGAGAATGAACTAGGATTGTGAAGAATTCAGTTGCTTAGACCACGGCCTTGAGAGACCAAATGGGATCCGGGATGGGATTGGGTGATGGAGAGAGTGAAAGTCGTAGTGAGAAGAAAAGAAATTAGGAGATAACAGTGATGCCTTTAGGGCTAGGGAACAACTGTGTCACTAAATCTACTAATTTAAAAGAACATTTGAAGGGAAAATGCAACCATTAGTACTATCCAACGAGATCTGAGGGAAGAACGAAAAAGGCTTACTCACAAGAAAAATAAAGCAAGGTCTCGAGGAAGGAGGGCAATCTTCCCAAATATTTTAGATCCCTCAAAGGCTTGAGTGGAAGATAAGAAATGTAATGTCTGCACCCAAAGCACACTTCCCAGGGGAAACTGATCAATAAGCCAAGGGCTCCTTGGCTTTCTCTCCCAGACTTAAAAGTCCAACTTCTCAGTCTGGCGAGCGGCTGTTATTCCCGAGGCTTTGAGTGACAGCCGTGGCTACTGGCTGCAAGGTGTGAAGTACCTAGGGTTCTAGCTGCTCTCCAACTTCGCCTAGAAGATCTTCTTTTCCCAGTCAGAGTGGAGGGAAAGATTAATAATTCAACAAGAATCTCCTAGTGCTCTGGCCCCCGCCCTTACCTTTCCTTCTCCCTATTCTTGAAAAAAACACAAAAGTACAGATTGCCGACTGGAACCACTGGGAACAGCAAATAATTTCCCAACCTTACTTAAATAGAAGATAACCCCTCTGAAGACTTGTGTAGTGCCCGGGAAAATCCAAGGAAAAAGCTCGGATCAAGTCTTGATTTTGTCACATACTGTCTGTGTGACTCCGGACAAATCACTTAACCTTTCAATGCTTTAGGCAACTTAGTAACTGTACTTGTGTGTCTACTCTCACTCTCTTATATACATACACACATGTGTATACATATATGTATGTATGTTTGTGTCTATATGTGTGCATCTATACATGTATCTATATCTGTCTATGTATACATATACATATGATGACTTGCATTGGTAGAAACAGTTTCCCAGCTCATAAACAAGTTCGGTTTTTGCACATAAAAAATAAAGGTTAAGACAGTCTCTGGGCGTCCCTTTATTACTTTAACCCAAAATTTCAAGGGAAATTGCGGGGGGAGGGAGGCGCTGAAAGAACTCTTTAAGGAGTCAGGTGTTGGCCCTCTAAGATATCTGGACAGCTGCGTGCTCAGAAGTTAGTTTCCATTCAAAGAGAAGCACTAAGAATATCGTGTAAGACATTTCAGTTGGCTTCTTCCAGCTTTTCCCAGAACAGGGTCAAACATAGCCTCAGTGATCCCAGCTCAACCCCAATGCCTAAGGCCACTGGGATGCAGTTTTCTCGCGTTCCTGCAGGCTGCTTGGGAGACCCTAGTGATTTCTTGTTGCTGCAGAGGGCGCACCAGCAGTCCAGATTCCGAGATCGCGAATCGGCGGCAGTCACTGTTGCTGCTGCTGCTGTCTCCCACTGCCTAACCTGAAGAGCCAGGGACTGCACTGTCAGCTGATGCCTAGCGAAGGCAGGTTCAGGCTTCTTTCCCACTCTCCTGTTGGCAAAAACGACCACCTAACTTATCCCATCAGGCCCACCTCATCTCCAAAAGAAGTGACCTTCCCATAACCTAAGGGAGCAATTTACCTCCTCTGATGTCCTGGAGAAAAGAGGATTGATGACATTGGACACAGCGACCCCTTAGACTCTAGAGTTGTCTGTCCTCTAGCTCCTAGGTGTGTGCTCCTGTGTTATGAGTGTGTTTCTTTCCCTTGTAGATAAGTTTCAGACCGGCCTGTGTAAGGAGCCTGGAGACTTGAGGCCGTGAGCACCCATGCCTTGGGAATTCATCAATATTTTTAAAGCACCTACTGCATGCAGAATACTATGCTGAGATTCACGGAGCTTACTACAGTCTAGTAGGGGACTACTCCTACATAAATAACCACAAATGCAAAATGCTCAATAAGTACATTATAAAACCCCTAAAACAAAGTACTATATAGTGTGGAAAGAGGAGAAATGTCTACCATTTCCCCTTCCTTAAACTGTGATTTGTCAGATAATAAGAAAACACTGAAGAAGTCAGCTTTGATTCCAATCATTAAGAAATTTAATGGCACTCCCTCACTGCTCCCAAAGTGTTAATAGTAATATCAGGATAGAGGTTTGTCTAATTACCTTTTCTATCTCAATCCTATCCAAAAGATGAAATAATAAGTATTTTTCTCAGGAAAGAAAGACTATCCTGTTTCAACACTAGTATCTTTCTTTGTAGAATACACATTTATTTTATTATAGTGTGTGTGTCCCTATATACACTTGTGTTATCATTCCTACAAAGATCTCAAAGTTTTAACAGGGTTTACTTTAGACAAAGAATATGTAGGGTAAGCATTTAAAGAGGGAAGGGAAGTTGCCTTCTTTGCCCATTTTTGAACCAGTATTCCAAATGAGGATTAACAGTGTTTCCATTTTGCCTTATTTACATACAGGCAAATGATACAGAAAAAGAAAAGTAACTCTCACTGGGTTGTTGTGAAAAGAATTGATTAGAGAACTATGAGTTATTATTAAATGTGAATTATTATGCCATTCCCTGCTAATGTAGAGAAATTGATTCACTTCTCTAGCTAGTTCTGGTACATTCCATCACCACCACCTCCTCCCAAGCCTTCTATGCTAATGGACACATTAACAACTTTTATCAAAGGAACAGACCTTTACATTTTTTTCACTACCTGACCTGGGGGGGGAGGGGAAGGGGTCTGTGGATTTACCCAAATAAAGCACAAGTTTGAATTGAGATGGAACTTGCCATATTCATTCATTCCTCCAATCAAAATGCCTCCCAATATGATTCATCAAACATAAAAAAGAATGAATGCAAATTAGTGAATTCATACTCAATATATATACATATTTTTTAAATTTCCAGAATGATGAATGAACAGAGCAACCTGAAGAAAGTCAAGGAATTTAATTATCTTAGAGTCTGAATCTAATATCAGTGAATCAGTGTAGAGGAAGGTGGCAATATCTATTAAAATGAAGCTGAAAGATTTCCCCTTTTGCAGTAGTAGATTATAATAGTCAGTTTTAAAATAGTACACACAGAGTATAGTTGCATAGAGTGTTTCACTTAATGGTTATCAAAGTACTTAGTCCATGAAGAGAATCTTCAAGTAGGAAGACCCTGTGTGCCCAGGGTTCCCTACATCCAAATGCATACCAAGCTTCAGTCAGATTTCCAGTCTAGAACCTATGAAACAGTATCCACTACCTCAAGAAATGCCCCTGTAATAAATAAGCAAACCTGCCTTCTGTAGACAAAATAGATATGTGTTGAATATATATTGACAAATTTGTTTAGCTTCTGGAAGACTTGGTTCCAAGTCCCACCTCAGATAATATTGACCATGTGATCTAAGGGCAAATCCCTTACCCTCTCAGCCTCCCCAGACCACTCCCTTGAGAGTAAAAATTTAAAAGAAGCAGATAGTCTATATTGATGAAAAGTATTTTCAGTGAAGATAATTTCCTAGACAGTTACAGGATTCCAGATATAAATGTATACATGTATATACCCAGTGACTCAGATACATATACAAATTTTCCAAATGTATGCAGTTGCTGTTGAAAATAAAGTACAAAATATGTATTCAATCAATGAAAAAGCATTTGATATTAATGAATTCATAGTAGCTATCTTTCACATATTTCACAGAATCCCAGAACTGGAAGTGATTCTGGAATCTCCCCAACAAGCAGCAATTCAGCCTGTGTTTGAAGAATTCTATTAAGGTAACCCATTCCACTTTGGAAGAGCTTTGGTGCCTTTCATATCAAACCTAAACTTGCCCCTTGGTTTATTCCTTCATCAATTGAATAAACATGTATTAAGCATTTAATAAGTGCCAGCCTGCTGTGATAAAACGTAACCTATAGTTACTGAAGAAGGAAATGGCAGTCCACTGCACTATCTTTGCTAAGAAAACCCCAAATAGAGTCACAAAGATATGACAATATAACCAAACAACAAAAATTTAGGAAAATGAATACTATCAGTATTTACCTTATAGGGTTAATATGTAAAGTAATATATAATTGGGCATCTGATCTCAGACACTTCCTATCTGGGTGATCCTGGGCAAGTCACTTAGTCCTATTTGCCTCAGTTTCCTTATCTGTAAAATGAGCTGGAGAAGGAAATGGCAAGTCACTCCAGTGTCTTTGCCAAGAAAACTGCAAATGGGGTCACAGAGAGTTGAACATGACAGAAAACAACTGAATAACACCAAAACTATAGTTACAGAGCCAGTAGGTATGAAACATGGGACTTGAATCCAAGTCTTCTTAGCTCCTCAAATAGCTCTCTGTCCACTTCCCTATCATGCTTCTCAGTGCCTTTAGTCAACTTTCTGGAATGATAAATTTTAGAGATAGTTGTTTATCTGTATTGATAGAGGAAGTTCCCCACATACCTGCCTACACAGATGAAATCCTCTTGCAAGTTACTATATTAGGAATAGAGACAAAATGAATCAATGCGTAAGTTTGTGATCATGTGGCAAATGACATTTTTTTTAATAGTTTAAAACAGCCTTTTCTACTTAGCAAGGTTGGGAACCACTGGTATAATCCAACACATACTTGACTAGAACCTCCCTCTATTCCTACAAAACTGTCTTTAAGCTTCTTCATAAAGATTTTCAGTGATCAAGAGCACACATTGCCAGGCAACCTGTTCCACTTTCAGACACACTTAATTTTTAGAAAGATTTTCCATACTAAAGCCATATTCTTTACAATTACCAGTTCTACTTTTGCTCTCTGACAGTAAGACTCTAAAGCTCTTCCTCCTTTTCACTTGTTGGGTGTGGGAGAATCAAGTTATCTTGGATCATAAATTTAGAGCTAAGAGACCATCTAATCCAACCCCACCCCCAATTTTATAGATGAGGAAGTTGAGGTTCAGGGAAATTAATTAATTATCAGGATCACACAGCTGATAAGCACCTGCCTGAAGTGGAAACTGAAATGAGAATTATCCAGCCCCAAGTTCAGTGTCTTCTCTAATGTGCCTCACTAGTCTCCATGCTCGGTTCTCCATTATTTTTATTAAAAAAAGTTAAGAAATATTCCTTATATTTTCCCACTCATTTTAAAATGCCTTATGGATCATAGTAGTATTGATGTAATTCAAGATATTGGTCTTAACAAATCTTCAAACACAAATATAGTAAGCATTATACTGACTTGTTTTTCAGTTGTGTCCCACTCTATGATTTCATTTGGGTTTTTCTTTTTTTTTTTTTTTTTTTGGAGGGGGGAGGAAAGGGCAATCAGGGTTAAGTGGCTAGCCCAAGGCCACATGACTAGTAAGTGTTAAGTGTCTAAGGTCGAATTTGAATTCAGGTCTTCCTGACTCCAGGGCTGGTGCTCTATTCTCTTTGCCACCTAGCCACCTCCATTTGGGTTTTTCTTGCAGAGATACCTTTCACCATTTCCTTCTCCATCTCATTTTACAAATTAGTAACTCAAGGTTAGCTGACTTGTCCAGGGTTACACAGCCAGTAAGTATGTGAGGCCTGATTTGAACTCATGAAGATGAGTCTTTCTGGTTCCAAGCCCAGGGCTCTATTCACTGCTGCCACCTAGTAACCATGTAGAATAACTGAAAAATGAACATTTCCCACCACCTGCTGGCTAGGTTACAAAGTAAATACATAGGTGGCACAGTGAATAGAGCACCGGCCCTGGAGTCAGGAGGACCGTATTTCAAATCTGGCCTCAGACACTTAACACACACAAAAAAAAACTAGCCTTGTGAGCTTGGACAAGTCACTTAACCCCAATTGCCCTCCCTTCCCCCCCACTCCAGAAAAAGAAAAAAAAAAGGAAATACATCTGAGGGTCATGGCATCTACAAAAGCATGACCCAGACCTCCATCTAACCCACTAAATTAATCAAGAAATAGACTATAATGTACACTGTCTTTAAACATTGTTTTTCTTAAGCTCCAGAAGGAGGACTTTTGGTAGTAAAAGTTTGGTGAGCTAGCAAAAATTTGCCTGTGCAAATGTGAGTTCTGATTTAGGATCATTCAAAAGCAACTGGAATGTCAACATATTTTGTATGGAGTTCCATAGTAATGCCTATTTATTCATTCATGTATTAATTCAACAAACATTTGTTGGTGAAAGACATAGTGTGTGGGGTTGTTGGCAGAGGGGAGACAAAGATAAATAATACATAGTATCTTTGTTCTAGGAGCTAGTATCTAATAATTAGTAAAATATCCCTTCCTCCAACTAGATAATTCTTCAAACTGTCCACAGGCAAACATCAATTTAAGTCTGATTTTCCATAAACAGTATCTTAATTCAGGTTGTGAAGAATACTACAAATTGACAGGATCAGGCCCTTATGGGGGGGGAGGGGGGAGGGGGGGGGAGAAAACTGTAGATAAAAACAGAATTTAGCAAGAAGGTAAGTAGCAATTAAAAAGAATTTAGCAAAAGGTTACTATGTGAGTCACTATTCTAGGGTCCGGCCATATAATTTAAACAGGCCTTGGACACAAAGAATTTACATTTGAATGAGTGGAGAATCCATTATTCTTGATAGGGCTATTCAAATGTACCTGACCTTAGCTCATCCTGCATTGGTTCATAAGTGAAGGGCTCCAGACTCCCTTTGTCTACCACAGTCTAAAAGAGCAGAGATACTAATCTTCTTGGGTCATTCTTATTAGGGTCTAGAATCTTCTAGAGCTGGTTTAGTGGATTGCCATTTAATGTGTGGCTTCATTCCTGAGAACCCATCCCAGCCTGGGAACCCAAGGGTGGTGTTCAGAAACACATCTCTGTCTTTTTTTGTCGATGGGAGAGTGCTTGCTCCACCTCTGATTTGTGTGCCAAACACTGTAGTTAAATTAGAGGTGAATATGTTGGGTTCCTATTCTTTGACATTCAGAATCAGATTAACTCAAAGACTTTGGGGTGTAGGGCATATTCAGAGAAGATTAGTACTTCTGTTCTGAGCAATGCCAAATCCTTTTCTGGGCTGTTTTCCGCCTTTGGTGCCTTCCTAATCTGCCTAAGCTGTAGCATGTGCAGTGGTCATACCTTGGTTTTGGCAGATTGGCTAAACCAGGTTGAGGGAAACCAATGCGCTCAAACCCAACTGTAAGTAAGGGAGAGTGTCTACCCCAAGCATGTGAAGACTTCCCCTGACAACAATTTGTTAAAACACCACCAACCAGGAAGGTGACAGAAGCAGGCAATGTGGAACTCTTAGAGCTTGGTCAGACATCAAAGAAACCAAGATCATCACAGTATCTCAAGACATCACCAGGCTTTTTGACTCTGTCCTGTCACTGGACTGTGGTGACTGGAAGAGAAAGACTGAAGCCAATGACTTTATGCAACTCTACTTCACTTAAATCCAATTTAAACACAAATCAAAAGGCATCACCAATACCATTTTACCATTTGATTATGCACTCAGTGCAGCCCCTGAAACTGAAATGCAGTGAAGTACGGATCAATTTTCTGCTGCTTGTGCTAATTTTTGCCTAATAATTTACACCAAGAAAACACAGGGTCTCCACTAGCCAGTACAATACCAGCCATATGTGAAACCATCATTTATAGGAAATGGAGAAGTTTTGTATACTGTGGATAAGTTCACTTACCTTGGCAGTGTATTTTCCAGGGATATACTTATTAATAATGAGGTTGACGCATGCTCTGTCAGAGCTAACTCAGTGTTTGAGAGGCTCTGAAGGAAAGTATGGGAGAGGTATTAGAATGCATACCAAACAAGGTCTACAGAGACATTGTGCTGACCTCATTGTTGTATGCTCATTGTTGTATGCCTATGAAACCTGGACAGTATAACAGCACCATGCCAGGAAAATTAATCACTTCAATATGAATTGTCTTAGGTAATCTGAAGATTACCTGGCAAGATAAGGTACTAGGCCCTGAGGTCCTCTCTCAATTTAAACCATCAGGCATTCAAAGGCTACTGCAGAGAACACAGCTGGTGGGTTGGCTACATTGTTCGAATGCAAAATATAAGTTTGCCTAGAAGACTATTTTATAGAGAACTCACACAAGACAAGTGCTCACATGGTGGGCAGAAAAAGTGATGCAAGGAAACTCTGTCTCTCTGAAGAACTTTGCAATTGATTGGGTGACATGGGAGACACTGACAAAGGACTTCCCAGCATGGTGTACCCACATCAAAGAAGGCACTGTACTCTATGAACAAAGTAGAATTGTAGTAGTTCAAAGGAGATGTGAGATGCACAAATGTTCAGAATCCACCCCAAATGTCCATGTGGACTATTTGTGCCCAACCTGCAGTAGAGCCTTCCAAGCTCCTATTGGTCTGATCAGTCAGTCGGAGACACTGTAACTTGACTCCAACATAGTGATGTCATTTCGGTCTCTTTGAGAACAAAAGACGACAACCAACCAACTCAAAGACTTAACTGTAAAGATTCTTGTCCAAATCACTAATATTAAGAGAAAGGCACATCAAAGCCACCCTGAGGTTTTACCTCAGATCCTGAAAACTGGAAAAAATTACAAAAAGAAAAAAAAAAGACAATATGGTAGTTCGAATGGCAGCAGAAAAAAAAAATAATTAGAATAAGAGTTTCTTACATTGCTTAAAACAGAGTTCATGATGTATCTAAAAGGGAGTTAATTTTTGACAAATAAAATGAATAGACACTATGTTTCAACTTCACCTGCCATCCGGCCACTCACCCAGATCATCTCCCTCTCTTTCCCTGTCGCTACATACTTACTACTACACCTGTCCCATCTTAACTAAACCCCCCCCCCATTCCACCTCTTCAGAGCAAAACTCTCTTTTGGGGTCACCTTTTCATATATGTGATATCTTTACCTGTTGAATATAAGATTCTTAAGGTCAGGGACTGTCTCTTTAAAAAAAAAAAACAAGTTTTTCTTGATAACTACTTTTATATTGCCAAATTTTACCCAAGTCTACCTCTCCTTCTTCCTCCTTGAGAGCCATTCCATAGTATTTAAAGAGATGAAAAGGAGAAAAAAAGAGGAGAGAATCAGCAGAAATGATCAATATAATTAAAAATTTTGAAAAGATATGGGTGGAGTATAACACTTGCAGACTTCCTACCTCTACAAAAGGGTGGGGTAGGGTTATCTTCACATCCCTCTTCTTTCAACCATGGTTGGTCTTTGTAATTTTGCCACATTTACTTTTTATTTTCTGTGTCCGTGGTTGATCTTTATGTTTGCTTTGTTGTAGTCATTGTGTATATTGTTTTCTTGTCTGCTTACTTCACTCTGTATCAGATTATATTAAATCTTTCAATGCTTCTCTCTACCCAATATGTCAATTGTTTCTTACAACACAAAAATAACCCATTACAATCATTAGTCACAATTTGATTAGCCACTCCCCAATTGATGGATATCACCAATGAATGTTCCCAATTCTTTGTTATCACAAAAATGTGTTTATATATATATATATATATATATATGTATATATATATATATATATATATATATATATATATATATATATATATATATATATAGTATACATGAGGACTTTCTTCTTATCAAGGGGCTTCCTTGGGGTAAGAAACCAGTAAGGGAGTCTGGCTTCAAAGGGTATAGATATTTTAGTAACTTTATTTGCATAATTCTGAATTGCCTTTTAAAATAATTATACCATTTCACAGTTCTACCAACAATGCAACAATGTTTCTATCATTCCATTCAAACTATTACTATTTTTGGTCATTCCCCTGGCCCCAATTTGCAGGATCTGAGGTAGTGCTCAGGGTTGTTTTGATGTGTATTTCAGTATTAGTGATTTGGACAATTCTTTCATGTGGTAGTTAATAGTTTGAATCATTTCTTTTGAGAACTGTTTATTTATATGCCTTGACTACTTATCTATTGAAGAATAGCTTTTGGAGATACACACACACACATACACAGATATGCATACATATGTATAAATATACATGCTATGCATATATGTATATTTCAGTTAATTAAAATCTACCCTTTATATAATACTCTAAGGTTTGAAAAACACTACAAATATCATCTCATTTGATCCTCACAAAAATCTTGTAAGGTAGGTATTATTATTACCCCCATTTTACAGATAAGGAAAGTGAGCCTGAAAGGTTAAGTGACAGCAACACAACTAGTAAGTGCCTGAAGCAGGATTTCAATTCGGGTCTTCCTGACTCCAAGGCTACTGCTCTACCACTTACTCCACATGAGAGAAAGTTGATATAGTTTTGCTTCATTTTTCAGCTTTATTGCTTAACCTAGGGGCATTAATTTTATTTATGCAGAAGTTTTTGCAGTTTCATTTTATCAAATTTATTTATCTTTTTCATTTGCTTCTATATTTATTTCTTCTCTATAACTGCAAGAGCGATATGATCAACTTATCTTTCAGGTATTTTTGTGGTATGTTATTTAATATTGTCACATAACCATTTAGAATGTATTGTAGAATAGGGAGTAAGGTGTTAGTCTAGGTCAAATTTCTGTCAGACTCCTTTCCAGTTTTCCCAATAGTTTTATTTTAAGAAATCACATACGCAGTTCTTTTCTAAATAATTTGTGTTTTTTGGTTTATTGAACATTGGGTTATTGAGTTCCACCATTTCTGATTCTCATTTGTCTAGTTAGATTCATTAATCTATCTGCTTTTTAATCAATACCAGATAGTTTTGATGGCTGCTGCTTTTTTTTTTTTGGTATTTTTTCCAAATTAATTTTATTATATTATTGAGTTCAATAAAGTGTCCCTTTGAAAATTTGATTGGTAAAGCATCAAAAACATAAGTTAATTTTGGTGCTATTATAATTTTCATTACATTGGTATTATCTAGCCATGAGTACTTAATTCTTTGAATGTTCAATGGTTCTGAATATTTAAGTTGTTCTTATTTTTAAAGATATAATGTATCTAAATATATGTAATGTATGATGTAAAATATAATATATGATAATGTAATACTAATATATAATAATGTAATATAATATATGATATAAAATAATATAAATTGTATCACATATTATACAATAATATGAAGATATAATATATAATAATGTAAGATAATAAGATGTAATTGACTCCATACAAGTATTTTACATGCTATGGTAGATTGTTCTTGAGACATTGAATGCATTTTTAGTTGTTTGGAATGAGATTTCCCTTTCTGTTATTGCCTCTAGACTTTGTTATTATTTCATAGATACATTATTGATTTTAGAGGGTTTATTTTGTAACTTTCTACTTTGCAGAATCTATAATCTCAATCAGTATTGTTGTTGATTACTCAAGACTTTCTAAGTAAATTATCGTATTATCATCATATGAGTATAATTTCATTTTCTCTTTATGTATTTTAACACCTTTAATTTATACCTCTTGTTTTATTACTACTAATAGCATTTCTAGAATTATATCAAAAGATAGTAGGGAAAGTTGGAATTCTTGTTTTACTCCTGTTCTGGCATATCTCTTACATATGTTGCTTGTTTTTAAAATTAAGGCAGATACTTTTTACTATCATAAAAAGGTTTTCTATACTTGGTAGTGTTTTTTTTTTTTAGCCTAAATGAGTATGGTGCTATGTCAAAAACTTTTTCTATATCTATTGAAACAATCATGATTTTGAATGTTTTAGTTTTTAATATGATTAATTATGTTTGTTGTTTTTCTAACATTGTACCATCTTGGCATCTCTGGCATGTATCGTACTTTATCATGATGAATGACTTCCTGAGAGAACTGTCTTTTTTTTTCTTAATATTTGCATTCCTTGAAGCACTTAATAAGTGGCTTTTTGTTCATTTCATTTATTTGTCTATCAATTCATTCCATTTTATTTAATTTGTGAGGTGGTTTATGGCTTTTACAAAGTGCTTTCCTCATAACAACTGGAGAGTTAAGTGGTACAGTTATTAATGTCTCTACAAATGAGAAAGCATATAAAAGGATATATGTCTTGTCCATAGAAACACAGCTAGTATACATCAAATCAGGGACCCAGCAATCTTGACTTAAATTCTAGTGTCCTTTTTTAAAAAATATATTTTCAGTTTCAAATTCTCTCTCTTCCTCCCCCACCCTCCAGTGTCCTTTCCATTAAGCCAGACTATTCCATCCCCGTCAGATTCTGTGGCCTGAAAGAAACTTTTTATATTGATAATAGTCAAGTTAAGGAGAAGAACCTTTTTTTTATTTGTCATAATGGAACTATAATTTCCAGGTTAATCTTATTAATGTATAGATTTAATATTTATAAAACCAATATCCTTTGCAAAATGTCATAGGAATCTCATACTCTAAAAAAGCATATATAAAATATTAATATGTTGAAGAAAAGACTGGCAGTTCAGGAAAGAGAAATGAGACTAGAGAGATATAGTTTCCACAGAGAAAGAGGTTGGTGGTGGTTGGGCAGAACTCCAAAGTTGGAAATCCTTAAAGGAAAAAGACAGTCCCTAGAAACTTAACTCATGAGAAATATCAGAGATTAACTTTCTGGGTGAGTGCTTAGGGAAACATCATCTATAAAGTAACTAGAGTACAAATTCTAAAAGGTATGCAGATTAAACTCATTTGAAAAGCTGCAAGGGGTGCAACCAGTGTAAAGTATCTGCATGATTCCTGTTTCATTTATTTATTGGGTTGAAAAATGTAGAGGAGAGGAAAATATCTGTAGCTATTTTACATCTTTAGAGGTACTACTTAATTAAGACTCTGTCTCTTGGAAGGAGACTAGAGTTTGTTGTGAAGGAAAACAATTCTGTAGTGGAAGGGGGGAGGAAGAGTAGGAAGAAAAAACACTGCTCTCATCAGTCCAAGTAAGGTCATGAAAAAAAAAATCACTCTGTAAATATCTCTTCCTTCTCCCTTTAGCCCTCTTCCAACTTCCTCTTAGGAGTAACTCCTAAAGTTAAAATAGGTTTTATTTTATTTTTATTTTTGACTGGCTTTTTGTCTAAGATTACACCATAAAGGAGAACATGGTACACTAGAAAGATACACTGGACTTGCAGAGAGGCCTTTAACTTGGCTCCCAAATTTACTAGCCCTTTAACCTTGTGCAAGTCTCTTCCATTGTATGAAAATAAATTTTTTTAGATATAATTCGATATAGACAGAGTTTTTTAGATTGTTATATCTTTCAAAGAACATGGTATCATTTTGACATGTGCATGGGGGATACCTTGTTGGGAGAGAGGTTTTAAAGCAACATTGTGTTCTAACAAATAAAATACTTTTTTATATATATAGTCAAACAATAAACACTGGGGGATTGTGTAATCCCTACTTTTTTATGAGGTTTTATTGATGTTTTGTTTTTACATTGTAAACATTTACAGATTACCTCCATTTTGTGAGAGGTCTTTTGTAACAAAGGAAGACAACTGAATAAAACTAATAATGCAATGATTTCCATCAAAAGTGCATGCAACATTTAACATTTGTAGATCTCTTATCACAGCATTTTTAAATAGACAGAAATCTACTTTCTCTCCCACTCCCCCAGCCCCAAAGCAAAATTTATAACAAACATCCATAGTCATATGTGTTATGGCTATACGATCTATAATTCAAATATGCATGAATATATGTGTATACATATATTTATATGTGTACAAATACACATGCATGGACATATAACTATGTGCACACATCTACATATACACATGCATAGATATGTTTCATTCTCAACCCTAATTCCAATATTCTGTAATGACTAGCATGTTTCATCATGGGACCTCTGTAACCATAAATGGTCATTGTATCGATCATAAATCATACAGCTTTCAAAGGTGTTGGTTTTACAATGTTGTTGTTATTGTACAAATTGTTATTCTGGTTATGTTAATTTCATTCTTCATCAGCTTATAAAAGTAACAAAAATTATACGTTTTCATAATATTGATGTTACGATGTAGATTATTTTTCTGGTTCTACTCACTTTGCTCTGTATCAGTTCATATAATTCTTTTCATCTCTTTTTAAAATTATCTACTTACTCACTTCTCAACATCTTTTAGTCAACTTTTGTGATGTGTTTTTACTAGGTAATATTGCATGTAAAAGTTTTTCTCTCCCCTTTTAACACCCTAATTTTGAATGCTATCCTTATATAGAACATTCTCATAAATATCTTATATGTAGAAGAAAGTAGTCATGTGTTACTTGTTTCTGACATTGTCTTGGTCAACTTTTTAATTTTTTGTTTGTTTTTATAGTAATAAATTCCATAATAAGCATGAATTACTGTTATCATGGAAAGAGAACTAAATTTGAAACTGGAAAATGGGTATATATATATATATATATAATATACATGTATATATTTATAATCTCATTTAGTCCTCATAACAAGATAAACAATATTCTTTTTTTTTTTTTTTTTTTTTTTTTTTTAAGCAATTGGGGTTAAGTAACTTGCTCAAGGTTACACGGCCAGTTATTTCTGGGTGTGGTGCTGAGTGTCTGAGCCCGGGATTCGATCTCCAGATCGTCCCAACACTGGAACCGGTGCTCTTACTCGCTGAGCCACCTGGCTGCCCCTTTTTTTTTTTTGCTTTTTGGAGGACAATTGTTGTTAATTGACATGCCCAAGGTCACATGGCTAGTTTTTTTGTGTTAAGTGTCTGAGGCCCGATTTGAACTCAGGTCCTCCTGACTCCAGGGCTGGTTCTTCTATTCACTGCAACACCTAGCCTCCCTGATAAACATATTCGTATAATATCCATTCTAATCCAATCCTTTTATAATACAAATGAAGAAAATGAGGGACAGAGGTATGAAATGAGCTGCCCAACGTCATGCAGATAGTAAAGGGCAGAGTGAGGATATGAACATACATCCTCTGACTCCAAGTCCAGTGTTCTTTATTTTCAACTAATGTTGATTGCCATTATCATATCTCTCTTCTGGGCATGTACACCAACTATTTGTGAACTAACTTAGTTTTTAGATTCTTTGGTTTCCCAATTAGTTATAGCAATTGATTTTCAGCAATAAAACTTCTATATGAGATTCTTATAAATGGTGTTGATATCACTTCCTTGATCAATTTCCCATTTTCATTCTCAAATAGGTCAAGTTAACATTATCTTAATTGTAAACCTTAAATAAAAGCTCATTTAATCTTTTTTTCTAGGCTCACTTTAATTTCAATCGTTAACAAGTAAGTAGTATAACTATACACAGAAAGATTCAGAAATGGTTCTCATCTCAGTAACAAATTGTTTCCTGTCCAAAATATAATCCAATTCACTTTTTGTCATATTATTGGTATCCCTTATGACCATTGCCCTTCAATTCTTTTTATAAAGAAAATATTCAAGTTGTCTAGGTGTGAGGGTGTCATATAGTCTATAAGCCTTTGGCCTTTCTCAATGCTTATTTTTGAGGCATATTTTCTATATGTATTCCCTATCCTTATCTGTGTCCACCTTTGCACTGGAGTCATTGAATACCTTGCCTACATATGTGCTACTGAAACAAATTTTTAAAAAAATCACTCAACTGCTCTGATAGGGTCTATTACAAATATCCTTTGGAGAGGAGAAGGAGAAGGAGAGGGAGAGTGAGAGGGAGAGGGAGAGGGAGAAGGAGAGGATGAGCTGAATTACCCAGCTGTCTGGGTGCTCATTCAGGCAGCTCAGTCTACTCAAAAGTTGTGTTTGTCCTTCATTTTTGAAAAGGACCATGACATCAGGAAAATGATAACATGACTTGCAATTGACTTTGATTTGAGTAAGAGAGGGCTGTGCAAGGTCACCATCCTCACTTTCTCCTCCTGAGCCATCTGGATCAACTGACCAGGTATATACATCAGAATGATTGGAGATGACCCAGGATGTAATGGGAGACCTTGGTCCTCCTGGCTTAGAGTGAATGTCAATGGTAACTGTTTTTCTCTGGAACAGTGACCCTGAGGGTCTTCCCCTCCTAGCTTGATTTTTTCTTTTTTTTTCCAACTAAAGGAGCCATCCCTTTACTCACTTCTTAAAGAGGCCTATTCATTGTCTGGGCATTACCTCACTCTAAGTGAGTGCCTGAAAAGGACTTAGTCTAAAGGGGCCAGGGTCTCCCATTGCTTTGTGCGTCATCTCCAGTCATCTTGATGTATATATCGTCACTGTATCCAGATGGCTTTGAAGGAGAAAGTGAGGATGGTGACCTTGCATTGTCCTTCACCACTCAAATCAAAATCAACTGCAAGTCATGTTACCATTTCCCTGATGCCATGATCCTCTTCAGAAATTAAAGGACAAACACAATGCAGAACATGGAAGTAATGTCTGAGGGAAGGCAGTAGAGGTGTTATAAGTAGAATTTATTAGGGTGCATTGCTCAAAACAGGTAGTTAAATTTTGAGTGAATAGACAATTGGTCCTAGATCGAAATGACTTATATAAATGAAAGCTAATAGACAAAAATATTTCTCTCTCTCTCTCTCTCTCACACACACACACACACACACACACACACACAACACCCCACCACCACTACCCACACACATTTACATTTACTGGATAAATCACTAGGAATTTAGCCAGGAGAAAGATAATAAACATGTTGGCCTTTCAATTCTATGTTTATTGACTATGGTTTAAGACTTGCCCTTAAAAGTTCAACAAATAGATTAGACTCTGGGCAATTTCTTCTTTTTCTTTTAAAGATAATCAATATATTAAGCACCTATTATGTGCTAGGCACTATGCTAAACTATTCAATCTTCTCAGTGCTCTAATGCATTCAATGGTTAATAATAATAATAAATGATTAATTCAATGGTTAATAAGAATAAAAATAAAAAAATATTTTCCTTTACTATCATTGTCCTGACCTCTAGACTTTTGGAATTATGATCACTTTTGAGATTAAAAAATTTACATTCAATGATAGCTTGCACTGGGAAGCATTTTAAAGTTTACAGAGTTCTTTCCTAACAACAAAACTCACTGAAGTCAATGACTGCAGTGAGATAGTGATAACAATGATATAATTGTTATTTTTATTTTTTAAAATAGATGCTCAGGAAAGTTGTTGCTTGCTCCTGGTCATATAACCAGTAAATGTCATGGCTATTTGAACTCACATGTCCTGAGTTTGAGTCTAGTTACTGTACTATGTCATGCTCACTCTTATAATAGCACTTTCATGCCCATGCATACAATCACACATACATTTTGTATTAAATGAATCAACATATTTTTGTCATCCTATTCAGGATGATTAATGTGAACTTTTTCAAGTAATTACACACTTAACTTAAGTGCCCTATGGTGTAATTCAGCTACTATACTGTCAATTAGATAGAGAGCCATTTTTTTGATGAATTTATTTGAATCCCTCCAGTATTGTGTACACTTGTGTTACAGCAAGCACCCTGACATACCCAGGGTGGCTGCCAACACAGGTTCTTAGATCTGCTTTTTGGAAGGAAAGCAACTCAGAATGGGTTAACAAATCTTGCTTTAATCAATCAACCATATAATTTAACTAGTTCAGGGGAAAAAGTCAGCACCCCAAACTTCAGAATATACAGAGGTTACGAGCAGAAATTATAAGATAGAGAAACAAACAGATCAAGCAGACAGGCTTCCAACTGTCCAACCATTAGATCTATACCTAGTCAGTTACCAGAGAGGGAAGCATCAACATCTGAGTTTTTCAAAGCTGGAGGGCTCTCAACAGCTGCCCAGAATCTCATCTGGTCAAATCACACAACACTTCTCAAAGTGAGCCCCAAAACAAAGCCTCAAATCAGGATTTATATAGCCTTCTCCTGGGTCAGAGAATGTAACAACCCTCTTGACCCACTGCCCAATCACAAAGTATCTCCTGAAAAACAAGCCTCCTGCACAGGTTTCAGGTGCACTTAAGTCTATCAAAGAGCCTAGGGGCAGGGAAGATCTTACACAATACGATCTTAGAAAGATGGCAACAACATAAATTTACATTCCCATTACAATTTTTTGGTCATTGGACAAAACAGGTACTCATATTTTATTGAGTGAATGGATAAATTGTCCTATATCTAAATAACAGATGAATGAAGACTAGTAGAAAAGCATCTCTTGCATTCCGCTCCAGTCCCTGCCTCTGCCCCAATTTCTGCTTCTTTTATCTGGCAGCACAAGGGACAGAGAATACAAAAGAATCACACAGTTTTTAAATAGTCTGAAAAAATGAACTTGATGATCAACAAATACCTACTTTGAGCCATGCTGTATAATCAGGGCATGTTATATTAGGTTTTATCATATGGTATACTACTATGTACATGAAGTAGTATGTTCCTGGAAGGCATGGCAGAATCAGAGAAATAACTCTCAGGAGTGATGACAATGAAAACAAAAATTACATCAACAGCATTTTCTCTCTTGGAAAGGAACATCAGCTGATGCTTCTAGCTTGCAGAAGCTACAAAATGTTTATTTCAACACCTCATACCCTGAACACTTATCCACACTTAGGAATCAATCCACTATAGTTGTTTTATACTTTGAAGATGTACCTGATGATGTGATAGTGAATAGAAAAAGGATAATAAGGTCACAAATAAAATCATCTGGCTAAAGATGAAGGGACCTTTGAGGCCATCTAGTCCTACCCCATTTTTTTAAATGCCACAACTGAAGCTCAGAGAGATCTAATAAGTTCAAATTCACATAAGAAGTGACAAAGCCAGATCTTCCCAGCTTGTCTAAGTCCAAATCAGTCACTCCACTGCTCTGACATTTTTCTTTTGTTTTCCCCATTGAAGGCTTTCCTTCCCCAGTGCTCCAGTCATGGTGATATAATTTTCTCTGACGCCACATTTTCTGTTCAATGCTATTGTTTCTCCCATGGGATTAGACACAATAAATCTCAATAGCAAGGGCAAGATTTCCTGACTTGTTTCATCCATTGGGCTTCCATATGCCCTTATTGTCATCTTCGTTGTGGTTCCAAGGGTCCAAGAAAATGACTCTGTTTCCCAAATTCTTCTGTTACCTGTTCACTGACAACTGACTTTAAAAATAGTAATAATAATAATAGACTTCCATTTCATTTGAAATTTATGAAGCAATTTTGTAACAATCTTGTGAGTACATAGTACAGTATTTATGTCCCTTTTGTGAATGAGGAAACTGAGGCTCAGAATGGGAATTACTTAAGGCTAGAATTGTCCATTTTATGATCTCAATCCAGTCATCTATGTTCAGAGACAGAAACACAAATATAGGAGCAAGCTGGGGATTCGAGGTCTAGTGTCAGTGAAATCTAGGAGGCATATGTGTTTGCTGTCATGTGCCAGCAGCTCCTCCTTCCTTGCATGGGGAATTGATAGAGAGGTTCCTAAAGTCTCCATATGGTAAACAAGAAGGAAAAGAGGACATTTGATGAATCCTTTCAAAGCGTGCTTAGTAGATCACCCTTCCTGGCATAGGAGTCAATTCTTTTTGACACAGCATCCCATAATGAAGTCTAGGGGAAGCCTAGTTCCTTTATTTGATCAAAGAACTAATAAAGCAATTTGGTACACTACCTCAAAGCACATATCCTTCAATGCTGACCTTGTTTGTCATTGAAAGTGGTGAGCAGAGCTCAGTTCAATTTTATATACACTTTATGGGATTGCCCACTATATGGCAAAACTCAAGCATATTTCTTGAATTATTCATAAATCTAACTCCTTCTACATACCATATGCTTTTGAGATGGACAAAAGATAGATAAGTAAAGGAAACACAAAGAGACTCCCTCCATTATATTCCCATCTAGATCCAATATCATTATAGGTAGTGATTAGATACGGTTCAGTGAAGTACTTGGCATATAGGTATGTTAGCAACTGGTACAAAAATAAAAACCAAAACAAAACCTCTTTGAATAATGGCATAAGCATACATTGTGAGCACATCTTCTTAGATCTTTCTGTTTCACTGTGCAGGAAGATAGACATTCCACCTAGAAGTTAATGAGCTAAGGTGGCCCTTCTACTGAGTTTGTTACCTATTGCCTCCATGGCTTAAACACTGCCAGTCTACCACAGATCTTTGTGATCTTATGGCCCTTGAAATATCACTAGTACTTTGTCATGGACAGGTCCTGTTCCTTGATAGCTCATCTTCCTAGCTAACTCTTTCTAATGTTAATAAAATGCTAAAGGAAGACAAAAAGGAAAATGAGGAAAGGGATAAGGAAGTATGAGAGACCAAACACTAAGCAACATTTTAATGTAGCTAGATGTGCTTGTCCTGGTGTCAGTAAAGTAAGTGGTGAAGCTCATAGGGGAAATTATTCCCTCCATTGGCTAAAGTCTTTGTAATATGGTGGTTGCTGGCCAAGTCTAATGACTTCTTATTTTCTTTCACAAAGTTACTATTCTCTAATAGTCACCCTCCACTGCACCTGTATGTAGAGCTTTTTGTGTAAATACCCATGGGGTAGGAAAGAGAATAAATGAGTGAAGCCACATGAACCTGTACTCCAGTCTTATCCCAGACATAAAAGTAGTTCTCTGGCTCATTTTTAGCCTACAGCAAAAGAAGGAAAATTCAAGATTCTTGACTCTTGGAGACTTGCTAATAATTTAAAAAATGCAAAAGTCTTTTTCCATTTAACTCAGCCTCCCAGTCAGGAGAAAATCTACTATTGATGGCCAAGTCTTAAACATGACTTTTTATATACCAATGTATTCTCCACCCTAATGCCCAAAGTCTATTCCTTCCTGCTTTCTGAGGGAAGTCTGTTCTAAACTCTCTCCCAAAGCCTTTCCTGCCTAAGAACTCCTGAAAGTCTGGGTCTTCACAGGCAGGGTATAGGATTGTATTTTCCAGAAGCCAATACATCTAGACTCTGAAAATTTCGCCCTGCCCACAGAAGTCTCTATCAGGAGCTAGTAATTTTAAAGGAAAAAAAAAAGATGCCCTATTAACCCATATATGTTTTGAGTCTAGGTTGAATTGAACTCTCTGACTGAGGCATCAAATTGTCTGCTACTTGCCAATTAATATGCTAGGTGATGGGGATGCAAATATAAAAGTGAAACAACATGATATAATTGGTATATGTGTGTGTGTGTGTGTGGACGTGCATGTGTGCACACATGTGTCTTTATTCTTCTATCCTGAACTCTTCCTCATCTGGAAAATAACATGGAGAGAAAATACAAGGAGCAGAGGAAGAATAAAAGGAAAAAAAAGGAGAGATGCAGAGGATTAAAATAGAAAAAGGAATGATCTAGAGAAAAGAGAAGTGTGGAGAAATTAGGAGAAATGGAGAGAGGGAGTCCCTTTGAGTTTCCTTTACTTAGCTATTATTTGTCTAGCTTACCTCTCTGTCTTTGTCCCATCTCTCTTTACTATACTAAAATGGAGAAAAGGTATGGATTTATAACAACATATGATGAAGAACTTATTCCAAGGGGGAAGGAGGTGGTGGTTGCTCATTTTATCATCGGATTCTTGACATCTAAATGATCTACCAAGTCCCAGAAAAATATAATTCTTATGATTGATTTTCATGTAAGTGAGAGGGGTTTTCTTGAGAAGTTGGTTTCCTTTTGCCCTTCAAATGATAACATCCCTATTCAACCTACTTGTAAAGATGGTACAGCAAATATCTCTTCTTCATCATCTGGTCACCTGAGAAGCATTTGGAGCAGTAACATACTGTATTTGCATCTCTCTTCCCTGGATGTCTTGTGTGCCAAAGCTGTGGTTGGTACTTTCTTCAGAGGTAGTGGTAAGTTTTCCAGGATGAACATGTCAGTTGTTGTTATTCAGTCATTTAATTATGTCCAAATCTTTGGGACCCTTTTGGAGTTCTCTTGCAAAGACGCTGGAGTGGTTTGCCATTTCCTTCTCCAGATCATTTTACAGATATGGAACTGAAGCAAACAGGATTAAGTGACTTGCCCAGAGTCACACAGCTAGTAAATGTCTAGGCCAGATTTAAATTTGGGAAGATGAGTCTTCCTGTTTTCAGGCCTAACACTCCATCCACTGTGCCACTTCGTTGCCCTCAGACAAGTCAGTACCCTAGCAATATTTCTGACAGTGTGTGCTCTGAGACTGCCTCAAGAGGCTTGTGAGAATAAGACTATGGTTCCATTGGCTCCATGGACACTAAACCATCTTTTCCTGTCATTCTAGCAGAGTTGGTACAAATTGTTCCTAGACCTGGGGAACATCTGTGCAGAATCAAATAACTCCAAAGCATTCCAAATCTCACTTTTGCCACTCTATACCTTGGGCAAGTCACTTAAACCTCTAAGCCCCAATTTCTTCATCTAAAAATAAGATGATTGTACTCAAATGAGAGCTCTTAATGTGGAGTCTACAGAGGCTATGAAGCCAAATTGGACAAAAATATATCTTTGTTTTCACTAACATGAAATTTAGCATTTATTTTGGTTGTAAATTTAACCCCCCCCTCCCCCCCCCCCTCCCCCCTTCTCCCCCCCCCCTGCTATTTTGAGAAGGGATTCTTAGGTTTCACCAGACTTCAGAAGGTGTCTTTGAAGAGAGGAAGGGAACAAGCACTTATTAAGATTATATCATATGTCAGTAACAGTGCTAAGTTCTTTACAAATATCTCATTAGGTGTTCACAACAGTCCTGTGAGGCAGGTACTATTACCCCTATTTTACAGCTGAAGAAACTGAGAGAGATAGAGGATAAGTGACTTGCATAGAGTCACAGAGCTTGTATCCCTCTGAGTCTAGATTTGAACTCAGTTCTTCCTGACTCCAGGCCCACTGTGCTCTACCTGCTGTACTACTTAGTTGCCTTGAAAACAAACAAAAGGCTTGAGTCCTTGGAGTAGAAAGACTAGGTGTTTCCTTCTCTAAAAGTATGATCCTCTGATAAAGTAGTTTCAAAGAAAGGGTGGCCTGTTAACATGACTCTTAAATATCTCTCCAGGGTGGCTGTTCTTTCATTTTCTCCATTTTTATGGGGCAACAGATGCAGACAGTTGATTCTGGGAATGGCCAATATGAAATTAGGACTCAGCTCCACATTTTCTTCTCTTTCTTTTTTCCTCATTGATTTCATTTATTTACTTAAGTCAATTAATTCAGGCTGACAAGCATTTATTAAGGGCCTACTATGTTCCGTATAGATATTAATTGCTGGAGATACAATAACAGGCAAAAACCCCCCTCCAAAACAAAACAAAAAAACAGTCCTTGATTTCATAGTATAATGGGGGGGGGAAGAACAACATGCAAACAGTTTATTATAAACAAGATAGAGACATGATAAATTGGAGATAATCAGATTGTATGATAAAGACATAAATGTGTTTTTTTTAATAGTAGAACTTTTATATAAAGCTTTTATGTAAAATAGTAGAACTTTTATATAAAGACATGATAAATTGGAGATAATGAGAGAATTAATGGGGATAGTAAAAGGTTTTTCTAGAAGGTGTGGTTTTAGCCAAGTTACATATACCGTGTATTTCTGAAGCAACTTGCCATCATTGCTCTTGGTTACAGGGTAAAGGAGAGGAATCACCTTTCCCTTCCCTCCGCTGCAAGACAAAAAGGAAAAGTCAAAAGAAGCCCTCAAGAATCCTTCCAGAGTAGGCTCAGTTTGCTTATGTAGGTTACAAGGAGGGCAGCTGCCCCTTAATCAGCCAATCAGGAGAAGCTCTTACCACTTTGATTGAAAACCCCTCGGGTTGATCCCGTTAATATTCACTTAATTAGTAGAATGCTTTAGTAGAAAGTAAGCTTCTTTGATTAAAATCAGTGAGGATGAATATATCTAGCAGGCACTGGATTATGCATTGAGGATACAGATATAAAGAGCTAAATCCTCTTCTCAGGGAGCTTACATTCTAACTTGCTTACTGTCATTCATTTATGCTTATATTAATTGATTTATACTTTTTATATACAATAAAAAGATATTAAAAGAAAAAATTAAGGAGAAAAGAGGAAGTTCAGCAAAATTAACAAACACAGCAGCCACATTTGATACAGGGTCTCAAAAATCATACTGAAGACTTTAGAGACACCCTGGATATCCAATATTCCATACCCATAACTCTTTATTTTTGCAATGGAGAGAAAGAAGTTCGTTTTCTTAATTTTTCTTCATCAGTCAATTTCATGCAACAGATAAGCTTGGAGTACCATTTGTAATAGAAAAACTAGTACAATGAAGTGATGGGATGATAGGATTTAAATTTAGAAAGGGCCTTAGAGAATGCTTAGTCCATTTTGTAAAGAAGGAAACCAAGGCTTTTAGAGAATAAAATTACACATAGAGAATCTCAAAATTGGAAGGGATTTCCAAGGTCAGCAGTCCAATATTTACTTAAACATGAATCCATTCAGTCATATCCTTTGCACTTCTAGGACGGGGAACCCTCTTTTTTTCCATGGGGCAACCCATTCTCTTTTGACTTAGCTCTCTTCTTTAAGATATTTTCCAGTACAATGAGCCCTACAATGTCCACAAATTGTTACTAATATTAGTCTTTGGAGTCAACCAGAATGAATCTTAACTCTCTTCTCAATGATAGAAATTATATTCCCTTCAATCTTCTCCAAGTTAAATACCCCTGGTTCCTCAGCAGAAGGTTACAAACTTCAATTACTCAGTACTTCTTCTTTCAATGACTAATACTAGATGACCCCTTTTCAGATAACACAAGAGGATTTGGATCCATCTGTTATAGGAAAAAGCTATGGCACAACTTCACCTAGTCAAGAGCCCATCCTAGAGGAGACCACAGAGTGGTTTATACCATGTTTCCCCAATAATAAGACACTGTCTTATTATTTTTTTTGGACAGAAAAACATCAGAGGGCTTATTTTCAGGGAAGGGCTTATTTTAATGAACATTGACAGCAATTTTAATAAACATGTAAATGTGAACAAATAAATGTACCTTTATTCAATAAGCAAATCACTGGGGAAGAACAGGATGACTTGCTCACTGCTGCAGCTCTGATTGGATGCAGCTTGGAGTGTGACATGCGTTTCACGGGGGGGGGGGGGGGGATGGTGCATACAGAGGGTATCGTAATGTAGCATGTAGCGCAGGGGATCACCTTCACTACAGTAGCAATCTCAATAGGGCTTATTTTTGGGGGAGGGCTTATTTTAGAGGAATCTTACACAGTAAGGGGAGGGCTTATTTTCGGGATAGGTCTTATTATCGGGGAAACACGGGTAGTATCTCATTCAACCTCTTCATTTTCCATCTGAGGGATTGGAGACCAAGAGAAGTTATGTGACTTGTCTAAATCCCTCCAGGTAACAAGCAGAAGAGCTAGCCATGTGAAATTCAATTCAAAAGTCTTCTGACTCCAAATTCAGTGCTCTTTCTAGACCATCCCCATCCCCAGCCCCTCACCCCTGCCTTCTTTTTCACCTCTGTGTCACATTCCTCTACATTTCAACCTCCTGACACAGGTTTGGATTACTCTGGGCCCTTTTGGAGTTTTTTCCTCCCCACTTTCCCTCATTTTAAAATACTTCCATTCTTTCAAAGAACATTTCATTCTGTCTGATAATGAATATTAGAAAAAGCTGCTCTGTTTGGCTCTTGCCCTGATGGAAGAAGGCAAATTTTTTGGTGAGAATGTAGTAGAGCTTTTAAAATTAATCTTAGCAGTTTTCAGGTACCTATAATAGAAACATCACATGGCCAAAACCATGTTAAGACTATGACAATATACTACCGTAAGGCTGTACTCAAAGTCATTGGGTGCCTAGACTCCGGGTGCCACCATTCCTTTCTTCTGCATAGCCCCATCTCTCCATATCCATATGTCACTCTACTCATGGTGTCTGCTAGAAACCCATTTCTATTGTTAGCAAATTGTCCTTTATATGAATCGTCCACCTGGAAATTTCTCTCTTGCTCTCTCTCTCTCTCTCTCTCTCTGTCTCTCTCTGTCTCTCTCTCTGTCTCTCCACACACACACACACACACACATTTAATACTTAATTTTCTATGTAGTATTCCTCTCTCTCTCTCTCTCTCTCCACACACACACACACACACATATAGTATTCCTCTCTCTCTCTCTCCCCATCCTGTCCTACCAATGTAAGCTCTTTGAGGGTAGGGACTTTTTGAAATCCTTTGTATTCTTAGTGCCCAGCATAGTACCTTATTCAGAGAAGGGACTTAATAAATGCTTACTGAATTGAATTATGAGAAAGGTCATAGTTACTACCAGCTTATAGAAACACATCTTGAATATTACAAAAGCCTAGCCTGGGAAGAGACAGTGCTGGTTAAGGTGGTAAAGAAGAGGATACATGGAAAATTAAATGTCAAGTTACAGCAGGGATGCTTAACTTTTTGTGAATGTCTTCAACCCATTTGGAAGTGTGATGAAATTTCTGGACCCCTTCTTAGACTAATGTCTTTAAATAGTTGAAAGAAATGCAAAATTTCAATTGGAGATTAGTTAAAAAATATTTTTTTCCCCATCTAAGTTCACAGACTCCCTCATGAAATCTATTCATAGATCTCACAGGAGTCTGTGGACCCTGACTAAAGAATTTTGAATTAGAGGGACATTTGTTTCCTATAACCTTGACAAGATGAATAGATTTCACATTTTGACATACATCCTGCTGATTACTCAGTCCGAAGGTAAAATTTATACTCAGCTTCAGGAGCATAAAAGAAAAAAAAGTGATTGGAGTATAGCCAAGGAGCCCTGATGTGTGTGCCCCTGAGGATGGGTAATGGTGTCTAGTCTGTGGAAACGAAAGGACCTTCATAGTCTTTGTATTTATGATAGAGCCCTCAACTTCTAGGCCTCAGTAGTGTAGATAAGAAATGCATCGAAACAAGTTTAAATCTGGAAAAGCACATGTGAGCAGAGACAGCCATCATGAGACACTAAGGACAGAAAGAGATGCACAGAGGGATGGGCCGTGGATCTAGAACTGAGATGACCAGAATTCAAATTTTGCCTCAGACATTTATTATCTGTGTGACTCTAAGCAAGCACTTTACTTCTGTTTCCCTTAGTTTCCTCAAGTATAACAGAGAGATTATAGGAACACCTACCTCTCAGAGTTGCTGTGGGTATAAAATTAGATCATATTTATAAAACACTTTGTAAACATATATAAATGCTAGCTGTTATGATGATGATGAAGATGATGATGATGATGGTGATGATGATGATGCTTCTGAGGTCCCCTCTAAGCCTATAAAAATGACCTCTCCCAACATTTTGCTTGGATCTCTCCTTTATAGTTGCCAATTTCTACCTTGTATCATCCTCCTTCATGCTTATGTTTTATAAAGGTGAAATGGTAGTGGTAAAAGCTCTGGATATGAAATCAGAGGACATGGGTTTGTATTTTATGTGTTCTCAGGCAAGTGGCTTCACTACTCAAGGCCCCTGTTCATTCAAATTAAAAAATGAGGCTGTTAGGCCAGATTGAAGTTCTGAATTCTTTCTTATGTCATGGACCTCTTTGGCAATCTAGTGAAAACTATGGACCTTTTTTTAAAATAATGTGTTTAAGTTCATAAAGTAGATAAGATTACAACGGAAAATAGTTATATTGAAATATAATGATCAAAATCTACAAACAAGCTTATGGACCCCAGGACTAGATATCTCTTAAGTTATCTTCTAAAACTATAATTAAATTGTTAATTTCCTTGAGGGCAAGTGTTATGTTTTAATATTATTTTTATTTTAATATTATGTTTTATTTTATTCCTAATGTTTATTTCATCTTTATGTCCATTGCACTAGTCTAACATCTTGTATATAGAGGATTTTTTTTTAAAAAATGTTTGATTTATAAAGGCTATATCTAAGTTATATAATGGGGGTGGCATAATAGAATACCAGGTTTAGAATCAGGAAGACCTGATGTGAAACCCAGCTATTTTAGCTGAGTGACCCTGGGGAAGTCAATTAACTCTGTTAAGTCTCAGCTTCCTCATTTGCAAAATGAGCTGGAGAAGGAAATGGCAAAATACTCTAGTATTTTTGTTAAGAAAATCCTAAATGGGGTCACAAAGAGTTGGACATGACTGAAATGCTTGAACATCAAGGGCAGTAGCATATAATGGAAAGAACAGTGGATTTGGAATTGATGGGTCATGGTTTCAGCTCTGTAATTGACTATCTGTGGAATTTTAAGCAATTCACTTAATCACTCTGTGTCTCAGTTCCTAAAATAAGAAGTGAAATTAGGTGACCCCCTACGGCCCATCTAGTTAAATAAATCTAAACATGCCGGTTGGGAAGACAGGAAAGCAATGGTGTCCAGGAACAAAGCAGAAAATCAGAGGCAATGGATGAAGCAATAAATAAGCACGGCAAGGTCATAGAATCCTATGTTTAGTATTATAGAGGACCCTGGAGATCATCCAATGCAGTCTCTTCCTTTGAATAATGTTTGAGGTGGTGAGGAAGAGTTTATTGACATTAAGAGAAGTTGAGACCTGCTTAAGGTCACATGAGTGGTGAATGACAGAGCAGAGGCTGGAACCCAGGTCCTCTAAGTTCAAATTCGATTTCAAGAAATCTAGAGAAATATGCTCAGTTGCTTTTAGACGAGGGTGTCTCTTACCTGCTAAGGCCTTTGATTTGCCAGTCATGTGGGTTTCCCAGACTTTACTTTTCACTCTCCCTAAACACATGGTGCTTGATTTAGGACCAAAGACATAAAGAAAAACAAATTTCTTGAGGGAATTAGTTTAGACCAATCAAGCAATTGAAGACCAAGTTGTTCTTTCCCTTGAGAAAAAGACAATGAGTCATAAAATCATATAATTATAATTAGTCATTTGTTAAAAACCTATTATATACAAAGTTAGATACTGAAGGAAATACAAAGATAAGTAAGACAGATCCAACCTCAGAGAATTTACATTTTTAGCACTAAATGGGTACAATTGAGGCCCGTTCTATAGAAGGACTATAGACGGCCTCAGATACTTAACACCCCCCCCACACACACACACACAAAACTGTCCTTGTAACCTTGGACAAGTTATTTGACCCCAAGTGCTTTAAAAAAAAAGACTATAGAGAACATTTGATTCCTTTACCTCATTGACAGATGGAGAAACTGAGGTACAAGGTGGTTAAATGATTTGCTCAAACTCACATACGGTAGCTAATAAGTGCCCAAGACAGGACTAGAACCATGACTCTTAAATCTTGATCCAGTATTGTTTCTATCACATCATGCTGAGAAACAATAAAAAAAGAGGTCATATTGATTTTCCTTCTAAATGGGGAAAGGAAAAGTAATAAGGAATAAGCATTTATATAGCATTTACTATGCACTAGATACTGTATTAAGTACTTTCCAAATATCTCACTCGATCCTTACAACAACTCTGAAACCTAGGCCCTGTTATGATCCTAATTTTAGAGTTTAGGGAACTGAGGCAGACAGGGTTGAGTGACTTGTTAGGGTTTCACAGCTAGTTAACATTTGAGTTTGGATTTGCACAGATAGGTGTTTTATTATATTCCAAGCACATTATCTGATGCTGTCTTTAAGGTAGTTCGTACTTGGGTGCCACATGTGCCCCATGAAGTCTGTTTATAATAAATTGTAATTTCCATTTGATAATGGTACCCTCAAACAATGGCTACCATTTACAATACTCTGAGCTATTTATTTCTTTGCAGTAACTGGGGAATATTAACAAGCTTTATTTCCACTAATCTACCTCTGAAGTGTTACCTAGATGTGATCACACCTTTAGTCACTATTTGCAGCCTCCACGCATAATGTCCTGTTGACTCATGTTCACCTTTAAATTTAAAAGCTCATTTTTGTCTTTGCTAATTAAAATTATCATATTGGTTAGGTGTGGTTGGAAAGGCAATGTTATTCTCCACTAAAATGATGAGATAATGTCATTTGGGGAAGTACATTGTGCCAAGTATTTCGAGTATGCTTATGATCTCCTAGGGGATTGTAACCACACCTAAGTTTGTCAATACCCAGTTTATAAATAACTTGTACATTAGAGCAATTAACTAAGCACTGTCTGGTGGGTAGGGGAGACCATATTTGACCTGGAGAGTGGGAAGTATGCTATAAGCAACAATATTCCCTTTTCAGGTAGTAAATAGCATTATAAGATTAAGGATAAAAAATACAGGGAAGGAGAAAATATCTTTTATTCTCTCTAGCCTTACCCAGTTGTTTTGCAGATTAGTTGTAGTGGTTTGTCCTTTATTCTTGAAGACCATCAATGACATCAGGAAGGTGAAGTCTTGACTTGCAAGTGAATTGGATTTAAGTAAGAGAGAGTTGTGCAAAGTCACCAGCCTCCCTGTCTCCTCCAGAGCCATCTGGATTCAGTGGCAAGACACAGAACAGGTTGACTGGAGATGACCCCAGATGTAGACTAGTAAACTGAGACCCAAAGGGTTAAGAGGACAGTGACCACTGTAGCTATGGGAAAAGGAGTGGGAATTGGGAAGGGAATAGGGGAAGAGGCATAAGTATTTATATGAGACCTACTAAGTTCCAGACACTATGCTAAGTGCTTTACAAATACCTCATTTGCTCCTCACAACAACTCTGTGAGGTAGTATTCCCATTTTACAATCAAAGAAACTGAGGCAAACAGAGGTTAAGTGAACTGCCCAAGGTCACCCAACACTAGCTGGGTGTCTGAAATTCAATCTGAACTCAGGTGTTCCTGACTCCAGGCCTAGAGCTCTATGCACTGTGGCTCCACCTAGTGGCCTAGGTAGTCCACGTAAGTGAAAGGTTCAGAGATGCGTTTTTCCCATTCCGATCTGTAATTTGGAACAAATAAGCATCCTTCTCTTCTTCATGTCCCCCTCTCTCCACTCTTATAGTTACAACCCTGACTCAGAGCCTCATTACCACCCACTTGGAGTATTGGAACACATGCTAACTTTTCTCCCTGCCTCTTGTCTTTCCCCATTCTAAACTCAGCTGCCAAAGTGATTTTTCTAAAGCACCCATCTGGCTATATTACCCCCTGTTCATTGAGCGTCAGTGGCTCAATGACCTTTGACCTTCACGATCAAATATGAACTTTTGTCATTTAAAGCTTTTTATAGCCTGTTCTCTTCCTCATTTTTTAGGCCTCTTAAACTTGACTATACACACTATTATCCAGTTACACTGGCTTATTTGCAGTTCTTTTAAAATGACACTTTCTCTTCCGTCTTTGTATCTTTACACTGGCTTCCCATGCCTGAAATGTTCTTCTGGCCCCTCCTCCACTCTACCATTTACTTTCCTCGGCTTCATTCAAGATTCAGTTCAAATCTCACCTTCTTCAAGAGGCCTTTCCTGGGATGCCCCATTGCCAGTGTCTTTCCTCAGAGATTAAGCCATTTACACCTACTCACACTGTATTTATCTTGCATTTCTTCTGGAGAGCAGGGACCATGTGTTTTCTCCTTGTTTGTATCTCTAACACTTAGTACAGTCCCTGATACATAGTACACACTTGAAGAAATGCTTGGGTGATGACTGTTTTTAAGTATCACTTAAGGACTACCTGACCTGAGCTCCTCAGTTTAAAGAAATCTCTACCCCTCCTCACCAGTACTGGAAGTGGTCTTATTTAATAAAAGCTTTGTAATATGTATGATATGATTTATGAAATACTTTCATCTCTTTTGGAAGGTGGCTGACTTGCCCAAAGTCACACAGCTAGTAAGTGTATCAAGCATGTGAAGCCAGATTTGAACTCAGGTCTCCCTGACTCCAGGGCCAGTGCTCTATTCACTGTGCCACCTAGCTGCCCCTCTCATCTCTTTTGGGAAGTGAAATAGAGGGGGGGATATAAGGGGGAAGAAAAAGAATATGCATTTATATTGTGATTGCTGTGTGCCAAGCACTGTGCTAAGGGCTTTATACAATTATCTCATTTGATGCTCACACCAACTATTATTATCCCCATTTTACACTTGAGGAAACTGAGGTAGTCAGTGAATTGCCATGGGTAAAATAGCTGGTGTCTGAGGCCATATATAATTTCTGATCCTCCTGATTCCAGGCCCAGATCTCTAGCTACTATGCCACCAACTAAATGTGAAAACAATAGCAATGACCTGGGGGGGAACTTCTAAAGTTGTATGAATAGGTGGAAAAGCACAGGCCAGTCTCAGCAGAGGCATTATTGTTAGTGGGCTGGTTGGTGTTCGAAGGCTTGGCTTCCCAAGACAATCTTGAAGGAACTATGATAAAAAAATACTATCCACTTCCAGAGAAGTAACTGATGGAATCTGAATGCACATCAAAGAAGGCTGCTTTTTTCTTCCTTTATTTTTTGTTTTTTTTTGTCTGTGTTTTCTTTTGCAGCATGACTAATATGGAAATATGTTTAGCATGACTGCTCATGTATAACCTTTATCAAATTGCTTGCCTTCTCAATGATGGGGGAGGAATGGGAGGGTGGGAGAGAATTTGGAACTCAAAATTGTAAAAAATAAAGGTTAAAATTTTTTTTATATGTAACAGGGAAATCAAATATTAATTTTAAAAAGTTTAAAAAAAGATAGAAGACTAGTTCAAATCCTGGCTCTGCTAATTATTACTTGTGTTATGTGTCACCTTGATTTCTTCATCTGTAAAATGAGGGGATAATTCATGAAGTGATTTTCATGTCTAAATCCTATGATCATTAAATTGAATTAAGTTAAATTCCCAATATATAATCTGCTCTGTCAGTCCTGTTTGGGATTTCAGGAAAGAAAGGAAGGAAGGAAGGAAGGAAGAAAGAAAGAAAGAAAGAAAGAAAGAAAGAAAGAAAGAAAGAAAG
>NW_027187460.1:20235130-20236798 GCF_028583685.1 Petaurus breviceps papuanus | reverse complement strand
AAGGAAGGAAGGAAGGAGAGAGAGAGAGAGGAAGGAAAGAAGGAAGGAAGAAATATATAACCCTGCATTTAGAGCATCTAACTACTGGGTTTGTTGATGGGCCATCACCAGACTGGTAAACATATGAAAGGATACAAGTATACATATCCCTAATCTACCTCCCAGTCACTCTGAATCTGGGGAAAAAGGAAGAGGCTGATTTGGAGTAGCTACAAATGGTTAGAGCTCATATAGCTTTGTACTTTGGGAGATCAAAAGGTGTTGGATTATAAATCTACTGGTCTAGAACAAGCCAACTTTGACCACCTTTGAATGTCTTAATCATGAACAAGATAGATGAGGATTAATATAGTCAGTGGGAGAAGTCTTTTGGTGTCAGTTGCTTCACTCAATGAACTCATCATCAGTTAAATTAATTTCTCCTATCTACACATGCCATATCTTTCCAAGGGGGAGTAACCTAATCTAACCAAACTTACCATATGCATAAATACCCTGTCACTTATTAGATTGTAAGCTCTTTGAGTACAGGAAGTTTTTTTTTTTATTGGTTTGAGTGCTTAAGAAATAGTTACAGAATGAAAAACAATGACAGAAGGAATGAAAAAATAAAAAGTTGGGGCAAGAAAGTCTTTGGAAACAAAATAGTACATGTTGCCTTGCCCTTGTGTAAAATCCTGGAGAAACTCCATCTGAAATATTTCTTATAAGTACCAAATCTTAATAAAGTTATGATGGAATAGGCAACCAAATGGAATAGGAAGATAGATATTGATAAATATGGACAATAGCTAAAGGAGATTGCTTTGTTTGGAAGAATGTAAACTAAAATAAAATGTTAAGTATAAAGTTAGAGGAAGTTTTTTTTTAATCATTAAGTATGACCTAGTCATATTATAGAAGAAAGAACGGAAGAGGAGAGTTTAAGTGATGTCCTTTAGGTCATACAATTCATTAGGGTAGGTGACATGGTGAAAATTGAGGTCTCTAAATCTGCTTACTGGAAGGTCTTCAAGTAGGGGCTGGAGGTCACCCATCAGTTTTGTATAGAAAGGATATTTCTTCATTTAAGGGTCAGACCAAATAGTCTCTTAAGTACCATCTAATTGAGATTTTATGATCAGAAATAGATTTTGCATTTATCTTGAATCTAGTAATGTGACAATGAGTTGTATGTATTACATTTGAAATTCAGTTTAGTTTTAGTTTTTTTTAGCCAGTATTAGGTAAAATATTTTACTTTCCTTTTTCATATCATATTGAGAAGCAGTGTAGCATAGTATGTAGAGAGATGGTCTCAAATTCAGAGAGAATGGAGTTCCAGTACTGTCTAGGACACATAAAGGTTATGTAACTCTATGCAAATCACTTTTCCTTTCAGTGTTCTAGGTAGCTTCCTAAGATTACCAATTGCATAGAAGGTACTAACCATCTGAGAGGGAGTTTCCTAATTTGGAAGGTCCTGATATCATTGATGTCACAGACCCTTTCCCTATCCTTTTCATCTAATAATATGTTGTAAAATAAATTATTTCAACATTTTAGAAACTCATTACTTTTATAACTTTTAACTCCCTCCCTCCTCTCTCTCCCTTCCTTCCTTCCTTCCTTCCTTCCTTCCTTCCTTCCTTCCTTCCTTCCTTCCTTCCTTCCTTCCTTCCTTCCTTC
>NW_027187460.1:20220812-20235120 GCF_028583685.1 Petaurus breviceps papuanus | reverse complement strand
TTCCTTCCTTCCTTCCTTCCTTCCTTCCTTCCTTCCTTCCTTCCTTCTTTCTTTCCTTCCTCCCTCTTTTCTTTTCTTCCTCCCTCCCTCTTTCTTTTTCTTTCTTTCCTTCCTTCTTTTTTCTTTCTTTTCTCTTTGTTTCCTTCTTTATCTTTCCTTCTTTCCTCATTTTATTCCTTCTTTTCTCCTTCCCTACCTTTTCCCTTCTCTCCTTCATCCCTCCTTCCTTCTTTCTCTCCCTTCTTCCTTCCTTCCTCCTTCCTTCCTTCCTTCCTTCCTTCCTTCCTTCCTTCCTTCCTTCCTTCCTTCCTTCCTTCCTTCCTTCCTTCCTACCTCAGGGTTATTGTAGAATAGACACTTCAGCTTTAGCTAGACTTCATGTTATTACCTGCTCATCAAATCGTAGCATCTTAGAGCTGGAACAGATGATATGGCTTTAACTCTTCAATTCCCAGATGAGCAAACTCAGGTCCCAAGAACTGACATGATCTGACCAGCATCATTCCAACTAGGTCTATACCTGGGACAAAGACCACATGGCTCCTGACTCTGAGGACAGCACCTACATTAGATTACTTTTGAATTAGTATCAACTCCTTTCTAATGAACTTGTATAAAAGGGTTAGCTCTGCATAGTGGGTGGGCAGAGTGACTTTCACCAAGTAATTAACCCCTGACATTTGCTACTTTGTTAGACTTAAGGGCAGACCCGATTTATGTCTTATTTATGAAGTACAAATCGTGCTTGGTCCTAGCTAGTACACAGAGGAGACAGATACTGTCTGAGCTTTAAGTCCCTGATAATAGAACCATTAGTCACTCGCAATGACACTTTGCTGGGTGTTTTAAATCGGAATATGGCTCTTAATCCGTGATTCTTGCCAGGAATTTAAAACAGCACTGCACAGCAACAGCTGATGTTCATATTGCAAACCATTATCCAGGATAATTTGTGAGAATGTTCTCTAGTTAATAAAATATTCTGATCTGATTAATCAAATATTCCAGTTAACACAGAATTACTTAGATTTACAGAGGATTGTCAAATAAATAATCTTGACTACATAAGATTTTATTTACTTTCCCCTTCATCCATGACAACAGTTTGTGCTCATCATAACTGTAATTGATCCTGTTCTCTCCATTGCCTAAATTATATGGCGACAGTATAAAAGAGATAGAGAGGCTGTGTAGCTTAATGGGTAGAGCATCAATCTTTGAATTAGGAAGATTTGGGTTCAAATCTTGTCTCTGACACATACTGGCTATGTAATAATACTAATGGCTAGCATTTATGTAATATTTAAGTTTTGTCTTTGGAGACAGAGGACCTGAGTTATTAATACTGGAATCTATGGTAGAATATAGCTTTTAATGAACTGCCCATGAGTGAACAGTGTGATATGGAAACCCAAAATGATAACGCATGCATATTTGCATTTATATAGAGTACCTAGATTGGAGGTCCATAGACCCATTAGTGGGGAGCATCCATGGATAGATTCCAGGAAGTCTATGAACTTGGATGGGAAAGAAGATACATCTTTATTTTCACTAACTTCTAATTGGAATTTAGCATTTCCTTTGATTATGATTTTTTTAACATTATTATGAGAATCAGATGATAAGGCTTAATCAAACTATCAAAAGGATCTGTGATACTTAAAATGGTTAAGAATCCCTCTTCTGGGGGCAGCAAGGTGTCACAGTGAATAGAGCACCAGTCCTGGAGTCAGGAGGATCTGAGTTCAAATCTGGCCTCAGACACAACACACACACAAAATCTAGCCGTGTGACCTTGGGCAAGTCACTTAACTCCAATCGCCCCCTTTCAAAAAGCAAAAAAAAAAAGAATCCCTATTCTAAATGAGAGAGATACCCCATCATCAAAGGTCTTTTTTCAAGTAGAAACAAGCTGACCACTTGCTGGATATGTTATAAAATTACCGTTCAAATATGTTCTGGAATAGGTGACATCTGAGGTTCCTTTCATATTTGAAACTTTTTTGATTTTGTATTTTTCTGTGAATATTCTTTCCTCTGCTAAAAATCATATTCTCTTTGTGCCCTAAGTGTCTTTATGAATTGTTCTGGACAAAATTTTCATCCATTTGTTCTTGTGTCCTGACACAAGGCTCCCTGAAGGACAAGCTGGGCTGGTTCATTGACAGCAGACACAGTCAGTCTCTGGATCCATCCTCCAAGCCAGGGGTTAGCAAAGTATGGCCTGAGGGCCAGGTGTATCCATCTGCCTGGTTTTGTATGGTTTATGAGCTAATAATGGTTTTTATATTTTTAAATGAAAGAAAACTTAGACTCTAAACTTTGGCAACATCATTTCCAACTTAATTCTCTTTCATCTGCTCTAGAATCAGATTGATGCTAGATGTCCTGGCTTTTATTGGACCCTAGAGCAGCTTAAAAATTCATTTAAAAAATTGTAGCACATACATTTATGAATTATTTCCCAAAGGAATTAAAGTATTGTCATAAATTCAGATATCTATAAGGTTAAACCTTTTTGCTGCAGAGAATAGAGCCAAGAAAAAAGGGCAGAAGTAGCAGAAAGGAAAATTTAGGCTTCCTGACAAATAGAACAAAGGAAGAATGAGATAGGATGGGCTGCCTTGGGAAGCAGTAGATTCTTACTGGAATTCTAGAAGGAAATGGTTTATCACTCATTGAATATATGACAGAGTGAATTTCTGTTTAGACTGAACTAGATGGTTCAAAAGGTCCCTTCCACCTTGAAATTCTGTGACCCTATTGTCTGTAACTGTGAATAATTATTGTCCCTTGTTTTCATGGTGTCTCAAAACAGGACCAGCAGCAGATAATATGAAAATCATCCTAGTTCTGTGTGATCCTTTCAATCAGTTCAATATAAATATATGACTGTAAATATATCTATGTTTATGTATGTATCTCTTTATCCATCCATCCAATCCAATAAACATTTATTAAGCATCTACTATGTGCTAAGCATTGTGCTAAGTGCTAGGGGCACAATTCATAAAAATACAGTTCCCACTCTCAAGGAGCTTACAATCTAATGGAGGAGGCAAGATGCCAAAGGAATTAGGTAAGCAAATGAGGTATGGAGATTAAGAGGTATGCAGTATGGGGGCATCTTCTCCCATGGAGCTGAAACCAGGCAGGGCAACAACTGCAGAGTGGAGGGATATAAAAAGCCTAAGATTGTCCCTCTATTAAGGAAGGCATTAGGAGGATTTTGGTACTCCACCCTCCAACTTTCCAAGAAGAGGGGAGAAGAGGTGGAAGGAGGTGGTATCCATCCATGCTTGAGCTATCAGTATAGTGATGAGACTAGCAGTGATGAATTTAAGAGGTGAGGCATCTTGTTCCATGTAGCTAAAACCAGGCAGAGCTGCCAATCTAGAGTGGAGTGATCTAAAAAGTCCTATTTCTGCTGCTCATCTCTCTCTCTCATCTATCTGTCTGTCTATCTATCATTTATCTATCTGTCAATATATCTTTCTATCTACTTATTTATCTTTTTATCTACCTATCTCTCTCTATCTATCTATTTAATCTATCATAGCTTCCATCTGAATGACAAATGAGATTCAAAGAGATAGATAAACAGCAACCTGAGACTGATAGGATGTCTCCTAAAGTTAATACTCTTCTTTGATTGGTAAGTATGTTTGACACTACTATAGCAGATACGAAAGTGTTAACTCAAAATTACTGAAATGTTCAGAATGAAATAAAATAATGAGCAATAAATAGGAAAGGATAATGATAAGGTAGTCATGAAGAATAAATCTGATCTCTCTCAGTAAAAGCTTTTCAGAATAATGGAAAGAAAATGGAGAGTGGTTGAGAGTTTCTATTTTTCTTACAAATTCATCCTTTTGGGCTACAGCACATAGACTGGTCCATACCTGTGTGTCTCTATAGCCTGATGTGAACAGTACTGAAGGTAAAACCTGGGACATCGGTTCCCTTCCATCTCATCTTAATTCACTGGTAAGGGATAAAAATGTCTGGCCCAAAGGAGAACTCAGGGGAAAGATTTATATACTTGTCCCTTTATCTACCTTGTTTCTTACAGAAACAAAAGCAAGTTTTATCAAAGTCATTCCTGAAGCTACTTCTGATTGGGAAAAAAATATTCCCTTTTTTTGCGGTTTCCAGGAGTTTATTGCACCAAAAATTCAAGGTCTGCTTCTCTTGTGTACCTTTTGTAGTCCAATGCCTTCATAAAATATTTAATTAATGGTAGGGAAATTAATTAATTGATGAAATAAGAAGAGGAGAAATCTGGGTTGAAGACTGATCTCAAATACATATTTACCATGTGACTCTGGTCAAGTTACTTAAGCTCCCTTTGCCCCCAGGCAACTATCCAAGATATTAAGTCATAGAGAAGTGCTGATCTGCATTGGTAGAGAGAGTTTTGCTCATCAAGGAACCAATAAAATCACTATCTGATAATTAAATATTTTGGATGACAGTTTCTGCATCATAGTTATTGGGGCCTTACAATGATTCCTACATTCTTTTGCTAAATCATTCATAACTTTGTATATTGACTGGAAATGCCATGAATTTGTGTTATTGTGTCTCTTCTGGGACCCAACAAGAACTTTAATTTTAGAGTAAATGAAGTAGAATGGTTAAGAAGAATCTCTATGCTTAGTCCATTGGAGGCTTGGTTAAATGCTATTTAGACTTTAGAAAAGAGACTTGGATGGTAGTAGGGCATAATTATCTTCAAATATTTGAAGTCCTCTCATGAGAAGAGGGAATCACATTATTCTGCTTTACCTCAGAAGGCAGAGTTAGGGCTAATGGGTGGAAGGTGCAGAGAAACAGTATGATACAAAGAATAAATAATTAATAATGAAAGTCTCCCAGAATAGAAGGGTCTGCCAAGACAGGTAATGGACTCCCACTCAGTAGAAGTTTTCATGCTAAAACTGGATGACCACTTGTTGAGCATGTTGTGGAGTAGATTTTTTTTTTCCCAAGCAAAAGTTGTTCTCACTCTAGATGACCCCTGAGATCCCTTTCACATGCGAGATTCTGTGATTAACTGAATTTTTTTTTCTCACACTCTTCCATTAGTGTGGAGCTGTTATTTCTGCTGCTGTTCTCTCTTATAGCCACAGGAAACTCATGTGCCAACTATAAAGCTTGGGAACAGTCATCTATACTCACATCTGCCAAAGTGAATTTTCTAAAGTGCAGTTTATTCCCCTTATACTTTCTCAAGCACATCAATCCCCTCCCCTCAATTCAATAAAGTCAATAAAGCTCCCTATTACGTACAAGATGAAATAAAAAGTTCTCTCCTTGGTATCTAAAAGCTTCCACAATCTGGTCCCTTCTTATCTTTCTGGGCTTTTTATTAAAATTTTTGCCCTTCACTATGTGACTGGCATATAGTAAGCACTTTATAAATGCTTATTGAATGATATCAGGAGCACCACTGCTAGGTGGTGGATACAGACTGCCACATCTCCTAGGAAAAGAATTATTAATCTGGGACCCATGAAATTTAGAAAAAATGTATTTTGATCACTGTATTTTAATATAACTAGTTTCTTTAATAACCCTATGCATTTTATTTATGCATTTAAAAGCATTATGCTGAGAAAGGGTCATAGAATTCACCAAAGTGCAAGAGGTATCCATGGTACACACAAAAAAACTAAGAAGCCCTGACCTAGATTGTCCAGCATGGACACTTTTTTTTTTTCTGTGTTCTTTATTGAAAGTGGCTAGTTTTTTACTCTGCTCCAGGGTTATTAACAGGGTTGTGAATCTGAGTGTTACAAAATTCTAGGACACTTGTGCTTACCTCTCTTTCACCAAGGAATTCTTGCCCTTTGGCAATTAGCAGGATGCCCCATCTGTTCCCCCTGGACTGTGAATGCGTGTTTTCTCCTGAAGCAGTATCCTAAGCACTGTTCCTCATCTTCAGGATTCCCTGGAGAATTGAATTCTCTTGTGGGCATGTGCTTGTCAGTATGAGATTAGAGAAACTTGGAGTTGGGTCTTGATCGTCAAGTTCCTGTGGCTTAGCGGCAAGTGATGAGAAGCCAATGCACCTTAGTGTGATAGACACATTGAATATGTGATTCTGAGACCTTGCCTGTGTGCAGCAGCAAAGGCAGCAAACCCTACACAGTCTTCATATTAATTTTTAGTAGACAGTCTATATAAAGGGATCTTAATAAATTTGTTTTTATATCCTATACTCCTCTGGCAGTCTGGTGAAATCTATGTACCGTTCTAAGAATGATGGTAAATAAATCAAATATATAAGATTATATATAAAACTAATTATATTGAACTACAGCTTCTCTCTCTAAGACACATATGTGTGTGTGTTTGTATATGTGTACATGTATATGAATATACACATACATATCTATCATCTATCTGTCTATCTATCTATCTATCTATCTATCTATCTATCTATCTATCTATCTATCATCTTTATCTTAAAATTCCAATGAAGTCAGTGGAATAAAATAGTTTGAAAACATGTAAACTAATAATCCAGAGAGGAAAATCTAAGTACTCCATGGAAGTCACCTAGAAACCTAGGTTATGCCAATAACAGACAGTCAAACAGACTTGAGTAGATATTGCAGCAGAGCTGTCAAAGGTCAGAGCCATTATAGCCTGCAGAAAAACTTGCAGTTCATTATGGAAAGCTAAAGTGAAAGCCTTTTCCTGTAGAGTTTCTAACAGATTATGCCTAGAAAACCTGTATTCAGTAGGGAGCCTCATAGCACCAACAGCATGCTAATAAAAGTTAAAGGTGCTCTTAGGAAGCATAGGGATGATTATGCATGCAATAGAGAGCCAGTAAATACATGTTGAATTCAATTGAATCGAATTGAGGAAATTAAAAACACAGCTAAGCAATTCCTCCAATATGTTATCAGCATCTGCAGCAAACATTTATTGAATACCTACTATTAAAGGAGACTTAGAGGAGATATTGCCACTGTCTTTCAATAGCTGAGGGGTTGGCAGTCATGGTGAAGAGGGATTAGATTTTCTCCTATTGTTCCCAAAAAGCAGAATTAGGAACCAGAGGATGGAAGTTTGTAGAATTATTGATCTAGAACTGGAAAAGACCTCTGAGATCATACTAGTCTAACCTTCTCATTTCACAGATGAGGAAATTGAAATTTAGAGTAAGAAAAGACAACAAACATTTATGAAATTCCTAGTCTGCACCAGGCACTGTGTTAAGCATTTTACAAATATTATCTCATTTGATCCTTACAACAGTATAGGGAAGTCAGTTATATTAATATTCCAATTTTACAGTTGAGGAAACTGAGGAAGATGGAGGTTGAGTGACTTACCTAAATTGCAGAGCTAGTAAGAGAGTGAGACTAAATTCGAATTTAGGTCTTCTTGACTCCAGGTCCAGTGTTCCAGCTACTTCATTACCTAATTGCCACAAAGTGGTGAAATGATTTATCCTGGTTACACAGCTAGTACAATGGCAGAGAGCTGGGATTTTAATCCCTGTCTTCTCATTAAAGAGAATGATATCAAGACAACATACTAAAATCTGTGGGATGTGACCAAAGTGGTAATTAGGGGGAAAATTCCATCTCTAAATGTATATATCAGTAAAAGGAAGAGCAGTAGAAAAGGAAAATGACAAATGCTGGAGGGGATGTGGAAAAACTGGGACACTAATGACTTGGTGGAGTTATGAGCTAGCCCAATCATTCTGGAGACCAATTTCAAACTAACTTCCTACAAGGGTCATTTCATGTGCTGCTTTCTATAGGAAGCTTTCCCTTATTCATAGTTATTAGATCCCTCTCTCTGTGTTGTTAAATTGTCACATATATACTTCTTTGTTTACATCTTTCACATCTCCCAGAATAGAATGTAAGTTCCTTAAAGGTAGATGTAGTTTTTGCTTTTTTTTTTTTTTTTTGGAAGGGGGAAGGTAGGGCAATTGGGGTTAAGTGACTTGCTCAAGGTTACATGGCTAGTTTTGTGTGTGTGTGTATGTGTGTGTGTGTGTGTGTGTGTGTGTGTGTGTGTGTGTGTAGGTGTAGTTTTTAATTTTATATTTGTATTCCTAGCATTGGGAACAATGTCCTGCATGTAGTAGCTGTTTAATAGATGCTTTTTAGATGATTTAATGAGGGACTTAGCTTTATTAGGGGGACACTAGGTGGCACAGTAGATACAGCACTGGGCCTGGACTTGGGAAAGACCTGAGTTCAAATCTGTCCTTGGACACTTATTAACTGTATGATCCTGGGCAAGTCATTTTGCCTCAGTTTCCTCAATTGTCGAATGGGTATAATAACAGCACCTACCTCCCATGGTTGTTGTGAGAATCAAATGAGATAATATTTGTAAAGTGCTTAGAACAATGCCTGGCACATAGTAGGTAGTACATATTCTTTCCCCCCTTATTATATTAATGTTTACTCCCTTCCCATATCTTTCCATAACAAGAAATTAGTTTTATTTTTTTCCCTACTAATTGGTATGGCATTGACCTTTGCCTGATTCCTTACATTGTCACCTCATATCTGTTAGATAGTCTGTTATTATAATGACTCAAGTCTCTTGTATGCTCCCATGGAGTATTTAATTCTTCCTCTCTATATTGTTAGTTTGTGTGAGAGTCAATATTGGCCTTAAAGGCATAAACCAGACTTCAAGTCCTGTCACTGACAATATTGTTTGTGTGATCCTAGCTAGGTGAGTGCTCTAGGCAACTAAGATCATCAGTTACAGAGGAAGTGCTTGACTGGAGGAGGTTTCTCATCTGGAACTTTCCCATTCTGATGAAATCACAGATCCAGTTATTATTGTTAGTTTGCAGGTTTTTGAGATCCATCATTATCCATTGATTTTGTTGACTGATAATTTCCAGTTGAGGGCAATATGTGGCATGGGCAAGGATTTCTTGCTTTGGAGAAATAATGAGCTATCAGGTTGTAGAAAGATGAAGATATTGACCAAAATTAGCATTATAAAATTAGCTATTACAGTCATAAGTGTCCAGAGCTGGAGGAAACCTTAAAAATAAACTTACTCAACTATTTCACTGTGGTACAATGGAGGGAGTACAGAATTAGAAGGCAGAGAAACTGGGTTCAAATTCTTCCTCTGACCATTAGTACCACCTGTGGGGCCTCGGACAAGTAACTTAATTTCTTTGGATTTCTCTTTCCTTACTGTAAAATGAAATGGTCTCTGAGGTTCACCCTATGATGTCATGAGTTTGCAGGGGAGAAAACTGAGTCTCATAAGATTGAATTCCTTGTCTAAGCTCACTACTTTCCTCACATCTGGTGGTTGATAAATTTGGGGAAGAGCCATACACAAAACTAGTATAATGGGTGGAAACTGAGGAGAAGAAAATTCAAGATCCATAAAAAGGAAAAGAAAAACTTCCTAACAAAGTCGAATGGGCAGCCTGTGGAGGTAGTGTGGGATTTAGGTGGTACAGTGGTCAGTAAGTTAGACACTGAGACAGCAAGATCTGGGTTTACATCCTGCCCCAGACACTAACTGTGTAACTATGGGTGGGTCACTCAACCTCTCCCAGCCTTAATTTCCCCATCTATTAAATAGGAATAATAATAACACCTACCTCATAGGAATGTTATAAGAATCAAATTTTGTATTCATATATATTATATATACACAAATGTGTATGTGGATGTGTGATTGTTTAGTGGTTACCCCAAAAACCTCCCATTTGTCAAGTATATTGTAGAGGGGAGTCTTACTAAATTCATATAGGAAAAAAAATGCCTCTAAGGCCTCTCCCAACTCTGAGAATCTACAAAAATGCTCCCAAAATTTTTGAGGCAGCTAGCTGACACAGTAGATACTTGGAATGAGGAAGAACTGAGCTCAAATTAGACTTTGGATACTTACTAACTGTGTGACCCTGGACAATTCAGTTAACCTCATTTAGTCTCAGTTTCCTTATCTGTAAAATGGAGATATTAATAGCACCTACATTCTATGGTTGTTATGAAGTTCAAAAGAGATAAAGTGCTATACTTCTTTGTTGTAGTTTAGTCACTTTTCAGTCGCGTCCAACTCTGCATCACCCCTTTAGGGATTTTCTTGGCAAAGATACTGGAGTAGTTTGTCATTTCCTTCTCCAACTCATTTTACAGATGATGAAACTGAGACAAACAGGTTTAAGTGACTTGCCCAGGGTCACACAGATAGTAAGTATCCCAGGCCAAATTTAAACTCAGGTCTTCCTGTCTCCAGCCCTAGTATTCTATCCACTGGGTCACCTAGCTGTCCCAAAGTGCTATATAAATGTGAACTATTTTTGTTATTATTTTTCAATTGCAAGTTACTCCTGGAAGGAGACTTTCCAGGGAATAAAAAAAAAGTTCATGTGTGGAAACATCCTCCTGTAATGAGAATGTAAATTTGAAAGATCTTCCCTGCCCCTAGGCTAAAGTGCACATGGAGCTTGGGGGGGGAGGCTTGTTTTTCAGTAGATACTTTTTGATTGGCCAGTGGGTCCAAAAGGTTGTTACATTCTCTGAGCCAGGAGAAAGCTATCTAAGCCCTGATGTGTAGCTTTGTTTTGGGACTCACTTTGAGAAGTGTTCTGTGATTTGATCTGAATTCTGGGAAGCCATTGTTGAGAGTCCCCCGGCTTTGAAAAACCCAGATGTTGACTGGGTATGGCTGGACAGTTTGGAAATCTGTCTACTTGATCTGTTTCTGTCTTGATAATTCTGCCTGTATACTTTGAAGTTCGGGGTGCTGACCATTTCCCCTGAACAAGGTAAATGATATATGTCTGACTGATTAAAGTAAGCTTGTTAACCCATTTTGAGTTGCTTTCCTTTAACAAAGCAGATCCAAGAACCTGTATGGGCAGCAAACCCTGAGGAGCTTGGGGTGCTTGCTGCTACAAAATGGCGTCAGGAACAGGATCTGCAGAGTAAAAGGAAAGTATGGGGGCTGGGATAATCGTTTGTTTCCCAGTTGTGGTAGCTGTGACTCTGTGGAGCCATGGACCAGGAGGGAAGAGTGACCTGCATGCAGACTTTGCTGAGCTGAGAGCAGGAATGGTGAGCTGCCTGCATCGGGACCTGGGCAGAAGCCAGGAGCGGCTGCTGCCTGCGGGAAAAGAAGGAACCCAGAATTTTGGAATTCAGCCACAGGAAAAGATAAGAACTGAGCAGCAAAGCAGGGGCACTGAGTGTGTTTCCTGGCTGCATCCCACAGTTTGGGACCCAAGGGGAGGATGGACTTGTGACTATGGTGGGTGGGATGAAGTGCCTTGGATCCCCAGGGACCCCACCTTGTTGGTTTTGTTGCCCAGCCCCCTCTCTGTGCTTGGAGGCAGGGGCTGGAGCTGTGTGAGGGGAAGGATACCCCTCCCCTCTCCCCCAGAGAACTTTGTTTGAACTCTTGTTTTGAATTGAAGTGATAATGCTATCTATGTACTTTGTGTTTGTTTAAGGCCCAGTGGCCACTTTGGTAACTTTAATTCTGTACTTTGAAAATGTGACCTGAGAGATGTTTAATGCTAATTCAAAAGTAAATTGTCTATGCTATGGGCATGAAAGATCTTGGGGCCGAATGTAATGAGAATGTAAATTTTAAAGATCTTCCCTGCCCCTAGGCTAAAGTGCATGTGGAGCCTGGGGTGGGAGGCTTGTTTTTCAGTAGATACTTTTTGATTGGCCAGTGGGTCCAAAAGGTTGTTACATTCTCTGAGCCAGGAGAAGGCTATATATGCCCTGATGTGTAGCTTTGTTTTGGGACTCACTTTGAGAAGTGTTCTGTGATTTGATCTGAATTCTGGGAAGCCATTGTTGAGAGTCCCCTGGCTTTGAAAAACCCAGATGTGGAAACCCAGATGTTGACTGGGTATGGCTGGACAGTTTGGAAAGCTGTCTACTTGATCTGTTTCTGTCTTGATAATTCTGCCTGTATACTTTGAAGTTCGGGGTGCTGACCATTTCCCCTGAACAAGGTAAACGATATATGTCTGACTGATTAAAGTAAGCTTGTTAACCCATTTTGAGTTGCTTTCCTTTAACAAAGCAGATCCAAGAACCTGTATGGGCGGCAAACCCTGAGGACGCTTGGGGTGCTTGCTGCTACACCTCCCAAAGGAGAAAATAGAAATTTCAGCCCTTGTATGACCTTTCAAATGAAACTGGGAATGGGGAGGAGGAGAGGAAGGAAGAAAGGATGCATGTGGCAGAATGACCCAGCTGATCCATTTAATCATGTTTCTGTCTTCTTTGTGAGATCTTATCTTTTCAGCCCTGTTGGCTCATAGATAAGCATATGAACCAAAACATGATATCCATTTAGACTTCATTCTCCAAAAACGGTGGGGTGAACAAAGCTATTGTATCCCCAAGAAATAAGACTTGCTGTAGGTAAGAAATAGAGTGAGGAATTTTATTCTTAAAGAGCTGCTTTCTTAGAGCTGCTTCTCTCCTGACCCAGAGTGGGAGGGGGCAGGGAATGAAACTTGGCAGTCTGCAAACACCCATTTCCCTGTAATATTTAAAGACTTGACTTTTCAGAGGAAAAACAGGCCTTCCCAGTTTTTGGTTAATATCTCTGAGTTTATATTGTTACGCTTGCAAAAGCAGAAAATGGGAGACCACACAGAGTACATATGCGCCTCGAAGAACCAAATCAAAATGATTTTTATCTGCCTTAAAACCTGGCAGTCACACAATAGAGCCTATGTAACTGGGACAAATAGACACAGAATTTGCTAGCAGCAAAGTGCTAGGCTAGCAATAGATTCCTCCCATCTAATCCCAGCCAAGGTAAAGCAAAGAGTCAGAATACAGGGAGAGAAAAAAAACCTGCGTGGAGGCAACTGTGACTTAAATTTGAACTGCCTCCAGTCAGTTTTCGTCTTGGGGACTGGTGGGTAACTCAGTATATTTCCCACGCTATCACAAACACCCTATAAAACCATCATCATTTCTGAAACCAATGTTATGATGGATTTCTATTGTGTAAGGAACTGAGGTTAATAATAAATGGATGACATTTAGATGGCATTTTAAGGTTTTCATATGCTTTATGGACACTGCCTAAATTGATCTTTACAACATCCCCGTGGGATAGGTGTGATGGTATTATTATATTCATTTTACAGTTGAGGAAACTCATGCTTAAGTAGTAGGACCATAGGTTTCCTAGCTCCAAAGTGGCAAAGGCTGGCTTTGAAACCAGGTCACTTCAGAAGACAAGTTCCATCTTCTTTCTTTCCACCAAGCTGTCAAAGTTCTGGGCATCACACTTAGAAAAATCATTGAGCAGAGATAAGGGTTCCCAAGGAGGCAAAGCAACTCCTAACCATTTCATTTAAATATGGGTTGGTAAAACAAAAAACTGGGAAATATTTTGCACACAGAGGGGGAATTTTGAGGGAATATAATAATTGCTTTCAAAGATTTGGAGTGTTATATGAAAGAGGGATTAGACTTGGCTTGGCCCCAGTGGAAAGATGGTCTAAGACCACTGGGGGGAAGTTGTGGAGAGACAGATTTGGGGTCAATGTAATGAAAATCTACTTCAAAAATAGAATGTGATGCCTCAGGAGGTAGTGAATTTCTTAGAACTAGAAGTCTTCGATCAGAAGCAGCATAAACAGTTGTCAGGGATGTATGGACAGTTTTGCTGACTTGGGTAGGGTTGAATTAGATGACTTTTGATGTCCCTTTCAACTTTTAAAAGAATTTTCCTATTTGAATCCTAGTCCTGCCAATCTTTTTAACTCTTGGTTATCATTTCATTTCCCTGGGTTCTTGTTATCTTATTTGTACAATAAGGAAGTGTGGTTAAATGAGGTCTTGTCCCTTTCAGCTCTGAATCTCATGCTTCTATTGGACTAAGATCACTACTGTCTCTTCTGGCTCCAATATTCTCTGATATCATGATTCTATTAAGTATAGATGCCTTCTACTCTGGGCGTATTTCCTCTGCTGGAGAGATGGATAGAAGGGTGTTAGTAGCATCAATAGGGATAAATGCATGCTGGGACATACAGAGCACACCAAGTGCAAACCAGATGGACTAATTATACATATAGTTGTCAGTTAGTCAACAAGCATTAATTAAGTTTCCACTTAGTGCCAGACACTGTGCAAAGTTCTGGGCATATAAAAAAAGGCAAAACCAGTCCCTGTTCTCAAGAATCTTACAATCTAATTAGGGCAATAAAATGTAAGTGACTATTTGCAAACAAGACATGTATGAGATAGATAGATAGATAGATAGATAGATAGATAGATAGATAGATAGATAGATAGAT
>NW_027187460.1:20142774-20220802 GCF_028583685.1 Petaurus breviceps papuanus | reverse complement strand
GATAGATAGATAGATAGATAGATAGATAGATAGATAGATAGATAGATGATAGATAAATATAAATTGGAAATAATAAACAGAGGGAAGGGACTAGTACTAAGGATGATCAAGAAAGGGCTTTTCCAGAAGGTTCAATTTTATTTGGGACTTGAAGGAAACTTGGAATCCAGGAGGCTGAAATACAAAGGGAGAGTATTCTAGAGATAGCGGATATTCAATGAAAATGCATGAAGTGGGAGAGGGGATGATTTGTATGAGGAAAAGCAAGGAGATCAGTCACTGGATCATTGAATATGTGAAGGGGAGGAAAGTGTAAGAATACTGGAAAGATTAAGAAAAGGCTAGCTCATAAAGGACTTTAAAAGCCAGATGGAAGAAGGCAATAGGGAGATATTTTAGTTTATTGAACAGGGGGAAGGTGATACAGTAAGACCTGTGCTTTAAGAAGATGAATTTTACAACTGTGTGGAGGATAGGCTGGGGAGACACTTAAGACAATGAGACCAACCAACAGGCTATTGTAACCATTCAGGTATGGCGTGATCAACTAGGTTGTTTGTCTTTTGTTCTTGAAGAAGGCCATGACCTCAGAGAGGTGATGCCATCACATACATTTGACTTGGATTAAAGTGAGAGAGGGCTGTGAAAAGCCAGCAGCCTCACTCTTTCCTCTAGAGTTATCTGGGTCCAGTGGCAAGACATAGATCAGGATAACTGGAGATGGCCATGGATGCAGAGGGAGACCTTGGCCTTTTTATTTTTACTTTTTTGATGGATCAGAGCAATTGTAATGTTACAGCAAAAAAGAGAGCTTAGAAGAGAAATGTTGCAAATGAAGGTTCAAAATCAATTCGAAAGAGCTGAGAGGACTTGGGAACTGATTAGATATAGAGGGTGAAAGAGAATGAGGAGACATAGATTACATGTAGACTGAGAGCCTGGGTAGGGAGGCTGGCAATGCACCCAATAGTGATAGGAAAGGTAGGAAGGTCAAATGTAGAGGGACTATATAGGCCATAATATAGGCATGATAAAATTAATGTGGCATTGGGAAATAGTGACTGGAAAGCTGACATCAGAACCAAGATGACCTGGCCCACGTACTGGCTATGTGACCCTGGGTATGTTGCATCTCTTCTCAGTGCTCAAGGAGGCACCCTAAGATTATGTTTTTAAACAAAGTGCTGAACTGCATTAGAAGGGGGATTTTCTCACAAGACACTTTTCTATACCAGTGGAATCAAAGTCTAGTTTCTATCCCTATTGAAAGGCTATCTAAGTAATGGACTGTGGACATCACTCAGTCAGGAAAGACTTTGCTAAGCTCCAGCAGCCTAGGGAAGCCTGAAGAGTTTAAATCAAGTCCACAAGCATTTACCAAATGTCTACTGCCAAAAAATGTCCTATGCATTATTCAGAAAGGTAGCTTTTTCCTGACTCTCCTCCCCAGCTGTTGTACCTCCTGCTTTCATCACCCACCCCATCACCTTTCATCTATTTTGTATATATTTGTATAGCCCTGTTTATGGATGTGTTGTCTCCCATAGCTAGACTGCAAGTTCTTTGAGTTGAGGGACTGTTTTTATTTTTGTCTTTATATTCCCTGCACTTTATATGCCTGGTGATCAAAAGGTCTGCAAGTACACACTGATTGATTGTATTGGAAGTTTGAAAAAGGCTCAGCTCTTTCTGGTCTTGGATTGGCATTAAAACAAAGCATTAAACTGGGAAACAGAGCACCTGGGCTCTCGTCCTGGCATTCCTACTAACCAGCAGTGGAGTCTTGTACAAATTACTTTACTTTCCTGTGCCTCCATTTCTTAAATGAAGGCACGGGAACTATCAAATCCCTTCCAATTCTACAATGTGAGGATACTAATTAATCTGTTCTTTTAAACAATAAACATCTTGCCCCATCAAAAACAAAACACCACAATATATTATGTTGTATTGCTTGTTAATCTTGTTTCTAAAGTGTTGGTCTTCTCCACACAAAATGTACTGTAAACTGAAGGAAAGCCATAGGCAAGAAATGAAACAACACATATGTTATTCCCAACTCAATCATGACTCACTGTGACTTTGGGCAGTCTACTTTACCTCTCTGTGCTTTTCATCTGTCAAATGGATACAATATCATAGGTCACACCTAGAACTACTCTACAGGTTGATTTTGATGAGAAAATGACATAACACATGTGAATGCAATTAGCAAAAAATAAATTAGTTATATGTCATTACCAATAGCATCTTATTATTGACATTTGAAAAATCATTTAAGTTGTTTTCATCAGTATGGGTCCTCCCTCTGCCAATGATTGCTGCAATCTCTTCCTATCTTTCTGCCCTTTTTAGTTCTTCATATTTTCCTATCAATTTCCCATAGAGGTTTTACCTATGACTCTGGAGAATTTTCTCTTATTGTTTTAGTATCTGACTGCTGTTTGTAAGCATATTGAATAATAGGATTTAGAGCTAGAAAAGATCTTAAAAACTCTTTGAGTTCTACATATTTCATTTTTTGAATAATGAAATGGAGGTAAGAGAGATTAAGTAACTATCAAAGACATACATATGGTGAGTGCTATGGACAGGATTTGAATCGAGGTCTTTCTGAACCTAAATTCAGTAATATTTTTACTCTACTACACTGTTGTGAACTGGAAGAAGTGGGGTTCTTAGAGACATACATCAAGGCAGATCAGAAAGCATACTGAGGTGCACTGAGAAAAGTGTTATCATCTTGAAGGCCACTTTATATCCAAATATCCTTATAGAGCAGGACTGGGAGTAGAGTCAAATCAGAAGAGTAAATATGGCAATACAGCCATAATGTCCTGTAGTAAAAGGAGGTGCTACATCAGGAAGGAGAGTAGAAAATAGAAATTAATCAAAAGAAATCAGCACCGATAGGAATCCTGCCATATGTTCTCTTGTGGGTGGTAATGCCTAACATCCCATTGTCCATTCTCATTCACAATCACTACCACCTACTCCTATCTGTTAGTGTCTCCACTGATCAAAGAATTGCAGAATCTCAGTTTGAAGGAAACTTTCTGGACATGTAGACCAACCTATACCTGAGAAAGAATCTTGACACATACCATATAAGGGTTTATCCAAACCTCCTCTTTTGTCTGACAGTGGGGCTTGGACATTATTCCTCTTCTTAGGAAGATCCCTTAGGTCAGCCTAGTATTGGTGCTAAAAACAGACAATTACATACCAATTTGAGAAGGTGAAGTTCCTCAAAAGGTTCTCATATCTCAAGTGCCTACTATTTGCAAGGGAAATGAATGAACATGAGATGCATAGACTACCACAGAGTTATAATAATAAAAACACAGACATATGCATATAAATAGCCATATATGCCTGTGTGTTCCAAGACCTCAGTGAGTAGGATAGACACCTGGGGCTGGAGAAGTTCAGAGAAGGCAAGAGATCACTGTGCTCTGGCAGAAGCGAGTTAGGGGAGAAGAGAAAATTTGGATCAAACTATGCCTGGAAGGATAGTGAGGATTTGGGTGTGTGGGACATTATGGGCAGAGAGATTGGTGCAAGAAAAATCACCATTTGAAAAGTGCAATGTAAGGAGAAGACCACCCTGGCTAATGTGAATATCGTTAGATACATGTGGACATTGAAGAGCCACTCATCAAGGATATTGTCAATGGGCTAATTATTTAACTACCAACTGAACTAGATGACTTCTGCAGTCCCATTTGACTTTTTAGATTCTTTAGAATTTAGATTCTTTAGAAGCTCCCTTTAGAAATGCAGGTGACACCTTCTCTGTAACTTTGCAGTCTTGGAGAGTTGCCAAGACCACTTAGAGATTTAGAAACATCCTCAGGGTTGATCAGCCAGTATGTGTCAAAGGCTTACTGTGTCTGTCTTTCCTTGAGTTTCTGGGCTGCTTGTAGCTCCTTATGATTGTAGTGGTCAGTTTGGTCCACGACTGGTTATAAGGTTCCTTCAACATCTTGCTGATGTACCCCAAAGGTAGCTTTGAGGGTCAGCATCTCTTTCCCTGAGATTGTATGGGTCCACCCTGCTGCAGGTGGTTACTTAGAAAGGAAATCACATTGGCAAAATATATTTCAAGGTGAGAAAATTTGTATACAATGATAACTCATAAAGATGGTAGTAATAATAGCAATTATTATTGACTCTCAAATAAAAAGATCTGGGTTCAAATTCTGACTCTGTGAGAACTTTATTAAAATCACTTAACGTCTCAACTTTAGATTTCTCATTTGTAAAAATAAGTGGCTTTCACTAGTTGGCTTCTGAGTGTCCTGTCAGATCTCAAGCTATGATTTCAATAGATGTGCAGTGAAATGGTGATAATACCAGGACAATTTCAGGAAACTATGCAGATTATTTGGAGGTCATGATGCTTGTTGATATTAAGATGGTCTTATTGTTCAGGTGTTATTTGCTTACTCTTGGGTGATCCACAATGTGGTTTAAAATCTCAGGGGTGTTTAGGTGGCACAGTGGACAGGGCAGCAGCCCTGGAGTCAGGAAGACCTGAGTTCAAATCTAACCTTAGACACTTGACACTTACTAGCTGTGTGACTCTGGGCAAGTCACTTAACCTTGATTGCCTTAAAAAAAGAGAAAAAAAGTGCTAACCCTTCCTCCCTCAATCTCACTTTTCCAAGTCTGCATAAATAGGGCTGGCAGAGTTATTCTAGCAAGGATCCTATCAATTTCATGGGTTGCACATGGTCTTTGAAATAACTTGGAATATCATTGAAGGGTAATAGTATCTGTTACCACAGTGGGAAATGAAAGGCAAGTGACTTATGATAGGAAGTCAGCAACTGTTGCCAATATTCCAGAAGCTTCCTATAGTCAGTTTATAAAAGCAGAACTTGCTCAAGTTTCTAATATGGGGATCTTAAACTGGTCCATGTACTGGAATGCTAACAAGGTTAATTTTTGTTGGAGATGAGGAAAGCCAGGTGAGATCCTCTGTAGTTAGGCAATGCCTGTTCTGCAGAGTCTGATTATCCAGGTTGCATTCTCATTTACTCTGATTTTGACTGTGCTCCCTTGTGTTTGTCCCTGGAGAAAATCTGCTTCACTAGACTGTCCTGAAAAATGCCTGAGTTCTTAGGCATAGTTTATACTAAAGAGACTGGCCCTGATGAAGCTGTGCTATAAAGTGACACTGAGATTCTTGATAATATGTTCTGAGACCTTTTGAATCCTCTGAGGATTGTTTCAGCCAAAGGTCATAGGATCTTGACAGCTTTCTCAGATTGCTGAAAGGTAGTAGAATCAGTGTCCAAAGAGCATCATGAGATGTTACTACATTCTACATCTCAATGGCAGTTTTCAATTTGTGTCCTTGGCAGACATATATTTGTTTTTTGACTCTCTTGATATGTCCAGCTTGGTGAAAGCCAGAAATATCCAGAGATTGCACAGAGTGTTTGTAGACCTTCTCTGTCTCATAGTGGCCCACCATAAGTAATAGCTCAGTACTTGGAGGTGATTTTAGGATGACAAAGTCCTTAGAAGTTTCTGGTCAGCCAGAGATAAGGGGCACTTTGAGACAATAACCTTTTGGGAAAATTGATGAAACAATCCCCTTATTAGTCACTGAGAAGGGAGAGCTAATGCCTGTAGACTTTTAAAAGGTAGCATTATGCCACAAAGATCTCCTCTTTAGGGTCATGTGGTAGGTTATTGCTGCTGAAAAAAGTATCTAATATGAAGCAGAAATTATAGATTATAGCAAATATAAATAATAGCAATATAAATTATAGCAAAAACCTAAGTTTTATTATGATTAAGCACAGGTTCAGGAGGTAAAAAAATCCTGAAAACTAAGATTCTAAAGAGGCTTTTTATACACAACAATTACATCAGTGTGACAAAGAAATAATTATTTTACATATTGCAAACACATATATTCTTTTGGACTATAAAAAGTTTAAAAATAGATCCATAATCTCATACTTCCTTTAATTTCACCAAAGTTGAGCAAATTTAGTTAGGCAGAATCATAATCTCTTTCATCTCATAAGGGAACAAACCTAGTTCAACAGATTCTAATGGTAAACTAAATCAAATTACAGATTAAATTACATTTATAGGGTTCATAATGGGTTGACTGAGAGGAGAGATTTACATGCCTACATTGTTGGTGTCAGATGAATCCTTCCCCAAGTCAAAGTGCAAAAACACTCACAAGGACTCTCTGAAGAGCTTTGGAATCAAATGGGAGACATGGGAGACACTGGTACAAGACCACGAAGCATGGTATGCGCACATCAAAGAAGGTGCTGTGCTCTCTGAGTAAAGCAGAATTACAAGACCTCAAAAGAAACATAAGATGCAAAAATTTATGACCCCTTCATTCCACATGTTCATACTGAGTCTTTGTGCTTGACTTTGTGCCTTCTGAGCTCATATTGATCTGATCACCCATAATTGGACTCACTGTACATTGACTCTGACATGATCATATCATTTTGGGTTCTCTTCAGTCTCAAGGGAAAACAACCAACCACTAACCATCCTCAAGTCAAATACTTTGGAAGCCTTGACTCTTTTTGGTTTCTTATCTGAGGAATATTTGAGGTGCTAAGTAATTTTTCACATCCCATGGGACAGCTGTCAACCAGCTCAATAACCTTGTAAACAGGAGAAACAGTCCTGACTTTGCCCCAAATAATAACAATTAATAAGAGGAAGTCAAGAATAAAAAAAAATTCTCATAACAGTAATGATCTTCTCATATATATATATATGATCTTCCCATTTATAGAACATCTTAATATTTTTCAAGCTTCTTGTTGATTAATTGGGGAGAGTGACTGGTGATGTTTTCCTCATCCCAGCTCTCTGATAACTACTTTCATGTGGCAACCAGAACATGGGGGCTCAGCTAGATGAGATTGAGATTGGGTCTCTGTTGGCCTCCTCTGCTTTGTGTATCTTTGCCTAATCACAGGTAAATAAATAGCAATCCTGAGATGGATGTGTCCAGCATTAGAATGGACACATGAGTGAATTTGAAAGTTTAAAGATATTGGTTCCATTGGTACTATCATGTGGACTTGACTCCTGCAAGGGGACCATTGGACAAAGAGGGTGACCCAAAGTCTTAGCCTCACTTGCCAGAAAACAGGGAATTGGCATAGTTTGAACAGTTTGCAGCTAGAGTGAAATGTAACAATATCCAGCAGTTCCCCAAAATGTTTCATATTCTGATGTTTAACTTTCAACTTCCAGGCAGAATATAATAATCATTAGTACTGTTTATTTAAATTAAGTTTCTGTCAGTCTATGTTAAAGATACAAGGAGGTATAAATTACTGATCCAGAGGACCTGAGTTAAAATCTGGCCTCAGATACTTACTTAGCTGTGTGACCCTGGGCAAGTCACTTAACTTGTTTGCCTCAGTTTTTTTCATCTTTAAAATGAGCTGGAGAAAGAGATGGCAAACCACTCTAGTATCTTTGCCAAATAGGGTCATGAAGAGTTAAACATGATTAATTGACCAAACAACAACACAAATAAATGACTGGATCCACTTTTAAGTGTCTGTGTGAGCTGGTAAGAGCCTTCAGTGGATATCATTTCTTTTGTTTATAGGAAATAAATGCTATTCTCATACTTTACTCACTTTGTATATTCTATTGGCCTATTGTTTGGATTATTTAGATAAAAGGATGAATTGTTTAACTCAAAACTGCATGTAGCATATGTAGAAATAAATAAATATTCAGAGTATCTCAGTATTTAGAGCTGAAAATGATCTTATATCTTGTTTAATGTAATCATTTTATTTTACATCTAGTAGTGGTAAGGTGATAGATTATCTATGATGCATTAATGAACAGACTGGCAGCACTATCTATCATGCTTTCTAACTCTACCTTTGTTTGAAAAGACTGGGGTGGACCTCTCCTTGGGCATGATTATCTTCAGCTACTTTTTTGGATCCTTTTTGGAAGTGCATCTTCTCTTGAAGATGATTGAGCCCTGTCTAGCTAATGGTAGGTAGTTAGGGCTGCCATTACTGCTACCTCATTTCTAGGCAATTTCAGTATAAATATCTTTCTGTTCTGGAGTATTAAAAATGAATCAAAAGCACTTTTTCTTATATAACTCTGAGCCCCCAGCTAGAGATTAAACTCTTGGAAAAAAATCAGTTTTAAATCTATTTCTTGCCCCTTTTGGGGTGCTTTGCTATTGCCCTTTCTTCTTGATCTTAGCAGTGACACATATAGATTGATAACTACTACAATACTATATAGTGCTTACTATGTGACAGACGCTATGCTAAATGCTTTTATCTATTATTATCTCATGTTATCCTCACAACAACCCTGAGAGGTAGATGCTATTATTACCCCCATTTTATAGATGAGGAAACAGGCAGCGGTTAAATGACTTGCCCAAAGTCACATAGCTACTAAATATCTGAGTATGGATTTAAACTCAGGTCTTCCTGACTCCAGGACCAGTTTTCTATCACTGATTCATGTATTCTGCAGCTATTATTCCTGCTACACCTCTCCTCCTTCCTTCTCTTCTCTTGTCTTCTTATTTTTCTTCAATAAAATTCTAAAGTGAGAAGGAAAAAAATCTGTCCATCAAAGCCTAGCCCTTCTAGTTACTCAGTCAGGGAAACCTTGCTGGGTGTTGAAAAGGGGGATAAAAGAAAAATTTCTGATTAAAACTAACTAAAATTCTCTTAAACATCCTGGTCTTCTTGACAACAGAAAAAACAGCACTACATTCAAATGAGGAAACTGAGGCACAAGAAAGGGTAAAAGATTTCAAGATTACTTCAACTCAGTTCATCTGATCCCAAATTCTTTCAATATTCTTTCCATTTCATAATCCTTTCTGAACCTATCCCTGTCACTAAGAGAATGAATAGGTCTTTTTTTCCCTTAATATTGCAGTTTTTAGATTGCTTTTATTTTGTAATCACCCTGTAAATCCTGTAGAAGTTAATGAAGGGGAACAGAATGAAGGAACACAATAGTGATTTCTCCAGCTAGTGGGCATGTGCGATCCCATTGTCTTGTGGATTATATGGAATATAATGAGCACAATAGTAGATATAGGAAGTCCAAAAATGATGGGGTTGGAAGAACTGTGCCACCTGCGTGGAGCTAGGGCTTCAAACTTACATCATGTGCACCTAAAAGCCTTTAACGGCAACCAGTTAAACTCATGCTTTTTGTGCAGCTCAGACTCTACCATTAAGTATCTGTGTGACCTTTGTTATTTTATTTAACCTTTATAGCCCTTTGAAACAAGCAATTTAACCTCGAAGATTTTTTTAGGTCCTTTGCAACTATGATCCCCCTGATTCACCGCTTGCCAAGGATTAACCCTGAAGTTAAAAATTAACTTGTTTGACATGGAATTCAACTTATTTTGTTGCCTGCTAAGAATTTCCCATTAATGAGGCTATCGAGATTATTTTTAACTTCAATACATGGAACTCTCCCTGAGGGATCTTCTCACCTTTGCAGGGGGAGTTAGACTTTGCAGTGGGTGCATTGCAGTGCAAAGGCCTTAATGTGCCTGTCTGGGATGCAGCAAAGGTATCTGCATCCTTCTTTCTCAGTTCTGCTGAATGATACTGGAGTTATCTTTGTTTGAGGGGATGCCTGGCTATATGTATCTCAGAGTGTTCAGCAGCAGCCAATAATACAGGAGAACTTCAGAGAGAAAGCTCTAAAAAACAATTGAAAACAATTGAAATCTCATTTGCCTCTAATCATTTCCATTGCATTATGCTGTGAATTGAAATTGCTCTCCTATCTCAAGTCCACTACACTTTAAATGACTGGAACTGTGTGAAGTCAAATTACTGTTTTTAATGTATATGGGGAAAAAATATAAGAAGGAAACGTGGGTTTGTTCCTGCTTGGAAACCTAGCCAGGAGGGAAAGTTTGCATATTTGGATGAGGAAAGAATGCCCTGAGGTGATACAGAGAATAGCTGCTTTCACAAAGAGGGAAAATAGTATCTTTGGGAACTGGAAATAGAAGAAATGCACAAGACAAACATTGGGGTGAGAAGAATGACCAGTAGCCATTATCTTAGCTTCTTTATAATAGATGCTGTGAAAATTCCTCCCCCTCCCCCCCCCCCATTATTAAATCCCACAGGAAACAGAATAATAAAATAGACACAGAAAAGAGGGACCCTGGGGGATGTGGCTGTGCATGACATAGCTTCTCTCAACTATGGTGGCTAGAAGTGTAGGTTTCCATAGCTTGACATATTTAGAGTGCTTTAAAGGTTTTCAAAATGCTTTTACATATATTATTCAATTTGATTCAAGCATTTTAAAGCACCTACTATGTATAAGACAATAACCTGGGCTTTTGGGATATAAAGACAAAAATAATCCTCTTTTTCATTAGGACCAAAGAATTGCATTCATTTTCAGCATGATACATTGAGCACTGACTTTAAGGTCAGAGGATCTAGGTTCAATTGCTATCTCCCAGTACTTAACTATCTATGTGATCTTGGAAGTCATTTAAATCCCTCTGGGACTTAATTTCATCTGCCAAATGGGGGAATGAGGGCTTTTGAGGTTTTTCTCAGTTCTGCCATACTGATTCATGAGTACAAGTATAACATGTATACAACATACATGGTGGTTTGAGAAGGGAGAACACTAATTGGGAAATCAGGAAATGATTTTAGTCTACCCCTCTCACCATCTGGGTGGTTCTCTTCATCTTACCAAGATCCTTCCCCAAATTTGCTACCTAGAATTGAACAAAAGACTCCAGATTTGGCCAGTTCATGACACCATGACAGGACTCCACTGTTTGGGACACTCTGCTTTTACTCATGAAGCTGAAATTTAAGAAGCATCTCTTTGGAACATCTGGGTCTTCATTTATTGATACTGTACTACCACCCACTTACTCTGGGCATCTGTACTGTACTATGGCATGATTACATAGTCATTTGTCAGTTCTGGAAGAGTGACATAGTAAGGGCTCTAAGCTAGGGCTCAAATTATTTGTTTGTTTTGGAAAGGAAGTTTCTCTAAATTTGCGATTTCGTCAGTATAAGGAACTTGGGGTGGAAAATCCTTCAAGTTATTAAATTGAAGATCAGTACAGGTTTTGCAAGTTCTAATCTTACAGAGTTGTCTGGGGGCACTGAGAAGTTAAGGAGGTTTGCCTAATATCACACAATCAAGTCTTCTCCAGGCAGAACTTGAGTCTAGATCAGTGGGTTCCTAAGACACTTCCAGGGGATCTATGAGGTCAGAAAAACAACCCCCTTTCCATCTACATATCTACATGAAGTCAGATTTTCTTCATATACTTCAAACAAAATACACAACAGATTGATTCCAGTAGTTGATATGAGAATCCAGCTGTTTTCTATTAAAATGAGATATTAAAGAAATTACAGAAATATGTAAAACAGCATCATATCTCTCAGTAATTGTTTATTTGGAAAATATAATTATTTTCATGAAATATATTATTAATATGGAATGGATTTACTATTTTTGTTAGTTTTAACTGATATAAAATGAATATTTTTAAAATTCTGTTTTAATTTGTAATACTGTAAATTTCCATAAATGTAGCCCTAATAGATAAATGTTTGGGGGGATCATCAATAATTTTCAATAATATAAAGGGGTCCTCAATATTTTTTAAGAATATAAAGCAATTCTGAAACAAAAATAAGTTTGAAGACCATTTCTCTTAGTCTATGTGACTCCAAGACGAGTCCCCAGAGAACCACACAATATTTCTACTATTGTCTTAACACATCTAATTTTGTTTCACATATTGTAGAATAGGGTTAGGGATTAGACCTGTGACTTTCTTGCTACAGGGAAGGGGTGAGGGAATCTGTGGCCCTCAAGGTCCTCAAGGGCCATCCTTTGACTCAGTCAAATCACAGAAATCCATTTGTTCTGTGAAGTTTGGATTCAGTCAAAGGTCTGCACTTGAGGATCTAGAAAGCCACATATGGCCTCAGGGCTGCAGGTTCCCCCACCCCTGATAGAGGGAATTCCCAGATGAGGAAAATCAATTCAAGTCAGCACCTTTTCTGCAAGTTATCGTCTTTGGACTTGCTTAGAGCAGAGATGTAATCCCTAGTATGGCTAGAAGTAGATTAAAATGTAATTGTGAAATGTTTGACAAAATAAAAACACAAAACAATATAAATAAAATTAATTTGTGGTTTTTCTAAGTCAACATGCTGCTGGTGAAGATCTATTTCCATTTGAGTTTGATGCCTCTAACCTAGAGCACTGAGAGATTAATCACATAGCCCAGACCTACACAACTTGGCAGTGTTTAAGAACCAAAATTAAAATAGGATAAACTTCTTTGGGCTGCAGATAGGTTTTTAGTGACTCACTTTCCAAGTAAAGGTATAATTAATGATTAAACTACAAATAAACCATATCAAAAAAGAGAAATTTCAATTAATATCAATTAATTACACTTTACTAAGATTTTTGTTTATCATGAAATCACATTAGTGTTAGAAAAGTCACTTTGCTAAGCAGTACAAGGTTTAATATATTTTTCAGGTTTTCTTACTTTTTACATTTAGTTAAAGGTACATATTATACTTCTCAGCAATCAGTTTATCATACTCTGAAATCATGTTTAAATAGATTTCTTTAGAAATCTGAAAACTAACCTTAGTAGCAGCTTCATTTTCTGAGTTTACTTTCTTGAAAAACTATCTCTCCCCTCTGGGATTTTTCAACAATTTGGATGCTTTAATTTGTTTTTCATTGCTGTCCAATTTGCTTAAGTCGGGACATTTGGATTTGAAGTGGTGATGATGATTATAATCCTGCAAAATGACTATTATTTCTCAGTAAGCAAGGCACAATATTTTGGTTCTTGTGTAAACAAACAAGTATCTATTTGTCCACTCTGTATTAAACACTCTGTGTTCTGATTCGATCTTCCATTTCCTTTTATCAACCATTTTACAAAATCATCCCCAAATCTTTAATGTTAGAACCACAGCAACTGCTCACATACAAAGAAATACTGAACTGAAGAATGCCAGATACTCATGTAACTTGGAGGGCAGCTGTGTAGCAAGGGAGGGGAAGAAACCCTGACATTCTTACCACTCATCACATAGTGGGTGTCAGCTGTGTTGGCAGGTGGCTGCACTCACTTTGTCTCTGTTCAACACCAGTAATGACTGAAAACACAGCAAAAAGATGACTCTTGCTCCTCTCAGTCTAGTGACAGATTAACGATGGTTGGTTGCCACAGATCATGTGACAAACAGAAGAGAGCACAGTGGCAACCCACCTACCAAGTTACAAGACGGGCACAATAGTGACTAGTGGAATGGAAGGTGGGTTAAGTAGAACATGATGGATAAAGCACTTGTTACATCTTTGCTTTGTTTTACATTCTCCGCATTTTCCACAGGCTGCCCAAAATCCTTTGGTGGGCCACAAGGTGCCCGAGGTCTATGTGTTGCATAGGCCTGACATAACTTCTATGGATCAGAGATTGGACCTGTACCCAAGTCTTGTTGCTTCTGAGGCTAGCTCTTTATCCACCATGCCATATTGCCTTTCAAAACACAATGGAATTTGAATTATGTTTGTCTATGAACATGTGTACAAACCTTTTAAATTGTAAGGCTTATGAGGGAAGGCAGCATGTCTCAATTTTATCTATATTTTCTTCAGAACCTAGCACTTGGTTTTCCCCAGAACTTGTGTGGGACTGTTGTGGAAGATCAGTTATCACTTTCTCAGTTGTAACAATTTTTTTTTTATCAGCTCTCCTTCCTTCTATTTATCCTTTGTTGAAATCTGAATCAACAGCTCTATTCCTTTAGATGAAATGGGAAAATACCACATATTACCATTTTTCCTGCAAGTGCTTTGCAAAATCCCCCAGGCCTCAGCAAATGCCCTGCCTCTGCCATGAGTTTCCTTGAAACTGCCATTCAATCTAAGGACTTATGTATCTTGCCATCTGCACCACTGCTGCAGCCTCAGAAATTCCAGAACTTTCTATTCACCATGCAGATGAACTTTTATGTGTTGTCTCTCCCAGTTACCATGTGAGCTACTTGAGACCAGGGATTTTCTCACTTTTTCTACTTATATCTACAGCATTTAGCTTGGTATATGGTACACATTCAGTAAATACTTTTTCACCCATCCATCTATTCATCTATCAAATAAATCTTCATTGAATAAATGAATGAATGACAGCAGGTATAAGTTTGATTGCTTTTATGTCTGAAAGCAATAGTATTCTGGGTAAATGTTTAACAACTCTCATTAAAAAAAATGCTTAGCACTTTTAAGCTTAATCTGCCATGCTGATATTTTTTCCAGCTATTTTCCAGGCTTAGCAATCAACAGAATGATAGAGCCAGCCCTCATTTGTGGAATTTGTCAATTTACATAATGTGAATGTTCTCACTGAAAATTTAATGATCAGCTCTCAGTTTGAGCTGGCTGTGACACACCTCTATCTAGACATTATCAAAAAGGAATTCTACAATCAGGTAAACCTTGAGAAATCTTAACTATTGAATCATATGTTTCTTTAGCTGATGAAAAGTATGCTCACTTTGAATCCAATAATTTCGATGTTCTAAGCAAATTCTTATCTGGACTAAAACTACTCTGATGCTGGAAGGATATGTTAACAATAGAGAAATGAGGAATAAGATTGAAACCATCTGGGACCTTACTTGAGTACTGCCAAAGATTTGTCAACAATTCAGTAATTCAGCAATTGAGCTTGTTGGGGTGGAGCACTGAGGTCAGCTGTTTGCATTTGGCAAGTCAAGACATGTTTCAGGTTTTAAAATTCTTACAGATTTATTAGTTGAAATTATAGTTATCCCAAATGGATTTTCAACTCAAAGTACCATTTTGTCCATCCTACATAAAGTGGTTCTTTCTAACATTTTATTCCTTTATTTTTTCTTCAAGATTTACATGATACTAACACATACTAAAAAAAAAAAGAATTAAAGCAATGCATGTGTGTACATATATGCATATGTGCATGCGCTATGCCTTAAAAATGAAAAAAAAAAACAACTCACAGAATTATACAATGGAATAAAATCCCAGTCATGGGGTCAGAAATCTGTTCTGTCTTATCTCAACTTTCCTACTAATTGTGTGATCTTTATATTCCATAGGCCTCCTCAGTTTTCTTATCAATAAAATTATAGGGTAGGAACTGGATTTAATTATCTTTAAAATCTCTTAATGGAGAGGCAGTATGGTGTAGTGCATAGAGAACTGGTGCTGGAGTCAAGAGGACCTGTGCTCAAGTTCTTTCTCTGACACAAACTGAATACATGACCACTGGTACATAACTAATTCTAAGTGTGCTCAAGCAATCTTATATGACTATGAATTAACAGAGTTGCTGATCTGTTTTGAAAGATGGAATTTCTGCAATGAATTTCTACAATGAATTCCTACAACAAAATTACAGGAAGAAAAAATATCAGGGGCGGCCAGGTGGCTTAGCGAGTAAGAGCATCGGCTCCAGTGTCGGGATGACCTGGATCAAATCCGGGCTCAGATACTCAGCACCACACCCAGAAATAACTGGCCGTGTAACCTTGAGCAAGTTACTTAACCCCAATTGCTTTAAAAAAAAATCTATTCAGCTCAGACTAGAAGTCAGGTTATATGGTAAATGGCATGTTGTTGACATCATGGAGGGGATAACAAAATGAACAGATCCCTCAGATTCCTGTAATTAACTCAATGAAATTCACACATCTTTGTAATTCAGGACCCCGCCCAATCTGGCATCAATCCACCTTTTCAAATCTTTATCTCACCTTATATAGCCTCTCTCCAGTCAAACTGAATTACTGTCTACTCCAGGAATAGGCATTGTGCCCTCATCTTGACCTCCATGTCTGTGCTCCTGCTCTTTCCTTTATCTGGCATGCCTTGAACTTTCTCTTTCCCTGTAGACTTTCTACATAGCCTGTAACAACCAATTCAAATGTTGTCTCCTTGAAAAAGCTGTTCTGATCACTTTGTATTGTTCCTCTTGTACTTCACATAAAATCTTGTTTTCTAAACTTAGGACAGGAAGGTGGCATTATGACTAGAGAGCTAGAATTAGCACCAGGAAGACCTGAGTTTAAATTCTGCCTCAGACATTTACTGACTGTGTGACTTTGGGTAAGTCACTTAATCTTTGCCTATCTCAATTCTTCGTCTGTAAAATGAGGATAAGAATAGTACCTGTCTTCCAAGGCTGTTGTGAACACCAAATAAAATATTTGTAAAGTGCTTTGCAAACCTTAAAACACTACAAAAGAGTTGGATATTATTGTCTTATAATCCTATATATTTTAATCAATCTGTATTTTTAATCCTGTATATTTTAGTTTGTATTTTTGCTTCTTAGACTATAAATTGAATTTGGTATGTGTTTCAGTGCAAATCACAAGATCATAATAAATGCTTATTGAATTAATTAATGAATGACTTGTACAAATGACTTTTATCTTACCTTCCAGGTATATTGGATCTTTTCCAAGTGCTTGCCAATCCGTTATACCATGTCATTCTTAGAACCACCTGATGAGTGAAACAGAACCACAGCAGGACTGGACATCTATCTTTAGGATGTGTCCCATCAGTCCCTCAAACTCTACTTGTCCAAAGTTTCTTCCTTCCAAACCTGCCCCTTCACCTAACTCCTTATTTACTCAATTCCCAGTCACCCAGGCTTGAACTTTGGAGTTATCATTATCTATTCTCTTGCCCTTCTTCTCCTTTTCACCTTAATCACTGTTCTGCCCCATCAAATCAGTTGCCAAATCTTGTCCATACTAGCTTCACATATTTCTACCATCCATCACCATTTTGGTTCTTATAATGGCTTCCTTGCTAATCTTTTTGCTTCCATTCTTCTCCCTGAAATACATTCTTCATACTACTACAAAAGTAATTTTTCTATTTCACAGAAGTAATTGCATCTGCCACTTTGTTCAAGAATCTTCAATATTTTCTCTGTTGTCTGTCCAATCAAGAGTATACTCTCTATCTTTTCATTCAAGGCTCCAAACAAGCCTTTCCAGACTCTTTTTATACTATTCCTTGTCACATATTTTATATGCTTACTAAACAAAAATTCTCTCAATTAGTTGATTATTTCCAATACACCCCAATTTCTGTGTGTTTGTCCAGCACACATTCATACTTGTTTGTTTTTTGCTTTTTTTGGATGGGAGAAGGTAGGACAATTGGGGTTAAGTGGCTTGCCCAAGGCCACATGGCTAGTTTTTGTATTGTGTCTGAGGTCAGATTTGAACTCAGGTCCTCCCGACTCCAGGTCCAGAGTCAGGTCACTGCACCACCTAGCAGCCCCCACATTCATACTTGGAATGTATTCTCCACAATCTTGATCTTTGCAATCTGAATCTTTGCTATCTTTCATTTTATTCAAAGCCAAGCTCTTTTATGAAGTCTTTTCTAATCTCCCCACCTTGATTACAAATGATTAGTATCTCCCCAAATTTCTTATCCCTTTCTTTTGAATTCCAATAAACTTGTTGCATTCTAACATGTATTGTAGGTATTTTTTGCAAGTCTAACCTTGAAATTAGATTGTAATATTTTTGAGGATTATGTAATTTTTATCTCCTATAAGTCAGTTTTTAATATATGGCCCTACACTTTTTTTTAATATGGCAGAAATTTATTTACCCAGTTTGTTTTGGACCTGTGATTTCATTGCCAAAGAAAAATCTCGGTGAAGAAATTATCTCTACTAATACAAATTGGAAACTTCTATGTAATGTATAGTCTTACAGAATTGTCTAGGACTACTGCTAGGCCAATAACATGAAGAAACAAAAAAAAGAAAAAAAAAGGAGAGACCATATGTCCCTCTTCCTTCTCTCTTGAGAATTAGGAGGGCAAGGTGGAATAGGGAGAAAATAGCAAAAAAAAAATTAACCAAATGAAGAAAAGGAAAGGAAATAAAAGAAAGTCATTGAAGGCGACTAGGTGGCCCAGTGAATAGAGCACCAGCCCTGGAATTAGGAGGACCTATGTCCAAATCTGGCCTCAGACACTTAACACTTACTAGCTGTTTGACCTTAGGCAAGTCACTTAAACCCAATTGCCCTGCTTTCCTCCCTCTGCTAAAAAAAAGAGGGTTATTAGATATCTTTAAAAGAAATGCAGAGAAGAGAACAGACAGAAACACAGGTAAGCAAGATAATCTTGAAAATTACAAGGTAAATTAATATATTAAAAAAGATAATTTATACATAATGGATATCTGCACTTTTATGTGTAATCCTTTCTTACCTGCTATATCTATGGGAATGCCCATTTTATTTGGTATTTGTTAAGTCCAGAAAAAAAATAAATTTAAAAATATTAAAACAAATAACTAACCATGGTTGGCCATTTGCACTGTCACTTCTATCAGAACCTAAAGATGTAATTCATTTAAGGATGCTAACCAACAGAATGGTGAGGAAATCAAGCTGATTAATGAGTGCATTTTGGATATGGCCAATGAAGGAATTTGTTTTGCTTGATTACATATATTCATTACAAAAATTTTGTTTTCTTTTGTTGGGTAATGAGAGGGAAATAAAATAAATACCTGTAACTTAAAAAAAACAGTAAAATAAAGTTTATAAAAACAATGTTAATGAAGAAAATTGCCTGGAACTCTGGGAAGTTAACTGGGAAGGGAGGGAAGGAATCCTGACCCTCAATTTACTATATTTAATTATTATTGACTAAATTCAGAGATGGTGGCAGATGCTTCCACCATCATATTATACATCTGCAATAGAGCAGGAACTAGACCCCAGTCCCCTGATCTGCTGATATCTTTTATTTAGAGGTTGATAGATTTTGGAGATTGAAAGGAATTTAGAGATCATATAGACCAGTCACCTTATTTTGCAAATGCAATTTGAGATTCAGAGAGGCTAAATAACTTGTCCAAAATTATGTGGGCAAAAGATTCTCTTGTGACAGATATATGATTTTGGTCTTTTATTAATTGACATGGTTTAGACTTGCCTCCTTGACAAGATAGGGATCCCTTAACCATGTCAATTAATTAAGGATTCATTCTGGTGTAGAGTCTGTCCCATGTAATTTTTTACTCTATGCACTAATATTGCACTGGGCAAATAGTAGTTACTCCATTAATATTCCATACATTAATTTATATATGTATATAGTAAGTTAATCAACTGATTTAATGGCTAATTAGCTAGTCATTAAATCCTCTTTCTGAAATAACTTTTCAATCTTTTGTTTCTCTCAAAGAGCTGAAGAACTTGCATAGAACAACTGGGACTTTTTTCTAGGGTGTCAATGTCTGTGAAGCCATGCTTCCTTCTCTGTCTTGTATTTCCTAGCTGCCCCATGCACTGACCTGGGCTAAGAAATTCAAAGGTCCTATAGTAACTAAGCCCCTGTCCAAGGTCCTGCTTATGCCTACTGCAGTCACAGATTGACTGCTTTTAACCAGGGAAACCTGTTTTGTATTGTCTGGCTTGAGAATATGTAATGTATGGGTTCCTTTGGACTAACAGGGGTAAGGTACTGAGTCTTCCTACAAGAAACATCAGGGACCCTGGGGGAAGAGCCAAGATATCTGTATAGAAGCAGGAAAATTCCCCATGCTCCCCCCATAACCACCTCAAAGACCTATAAAAATGACTCTAAACAAACTTTAGAGTTACAGAACCCACAAAGTGACAGAGAGAAACCTGCTGCTAAAGGCAGCCTTGCAGGTGGACAGGAAGGGTCCATCACAGCGTGCTGGGAGCAGATCCCAGCCCCATGTGAGCCTGTGGTTTTAGCTTCAGGGCAGCCCGATCCTGGAGCTGACTTCAGGAGACTGGATCACCAGCAGCTGTGGTGGTTTCCAGATTTATCAACCCATAAATGCCAAAGACAAAGTGAGAAATCAGTGGACTTTGGGAACAGGGGGTGGGGGAGTGGGGACCAGCCTCTGCCCCCAAGAGGGAAAAGTGGCTAAGGTGTGGTGGCCACTGCATGTTTGCTTCAGAGCTCCTGGCCAGCAGATTGTAGGGGGAACAAGTGATGAGTCTGAGGGGTAATCAATCTTGCTTTAACCTGCTTGGAGTTGGATCACTGTTTTTAATGGAGGTCCTGGGGTGTGTGTCCAGGTGCCAGAGCTGGTGGAGGCTTCACAGAGGGCACCCAACTAAATAGCTCCAGCAGCTGTGAATACCCCAGTGATTTGGAACAAAGTTCTCCTCTCTGGAAGCAGAGTTCTACTGTGGCAAAAAGCTAAAAAATCAAGTAATTGAGTGGCAACATGAGGAAGCAAAGCAAACACAGCAGTCAAACCTTAGATTCCTTTTTGGGGGACAAAAAGGATCAAAGCATGGAACAGGAGGAAGACAATGAAGTCAGAACTCCTGTACCAAAAGCTTCCTAGAAAAATGTGAATTGGTTACAGGCCATAGAGGAGCTCAAAAAGGATTTTGAAAACCAAATAAGAGAAGTGGAGAAAAAATTGGGAAGAGAAATGAGAATGATGCAACGAAATCATGAAAAGAGTCAACAACCTGATTGAAGAAAATAACACCTTAAAAACAGACTAACTCAAATAGCAAAAGAGGCTCAAAAAGCTAGTGAGGAGAAGAATGCCTTAAAAAGCCGAATTTGCCTGATGAAAAAGAATATCAAAAACTCACTGAAAAGAATCATTCCTTCAGAATTAGATTGGAGCAAATGGAAGCTAGTGACTTTATGACAAATCAAGATACTATTAAACAAAAGCAAACAAATGAAAAAAAAAAGACAATATGTAATATCTCATTGGAAAAAGCACTGACCTGGAAAATAGATCCAGGAGAGATAATTTAAAAATTATTGGACTACCTGAAAGCCACAATCAAAAAAGGAACCTAGAAATCATCCTTCAAGAACTCCTCAAGGAAAATTGCCCTGATGTTTTAGAACCAGAGGGAAAAATGGAGGTTGAAAGAATCCACTGATCATCTCCTGAAAAAGATCCCCAAAAGAAAACTCCTAGCAATATTATAGCCAGGTTCCAGAGTTCCCAGATCAAGGAGAAAATATTATAAGCAGCCAAGAAGAAACAATTTGAATATTGTGGAAACACAATCAGATAACACAGGATCTGGTAGCTTCTATAGTGAGGAATCAAAGGGCTTAGAATATGATATTCTGGTGGTCAAGGGAGCTGGGATTAAAACCAAGAATCACCTACCCAGCAAAACTTAGTATAATGTTTCAGGTGAAAATATGGTCATTCAATGAAATACAGGACTTTCAAGCATTCTTGATGAAAAAACCAAAGTTGAATAGAAAATTTGACATTCAGATACAAGAAACAAGAGGAGCATGAGAAGGTAAACAGGGAAAAGTAATCATAAGGAACTTATCAAAGTTGAACTATTTATATACCTACATGGAAAAGTGATAATTGTAACTTATGAAACTTTTCTCAGTATGAGAATAGTTGAAGGGAATATATATATATATATATATATATATGTCTATATAAGAGGGTATATGGGCATATGAATACATATGTGAGTGTGTGTATATATGTGCACAGGTATACATAGAGAGAGGGCACAGGACCAGTTGAATAGGAAGGGATTATCCTTAAAAAGTGAAACTGAGAGGTGAGAGAGGAATATAATGAGAGGGGATGGGGAGAGACAGAATGGGGTAAGTTATCTCATATAGAATAGTCAAGGGAAAACTGTTACAATGGAAGGGAAGAACAGGAAGGCAAAAGGGAAAGGGTCAACCTTACTGTCTTTGAATTTGGCTTAGGGAGGTAATGACATACACACTAAATAGGGTATCTCACCCTACAGGAGAGTAGGGAGGAATGGGATGAAAGGGGGGATGATGGAGGGGGGGGCAGGTTGGGGGCAAGGGAAATTAGAAGCACACACTTTTGAAAAGGGACAGGATCAAAGTACAGAATAGAACAAGTGGGAGGAGGAATAGGATGGAGGGAAATATAGTCAATCTTGCACAATATATGCACTATGGAAATGTTTTGCATAGCTGCACATGTACAACCTATATTGAATTGCTTATCTTCCCAGGTAGGGTGGGTGATGAGGGAGAAAGGGAAAGAATCTGGAATTCAAAGTTTTAAAATCAAATGTTTAATATATATGTGTGTGTGTGTGTGTGTGTGTGTGTGTGTATGTATATATATATGTGTGTGTGTATATGTATGTGTATATATATATATATATAATTTTTTTACATGCAACTGAGAAATATACAGGAATTGGGGTATAGAAATTCATCTTGCCTTACTGGAAAGTCAGAGGGGAGATGTGGGAGGATATAGGAGAGAGCAGATTGGGGGAGGGGGTATGCAGTGGGATCACTGTTTAGGGGTGTTGGGTAGGGGAAAGATGGGGAGAAAATTTATAATTCAAAATATTGTGGGGGTGGCCAGGTAGCACAGTGAGTAAAGAGTACTGGCCTCAGTGTCAGGATGACCTGGGGATCGAATCCAGGCTCAGACATTTAGCACCCACCCAGAAATACCTGGCTGTGTAACCTTGAGCAAGTTACTTAACCCCAATTGCTTAGGGGCAGCCAGGTGGCTCAGCGAGTAAGAGAACAGCCCCAGTGTTGGGATGACCTAGGTATCAAATCTGGGCTCAGATACTTAGCACCACACCCAGAAATAACTGGCAGTGTAACCTTGAGCAAGTTACTTAACCCCAATTGCTTAAAAAATATTGTGGAAATGAATGATGTAAATTAAAAATAAATATAAAATTTAATTAAAAAATAAAACAAAACAAAGCAAAAAATAAACTTCAGGGTATTTACCCCTTCTCTTTTAAAATAAATTTACCTGTATTCTAGAATTTATATTTATATCTTATTTCCAATTCCTCCCCCTTAATTCCAGCCTTTATTTCTGTATCACTAAAACAGCTCTCGAAATAACTCTTCAGGGCACTATTAGGTGACTCTTTCTTAGAGCATTGTTTCCTTGCTACCAAATCCAAAGCTGTCCCATTTCCTAACCAGATATATCAAACTTCTACGATCTTCTATAATTTGGACTGACCCTGACTATTCAACTTTATTTCTCTACTATAAGTCAACATAAATCCCTGCTTTCAATAGGCAGGTCTTTTCATGCCCCATGATCACAACATGCTCATTCTTGTCTTTTGGTAATTGTTCTTCCTCATTTCAATTTAATCAATGTACATTTACTGAGTAACTAATGTGTGCTGGGGCCTATGCTAAGCTCCAGAGGCAATATAGAGTTTATATAAGAAATTATACCCCACTGACAAAAAAGTCCCCATATACATCAAAATATTTATGCAGCACTTTTTGTGATTGCAAAGAACTGGAAACAATGCAGATGCACGTCATTTAGGGAATAGCTAAACAAATTGTGGTACATGAATATAATGGAATATACTGTACTATAAGAAATGAGAAATGTAATATATATATGTATATACACACACATAAAAAGTTCTACATGAAATTACATAAAGTGAGATAAACAGAACCAAGACAACAATATTTAAAATGACTACAACAATGGGAATGGAAAGAAGAACCACAAAACCATCAGAACAGAATGATGCAGAATTATAAATCACAGGCATAGCTGGACAGAAGATGATGTAAGAAAATATTCCCCTCATGCCCCTTTTTAGAAGTAGGAGGTCTGCAAATATATATTTCATATATTTTTCAATTTTTAAAATATATTGATCAATTATTTTTCTCTTCTTTTTTGTCTTTAGTATATACTGTTTGTTATATGAGATGGCTCTGAGGGATAGGGACAGAAACTTTGTGAAACTATGGTGATTCCAAAACAAGAAAACCAAAAGACAATAAAATTTATTTAAAAAAAAAAAAAAGGATTTATCAGGTTGGTTAGGTGGTGAAGTGAATAGAGCACTGGCCCTGGAGTCAAGAGGAGCTGAGTTCACTTAACACTTACTAGCCATGTGACTTTGGGCAAGTCACTTAACCCCAATTGCCCCTCCAAAAAGCTAAAAAAAATAGTATCGAGTAATGACTGTAAATAAGCTCAGTCAGTAAAGGAAAACTAAAGACAATAAAATATTTTTAAAAAGATATTACCCCAGTAATAATAAGGATTACAACGTGAGAAGAGGAATATATATGTATATATATATATATGTGTGTAGGTATAGATATATATGCATACACGTGAGCATACACATGTGTATATATACACATGTGTATGTATCAACATATTTTATATAAACACATGCATACACATCACTCTTTCCCCCTCTCCTTCCCCCTTGTACATTTATAAAATAGAAACATTATGCTATAGTAGGAAGAATAGGGGCTTTGGAGTCAGGAATACCTGATTTTGGTACTCAGCTATGATATTTACCAGCTGAATAAATATGGATAAATCACTTTATCTGAGTCTCAAATATCTCATCTGTAAAGTGGGGATAACATATGCAGTATCTGCCCCAAAAGTTTACTGTGATGAAAGTATTCTATAAACTTAAAAGGCCTACATAAAAGGGTTATCATTGTAGTATAAAACAACAAAGGATAGACTCTAAGAGAAATGAATTCAAAGTAATGTTACCATACAGTGAAATCAACCAGTGTGTGTATGTGTGTGTGTGTGTGCGTGCGTGTGTGTGTGTGTGTGTGTGTGTGTGTGTGTGTGTGACAAATGGGCATGGTACTCAGAGAAGGTGAAATGTCAAAGGTTTCAAAGTTAGAAAAATTTCCCTGGCAGCAAGCCTAAATACACCTTTCTGCAACCTCTGTCCCTGCAGTTCCTAGCAGTGAGGTGTACATAATAGGCTACCAAGTGAGTAGTTATTGAATAAATTGTCAATTACTCTCTTTTATGCAGCACTATACAGTCATAACCACTATTATGTCCTTATTTTATTGCATTCTCATGGCATAGCAAGCACTGAAAGGCTGGGACAATGTGCAGAAATTGATGAATCTGGACAGGGGTCATTCATTCCTACTCATTCTCATGGAGTTCAACCAACCACTACACTGACATGGAGATGACCATCAAAGACTATGCAGAGGGCTCTTAAAAGCTCTGCAAATAAGGTAGCACAGCGAGTAAGAGCACCGGCTACAGTGTTGGGATGACCTGGAGATTGAATCCCGGGCTCAGACACTTAGCACTCACCCAGAAACACTTGGCCGTGTAACCTTGAGCAAGTTACTTAACCCCAATTGCTTAGGGGCAGCCAGGTGGCTCAGTGAGTAAGAGCACCGGCTCCAGTGTTGGGATGACCTGGATCAAATCCAGGCTCAGATACTCAGCCCCACACCCAGAAATAACTGGCTGTGTATCCTTGAGCAAGTTACTTGACCCCGATTGCTTTAAAAAAAAAAAATCTCTGCAAATAGAACTCAACCTGTGATAGGTGCCTACCTAGAAAAGCTACCAGGAAAGGACTGGACATAAACTGAAGGAGTTTAAGATATCAAAGGTAGTAAGTCAGCTGTAAAAGACCTGGAAAAATTCAGTAGATATAGGAGTAGCAGTCAGTTTGGATTCAAAGAACAACATGAACATGGATGGAATCAGGAAATTGTATGGCATAGAGAAGACTTGGCTTTAAATATCATCTTTGGCATTTGCTAATTGTGTCTCTATGAGCAAGTTATTATTTAACCTTTCTAAACCTCAGTTTACTCATTTGTGAAAAATGACAATAATAAGTATAGTGTTATGTTTTATTACTATTTTGAGACTCAAATAAGGAAGGGAAAGTAGGTAAAACATTTTACAAACTTAGAAAAATTCTATACATTGTTGTTATTATTTAAGAGAGAACAGATGGTTGCTCCAGGGAGATGTCACAGCAAGGAGTATTTTTCAGCAATAGATTAGCCTAGATGACTTCTGAGGGCCCTCTCAACACTTGATCTCTGTGAATAGGGTACACAGAGATAAAGCAAGGAAAACAGGATGACTCCTAATTGTGACTGTCCTTGAATGGTAGGCCAAAAAAAATTCAATTGTATTCAACAGAGAGGAGAAGCATGAAAGGGTTTTGATGAGCAAAATTAATCAACCAACTAACATACCTTTATTACATAGTCACTATTAAAAAAAATTCCAGTGATATAAAAGATAAAAAGGAAACATTGATGAATTTTCCCCTACAACAACTCATGAAGCATTCTGCTGAGGTATATAGAGGTTAACATCTTTATTGATGGAGAGAATGACCAAAATGAGGAAATTAGAGGCATTCTGGATAGATGAAGACTTGGTATAAGGAAAACTTGGGTTCCAAGTCCACCCTTGACCCTTTTGGCTTTCTGGCCTCAAACAAGTCATTTATCTCTCTGAGTCTCAGTTCCCCCATCTGTAAAATTTAATTCATGAGATCTTTATCATCCATCTCACAGAGTCATTAAGATGATCAAATGAGGTAACGTGTATAAATCACCCTTGAAAATCTTTAAGTGATAATTAAATTATATATCATGGACTAAGAGCTAGGAGGTCTAAGAGGTCATTGAATCCAACCTCTTCATTTTATACATGAAGAAACTAAGGCTCAGAGAGATGAAGAGACTTTTCAAGGGTTACACAACTAGTAAGTGTTGGAAACAGGATTTAAATACAAGCCTTCAATACTCTTAAGTCCACTACTTTATCTACTGCACCTTGCAGGTTCATCCTATTAATTAATCAAGTCAAATTATTGACTTAACTTAATTCTTACTAATTAAAAAAATTATTGCTTTCTTTAGAAATAGCCTTTATGTATTTATCTCTGCCCCCAGACCTCTTTGTTGCAAAACAGTTAAGCAAATGAAAATAACACACTGATGACACACTATCTACACCCAAAAAACTCCATCAACCTGCTGAGAGAAAAAAAAAACATGTCTCATCAGTCTTCTGATTAATATTCATTATTTACCATCACCTGAGTTGTTTTTAGTATTTTTCTGTCCATGAAACATATCTCTTAATTTTGCTTTCTTTACTCTACATAAGTTCATGCACATCTTCCTTAGTTTCTCTGAGTAACTCAAATTTCTTATTTCTTCCACAAAAAGTGCCATTAGTAACAGAGCTCTCCTTCACCTCAAACCCTCTTTGACCTAATTTTGTTACATGCCTTGTAGTAGACACACAGTTGGGTCAAAGGGTTCAAACAGTGACTTTTCTTGAAAGGTTCCAAACTGTTGTAATGGTTGGACCAGTGCAAAGCCCTTTCACCAGTGTGTATTAGCTCCTGTCTTAAACTGTATATAAATGTCCATTTCTCTTAGTGATTTCCTGTAATTTTTTTTTGTTAATTGCATTTCTTAATTCTGAAGGCCATTTGTTCATATCTTTTGAGCACTTAGGTAGGAAATGGTTCTTAGTCTCACATTTTTGTATAAGTTTCCTATAGAAGATTTTATTCTGTTATTTGATTAAACTAGTTTTCCCAATCTAGTTTCTCTTGGTTTTGTTTGCACACATGCATTTTAATTTTATACCTCTACATTTTAGTTTAGAATTTGCCTTCTTATAATTGTGAAAGAGAACTCCTTTCATTCTCCTGATCTCACCTCATGTGTGGGTATTATTGGCCTACTGTTTTAAAAAAAAATAATCCATTTGTAACTTATTGTGGAAATAAATGCTGATCTAAACATTTTCTGCCAAACATGATCAGTTTTCCTGATAGCTTTTTTTCAAATAATGAGGGTCATGATCTTTAACAGTAGGTACTGAATGGATGACTAGCATTAACCTTTAAAGTTAATGCCAGAGTGGTGTTAAGAGATACGTAAGGTGGAACTGAAGCAACTCATTCTGTAATGGAGAAAAGTAGTAGATCTGTGACCCTGGAAGGAAACGTATGAGGCAACAATGGGTCTATATCATAAGACCTGGAAAGAGGTTCATTCTGGTTTGGGGAGTTTGAACTTAAAAATGAAATGGTTTTGGAGAAACTATAATGCTCGATGTCCAGTTTCAAATAACATGCTTTCCACATCAAGTCTGCTGTTCTCAATATATAGCTTTTACGACCACGTAGATAAGTAGATTAAAATGAGACTCTGGTTTGTAGCATGGGCGAGCTCTTCAGCAATAATGCATTGGAGGAGTATTTCCTTCCTGTAGATTTCTGAAAGCACATGGGAAACTTCATAGTAGTAGGTAGCAGGTCATCTATGGAAAAGGGGTGTTTGATAATTTCTGTTTCCACGATGGTAATTTTCTGGGCTACAAATTCCTTTAGTGGTTGATGTTAACTTTTCCATTTTTACCTGTACCTTAGCCAGGTTTTCCAAGGTTTCATGAAGTTCCTTGCACAACACAAGTTCCTCATTAAATTTTGGATGTACCTTTTGAGAATGAAAGTCAGAAGGAATGCTGTCGCATTCTAGTTTTACCTTGTCTTCAGTAAGTGCACAGATTTTGATGTTTCCTATTTTATTTGCAATAGAAAAGCCCATATTGTTGAGAGTCTCCCATTTTGATAATAAATTGTGCCAATCTGCAGCATTGTCCTTAATTTTTCTTGCACTGACAGATAAAACACTTCTTTTGGGAGTAACCAGGCCAGAGTTCTTCACATCCATGCCTTTAAAGCTAAAGATCCAGCCCGCCACAAGTTGGAGGAAGTTCAAAGGAACAATTTTTATTAATTAAAAATAATTGTCAATGTAAGCTGATATTTAAATAAGTCAGACACCATTTGAACTTTTTCTATCTCATTTGATCCCCAAATCAACCATGTGCGTATGATTTTTGTTATTTTACAGATAAGAAATTGAGTTCAAAGGATATTGAGGATCTTGCCTAAAGATTATTAATGATGAAGATGAAAAATGACAGCCCTGGGATTCTTGCTTTGCAAACATTTTATAAGTATGCCTCCAGGGATGGAGATTAAATCTAAAGGAAATGGAATCTAGTTCACCCCAATTAATCATTTTAAATCAAATGACCATGATTCAATACACTGCATATATAAGTAGGGATTACTATATATCTATATCTATGTATATATGTATGTATGTATGTATCTATCTATCTATCTATATCATAAGTCAAAGGAACAGTGGTAATGGAAAACTGTATGGTTCAAAGACAATTATGCCAAAGGAGAATAATGGGATAAAATCTGCAATCATGCATTCAGGGGCATATTTCTCAATAATGATTAGAAAATTAAATATTCTTTCACTAGTCAAGCAACCTTGGGCAAATCAATTAGCTTCAGTTACCTAACCTGAATTCACTTACTTAAACCTATCATTGAAACAGTAATACTTCCCTGGTCTGAAGGTAAAAAGTTTGATCAGTTCATTGGAGTTAGGACCGGAAAAGACATTCATGATCATATATTATAACCCTATGATTTTACTGTTGAAGAAGCTTAGGTCCAGAAAAGGGCATGTTTTTTTCTCAAGATTGAATTAAAAAAAATGTAGTGACAGAACCAGGCTTTGACTTTGACTTTGCAGTATGAACTTGATACATCTTTGATCCAAATCTATCTCTTAATCCATTACACCATGTTACCAATACTTTTTGCTATACACTTGTCTGCTTAACTCTTAGAATCCTTCACCCTCTCCCTTAAACCCAATATTTCTTCCCAACATTATTCCCTTCTTCCCCTCTGCTCTGACTAAACTAGATATTTTTCTGTTCTTCACACATAATAACTCACCTTCCATCTCTTGAACTTTTCAGATCCTGGAATGCACATTCTTCTCACTTCCACCTCACAGAAGCCTCCATTTGCAAATATAGTTCAAGCATCACCTTTTGCATGAAGCTCTTCCTAATCTCACAAGTGCTCTTGCCTTTTCTCCTTAACAATCACACAGTTCACTGCTTTGAAGTCATTGTCTTTATAAGTATTCTGCATAGATGTATATACAAATATATATATATATATGTATATATATATGCTTATTGTTCTGTTATCAGCTCTTTGGGAGTGGGGATTGTTTCATTCTTTGTATGTGTGTTCCCATTGTCTAGCATGGAGCCTGGAATAAGGCATTTCTGGCATAACAGGTGCCTTAGGGATACTTCCTGTTGCTGCTATATTCAAGTGGCCATCTTCAGCATGATGTGGTAGAAGGAACCCTGGACTCGGTACTGGGAATCATGGATTGAAGACTCCTACTTTACTAATATAATGATAATTTATAATAAAAACTATTATGAGAGCAACCATTTAAATATTGCTTTAATGTTTATAAAGCATTTTATAAATATCTCATTTGATCCTCACCACAACCTTAGGAAGTAGAGACTATTATGATCATTATTTTACAGTTGAGGTAACTGAGGCAAGCAGTGTTTAAGTGACTTCCCCACAGCTAATAAGTGTTTGAAGCAGATTGGAACTCAAGTCTTTCTGACTCCAAGTCCAGTACTCTATGCACTACACCACCCAGCTGCTTTAAAAGTCAGTTAGTTTATTCTTCTCATTTTACAGATGAGGAAACAGATGCCCACAGAGACTGAGTGACTTGATTTGGCCATACATGCTATAAGTGATAGAGATAAGATTTTGATTCAGGTCTTTATAATTTCAAAATGAATACTCTGGTCAAATCTGTTACTTCCTTGAAAGCAAAAAAACATTAATTTTTCCCTTTATGTACCTAGCATCTTTCTCAGTGGCTAGGGCATAGTAAGTGTACCTTCTATTTTCCATAAATACTATTGATTTGTTTCTCACTCTTTCCTATGTTTTAATACATTTCTTCTCCCAACTGCCTTTCTGTGAATATAGCCTGACAGAGGTAATTGTGAATATTGTGAGAAAAGTATTTTGTAAATATTTGCTTAATATAGCTAAGATGTAACTTCTTCCTAATTATTACAGCATCTTTCTTTAGGGGCAGGAATTGGGGCTGGGGAAGAATTGAATTAATACAATCCAACAAGCATTTATCCAGTGCCTGCTATGTGGACACACCATATTAAGTTCTGGGGACATAAAGAAAGACAACCATGATTGCTGCTTTAAAGGAGTTAATAATTTAATGAAGAGGACAACATGCAAAGAAATATGTATGTGTGTGTATATATATATATATATAATACACATATGTGCATAATGTGCATATGTGTGTGTACATACACACAGACACACACACACAAGACAAATATAGGAAAAATTGAAATAGTCTTAGAGGGCAGACATTAGCATTAATGGGGTGGGCTGGAAAGGCTTCTAGTAAAAAGGCTTTAGCTGAGATCTGAAGAAAGCCAGAGAAACCAGGGGGTATAAATAAGGAGGGAGATAATTCCAGACTTGAGGGGCAGCCAATGAAAATGCCTGGAGTCTAGAGATGGAAGGTCTTATGTGAAGAACAGTGAAGAGGCCAGGGTCACTGGTTTACAGAGCACATGGAAGAAAGTAAAATGGAAGAAGACTGACAGGCTACAGAAAAAAGGTTCAGATGTGAGGTGATGAGGACCTGCACCAGGGTGGAGGCAGTATTAGAGAAGATATGGAGAAATACATAAAAGGTGTTGGGAAGAAAGATAGAGGGGAGGCCAGGTAGCACAGAGAGTAAGAGCACCAGCTCCAGTGTCGGGATGACCTGGGGATCGAATCCCAGGCTCAGACACTTAGCACCCACCCAGAAACACCTGGCCGTGTAACCTTGAGCAAGTTACTTAACCCCAATTGCTTAGGGGCGGCCAGGTGGCTCAGCAAGTAAGAGCACTGGCTCCAGTGTCGGGATGACCTGGGGATCAAATCCGGGCTCAGATACTCAGCACCACACCCAGAAATAACTGGCCGTGTAACCTTGAGCAAGTTACTTAACCCCGATTGCTTTAAAAAAAATAGAAAGGATAGGACTCAGCAAATGAATGGTTATGGGAGAGTAAGAAAGAGTAAGTAGTTAAGAATGACACCCCAATTTCAAACCTGAGTAATTGGGAATATGTTGGTAACCTAGAGTGGGAAAAGGGGAGGGAATAAGTATTTGTTCCCTTTAATAAGTGACTACTCTGTGTCAGGCATTGTGCAAAGTGCTTTAAAAAATTATCTCATTTTTAACAGTAATATTGGGAAGTTGGGAATAGGGGAGAGATAAGTTTAAAGTTGATGGTGAGTCAGAAGCTAGACTTCAGAGAGGTAAGAAGAGAGTAGGAGGAAAGGAAGTGGACAAACTGTATAAATTGAGGAAGAATGAAATGAGCTGAATGAGGAGGACAATTTATACAATAATCATGTAAAAACAAACAACTGAAAAACTTAGAGAAGCAAAAAGCTGAACGGTGATCAAGACAATGCTCACTTATGACTCCAGAACACTGATGATAAAGCATGCTATCTTCCTCTTAACAACTGACATCATGGACATGAGGTATAGAATATATATGCATGTGTGCATATATGTTCAACACATGTGTATATGAGCCTGAATATTGTAATAGTAATGTAATTTGATCCCTTTGTATTGGCAAAGCTAACAGGTATTTAGCTCTAGCTTGAAATTGAATAATCAAGCTTTGTCAAGAAACAAAAGGTATGAATTCCTGTTGCTGATATAACAGGAAGCTGCTGATGTAACAGGAAGGGGCAGAACAAAGAGGATATAATAGGTATATAAGCAGAAGCCCTAGCTGGAATTTAAGATCTTCTTGGAGTAAGGTTCTGAAGGCTGAGGAAGAGAGTCCCAGGCTGGAGAGAGTGATTTTCATTTTGAGAACGTGGATGAAGTGATTTTGATTCTGGAAACCAGCTGAAACTTCTGCTGAAAACTTCTGAGGGTCATCCAGAGCTTTGGAGGAGCTGCTGAGGAGGTGTTGAGGAACTGCCAGAGGAAGCATGACTATAGTGTCAGTACTGTGCCTGTTAGTGGTTTGTTGAGACTTGACTTCCCAGGAACAAATACTTTGAAGGATTTAAGGTGGAATGGACACTGTGAGCTTCAGTGTGGAACAGGAACTGCACCTAGACCTGGACATGGAAGCTGTCTGCCTTTGAACTCAGGTGACAGTTTTGTGAATCCAGGTAGGAGCTGGGCCCATGGAAGGGAAACCATGAAAGCTGAAAGCCTTCCCTGAGTCAAGATGAAAAGACCTCTCTGTGAATACTGAGTAGTGACTGACCCTGATGTGAGGTTTTGCTTAGGGACTCACTTTGGGAAGAGTTGTGTGATTTGGCCAGATGAGACTCTTGGAAGCCGTTGAGCTTCCCCCCCCCCTCCCCCCTTGAAAATCCAGATGTTGGTGCTTCCCTCTCTGGTAACTAGCTAGGTATGGATGTAATGGTCAGACAGCTGGAAGCCATGTCTGCTGAATTGTGTTATTTTCTGTTGAGAAGTAACGGATGGAATTGTAATTTATTTGTTATTGTACCTTGTGATTGAATTAAGAACTCTGTGATTGACAAAATGAATGTACTATCCAGGGGTGGAGTACTTTGACTTTTGTAATTTGTGTCCCTTAAGCAGGCAAGCCTCCTTAAGGATGATTGAATTATTGAGTTTCTAAATAATTGTACTTTGTTGAAAACTATTGAGACCACTGTGGTGAAAACTATGTAGCAATTTTAGTGGTAAGTTGTTGAGTTGTGACATGATGAATGCCCTATTTTGATTTATTGTGATAAGCTGTAACATTGTGAATGCTGTACCTTGATTTTCTGTGAATATTTTGCTCTGAGTTGTTACTGAATAAATAGTGTGTTCGCTATACTATGTAGTCAGAACTGTGAAGCTATTTACAATAGCAGTCCTCTGGAAAGCTGTGTGTATGGCTGTATAGATATGTGTATAGGTATATATATATGTGTGTGTGTGTGTGTGTGTGTGTGTGTGTGTGTGTGTGTGTAGGTGTATATATAAACCTACACATTATATATGTATGTGTATACATATGTACATATGCAAACATACATATATGTGGATGAGGGAATTGATTTTTCTTTTTGCTTTTTGGAGGGGTGAAGGCAGGGCAATTGGGGTTAAGTGACTTGCTCAAGGCCACATGGCTAGTAAGTGTGTCAAGTGTCTGAGGCCTGATTTGAACTCAGGTCCTTCTGACTCCAGGGCTGGTGCTCTATTCACTGTGCCACCCAGCTTCCCCAAATTAATTTTTCTTGATTACACATTTTTGATAGAAGCATTTTCTCCCCTAGTCCACTGGGGGATTAAAGATAGTCTTTAAAACATGAAAGGAAGTGAAGATACTCATTAAAGATAATCTTCTTGAGGAATTTAGGCAAGAAATGGGAAAACTATATGTCATTTGTTAGTGGGAATAGACAGATCTAGTGAGGGAGTCATCTAGCTCTTAAATTTTCAAAATATTTTACTTGTATTTCCTCATTTTCTCCTCACAACCCAGTAGATGATATCATCCTTATTTATAGGCAAGTGTAAACCCAAGCACAAGCAGCTTTCTAGAGGACTGCAGCTCTGAACAGCTTTCAAGGTTCTGATTACATAGTATAGTAAACTCTCTATTCAATAACAAACTAAGACAAAACATTCAAAGAAAATCAAAGTACAGCATTCACAATGTTACGACTTATCACTAAAATAGCCACATAGTTTTCACCAAAGTGGTCACATAGTTTTAAGCAAAGTACATTCATTTAGTCAATCACAAAGTCCTTAATTCATTCACAAAATACAAAAGTCAAAGTCTTCCACCCATGGGGTAAAATTAAGTTGCAATATCATCAGTCACTACTCAGTACCCTCTTAAGGGATGATGGAAAGTACAAAGGCCATCCTCCCCTAGGTCACAAATAAGTTACAATCTCACCAGTCACCATTAAATACTCAAGAAGAGGTCTTTTCACTTGACTCAAGGCAGGCTTTCAGCTTCCATGGTTCCTTTTCCATGGTCCCAGCTCCTACCTGAATTCATCAAACTGTCACCTGGGTTCAAAGGCAGGCAGCTCCCAGTTCCTTTTCCAGCTCTGCATGCAGATCCTGTTCCATATTGAAGCTCACAGTGTCCAGTCCACCTCCAGTCCTTATTCAAATACCAGGAAACCAAGTCCCAGAACCAGAAAGTCAAATTCATTACAGTAACCACTAAGTTGGTACACATGGTTAATGCAGTGTACACCCACATTCCCATGCCTTCACAACAGAACAGGTTCTCTCAAGCAGGTTCTCTCACTCAGAGTAGCTCTGACTGGCCCTCAGAAGCCTTGGCAGCTCTGGCTGATTCTCAGAAGCTCTAAGCAGAAGGTTCAGCTGGCTCTGAGAAGAAGCTCCATCACCATAATCTCCATTCTCAAAATCAAAATCACTTTCTCCTTGAGAGTTCTGGGTGGTCCTGGAAAAAGCTCTGCCACTACAAGTTCTGTTCTCAAAATCAAAATCACTTTCTCTTACTTGTTCTCAAAATCAAAATCACTTTCTCCAGCCTAGGCCTTTCCTCTCCAGCCTCCAGCTGCCTTTTCCAAAATGTTCTGTTCTTGGTTCTCAGTCCTCATTTCTCTTCTCAGCTCTTCTCAATTCTCAGTTCAGTCCTCAGTCCAGTAGAAGTAGCACAGCCTTCAGATGCTGGCTGAGAGAATTTCTGACTCTCCAGCTAGTGTTTTTCCTTATATAAGGTATTAGCTCTTCCCTGTTCCTGCCCCTTCCTGTCACATCAGCAACAGGGGTTCATACCTTCTGTACAGAGGCTTGATATAATTAACTTGAAACTAAGTGCTAAGTACCTGTTAGCTTGCCAATACAAAGGGATCTTCAAATTCCATTACTATTACAGCAAGGGAACTGAAACTAAGCAAAGTGAAACAACTTTCCCAGATCAAATAATTAGTAAGTTCTCAAGACAAGATTCTAACTGAGGTCTGTACTAAGTCCAGCACTCTATCTGCTATGCCTCCTAGCTTCAATAAGTTGTTCTTGTCTTGTACTACTTTAATGATTGAAAATTTATTCTTCCCAATGTTCCATGAGAGAACAACTCTAGCTGTGGAGAAGGCATTCCTTACATTGAGTTTAAATCATAGATCTTGATTTTTTTCTGTAGGAACTCATCTCTAAATTTTATATGCTACTGAAAAGCTTGACCCAAATCATGATGAAAAAATTGTTAGGTTAAAAAAATATGCATATCCAAAATATAAGAGAATGAAGAGAAAGAAATTTGGAGAATGGGGCAAAAAAAAAGGAAGGAAATGGAGACTCCATGTGCTTGTTATTTACATATTTAGAGCAAGGACTTTTTGAATGGGACATACATATTTATGAAATTTGGCATTTATTTTTATGAAAAAGAATATGCAAATTTACATTGAAGATGTACTGGGGGTAAAATCTGTTAGTCTTCCTATTAGAATAAAACATAAGGCTCTCAATTTTTACTTTGATAATTTATCATCTTCCCAAAATTTTCCCTTGGAAACCTAAAGGACCATAGTCTTAAGTTCCATATGTATGAAGAATTTCTTCCTCCCACAAGTACAGCTACAAAATTTCCCTTGAAATATCATTAAATAAGAAAAAAAGTCATTAGCTTTCCATTAGATTTTCTTTCATATAAGTCCCCTTCACATACATTTATTCTTACACTAAATACATACACACACATATAGATATATATTCATGTCATTCAATGAGGTATACTTAGCTATTCTCTATATATAATATCCTATCTTCCATCCTTGTACTATCTACAGCGTGTGCCTTAAGTGCTATTCCCTCCATCCCTCACCTCTCTCTTAGACTGCTGTGTTTCCTTTGATGGACACTTCAATTGTTACCTTCCATATGAGGCCTTTCCCAGTTCCCTTAGTCTTTTTTTTTTTTTTTTTTTGCTTTTTGGAGGGCAATTGGAGTTAAGTGATTTGCCTGAGGTCACACAGCTAGTTTTTATGTTAAGTGTCTTTGGTCGGATTTGAACTCAGTTCCCCCTGACTCCAGGGCCTGTGCTCTGTTCAATGCGCCACCTAGCCGCCCCTCCCTTAGTCTTTAGTACTCTTTACCTTTTGAGACAAGCTTATTATTTTTGTGTATAATGGCTTAGTGCATGGAGTAATAGCCTTAGCATCAGCAAGTCCTGGCCTCAGGTTTTGTTTTTGACACATACTAGCTGCATGACCTTTTAGTGTTCTAGAGCCAGGCATCTCTTTGAGATTATAAGTGGTAGAGTTGGTCCCAGCCTGTATCCATAGAGGGAGTTTCCTCATTTGGGAGTTCCTTATGCTAATGAAATCACAGGTCCAATTCCTATCCTAGCAATGACAACAACAATGATTGACAACCAAAAACAAACCAACCACCATCATTCAACACCACAACCACCACTGCTACTAATAGGGGTCTCTGTTTATCTATGGTATCTCCCCAGTACAATGTAAACTCTTTAAGGGAAGTAAATGTATAATTTTTTTCTTTGAATGCCCAATTCCTAACATAATAGTTCATAATAAACATAGTATTTGTTTAATAAATATTTGTTGAACTAAATTGAAAAGTTTTTGTTTTTAATTCTGCAATTTTCCTATTCTTTTACATGTACAAGAGGACTCAGTTCTGGAGAATATAATGGAGTCAGTGAATATTCATGTAATAATGGTATTGATAATTATAATAATAGTAATAGGAAAACACATGCCTTGTTTTCATGATTTAAAAAAAAACAACTTTTCTTAAGTTGGGACACTAACGTGCTATTGGTGGAATTGTGAACTGATACAACCATTCTGTTGTGCTTTATTTTTTTTTTTTTGCTTTTTGGAGGGCAATTGGGGTTAAGTGACTTGCCCAAGGTCACATAGCTAGTTTTTGTGTTAAGTGTATGAGGCCGGATTTGAACTCAGGTATTTCCGACTCCAGGGCCGGTGCTCTATTCACTGTGCCACTTAGCCACCCCTGATTGAACCATTCTGGACAGCAATTTGTAACTATGACCAAAGGGCAATCAAACTGTACCATACCCTTTGATCAAGCAATACTACAACTAGGTCTGCATCTCAAAGAGATCATAAAAAGGGGGAAAAGACCTACATGTACAAAAATACTTATAGCAGCTCTTTTTGTGGTGACAAAGAATTGAAAATTGAGAGGATGCCCATCAATTAGGAAATAGCTGAACAAGTGGTGGTATATGAATATAATGGAATTTTATTGTGCTATAAGAAATGACAAGTAGGTGGATTTCAGAAAAACCTGGAGAGACTTAACATGAACTGATGTAAAATGAAGTGGGCAGGACCAGGAAACCATTGTACACAGTAAACAGTGATATTGTGTGATGATCAGTTATGAATGACTTAGCTCTTCTCTGCAGCACAATTATCCAAGACAATTCCAGGAGATTCATGATCAAAAATTCATCCCCATCCAGAGAAAGAACTAATGGAATCTGAATGCTGATTGAGCATACTATTTTCATTTTATTTTTTCATGTTTTTTCCCTTTTGTTCTGTTTCTTCTTTCACAATATGACTAATATGGAAATATGCTTTACTTTATTACACATATATAACCTATATCAAATTATAGGGATGTGGAGAGGGGCATGGGGGAGAAAATTTGGAATTCAAAATTTTAATTAAAAAAAGGAATGTTAAAGTTGTCTTTACTTATAATTGGAAAAGCAAATACCATTTAGAAGGAAAAAATAAAATGAGGTTCCTGAGCTGGAGCAAAAAATAAAACAACTTTCCTTATAGTAATCCTTTGAGGTCAATAATTCAAACACTATTCCCATTTAACAGGTGAAGAAAACTGTCAAAGAGGTCATTCAGCTAAAAAATACTAGAACCAGGACTAAAGCCAAAGAGTGTGAGGCTCTACCCTCCATAACCCAAAGCCTCAAAAAATAAAGACAGTTTTTGTATTTAGTCATCTACTGCTTCTCCTTCCAGTTCCCTTCTTTCCCTGTCTGCCAGCCTTCTCTGAGTCCCCTTCAAGCATCTACCCTTTGTTCAATACTAGCAAGCCCATCTCTTCCCCACCCTCTTGCCCTTAGCTGCTTGACAGCTAACATTGGCCCACTTCATTAGCTAGCAAGGCCTCTGGGTGTTATTATTCAACAATCAAAATAATATGTTAAGTATCTACTCTCTGTTGAGTCTTGAAGTTGATTAAAAAAAAATTAATAAGACAGGGCCCCTTTCCACACAACCAAGTAGGGAGAATAGGACAAGGACACGGATAGACCAATGACACACTTCTCTCCCATTTCTTCTCTTCCCCCTCCTTCTCTTATGGGCACAATATGAAGTCTGACACCAGGGGTGTGTGTCAGAGACAGCAAATGGAACTCAGAAATTGAACTACTGATTCGATCATCTGTGAATGTGTAAACTCCTTAGCCTTCTGGGTTCAGACATTCCTCTGGCCTTGGCTTATTAAACTGGTGTGTGTGTGTGTGTGTGTGTGTGTATTTATGTATATATGTATATTGTGAAATTGACCTCTTTGGTAGCCTGGTGAAACCTGTGGATCCCTTCTCAGAAGAGCAATTATAAAATAAGATACATAGGATTGAATAAGAAGACAATTATGGTGAAATGCAGTGATTAAAATATTTTTTCATTTAATTTTATGGACCCCAAGTTAAGAATTTCTGCTCTAGCTGCTTCCCAAGATGCTGTCTAAAGATGTGTGAAAGGATATGTCAACAATAACTCAAATTCACTTGGCTTATTGTGCCCCTAGTCCTGGTCATTTTGTCATTTTGCTTTGCTTCCTCAGCAAGATCCAAAAGATTAATTTAATCAAATTTAAATTAAATTTCATTTCCCAAGGTTAATTGAAAATAAAACTGAAACTGAATGGCAAAGTCCTGTTGCCCCCAGTAAAGTATGAATTTTAAATTGCTCCTAAAATCTCTTTTCTTTATGCTTTAACAGACAGGCCCAAAGGCCTTTTTCCCCCCTTCTAAGCATTACTTCTCTCGAAGTTACAAAGAGGCTAAAGAAACCATTTGCCCTTTACCGGTTCCCACAATCTTGCTGCTCACAAGGCAGTTTCCTTTTTGAGCTCCTAGCTGGTATCCAGGAAACTCCATTTCTTGATATCTACATGATATTTTCCTGAGGACCCTAGGCTCCCATGTGGCCAAATGCCTTCTTGATATCTTAGCTCTGTATTGTTGCCAGGTGGGTTAAAAGAGAGACCACCTGCAAGATGAATCAGGCTGAAAGTGCCATTGCTGAAAGATCAAGAGAGACAGAGACAAACAGAGTCTCAGGGAGAATGAAATACAAAGTATTGAAAAAGTAATTTCCAGATTTTTCTAAATCACAGGTTTAACTACAATCGTTTTCTCCCTCACCCCAGCCAACACACATAACATTCTGATGGCTTTCTATTTACCTCCAGGATCAAATATAAAACCCTTTTTCATTAAAACCCTTCATAAACCTTCAAAAATCTTCCTTTTCCAAACGTTTTACTCTCTATTGCCCTCCATAGTCTCTGTGGTCTAACTACACTGGCATATTTGATGTTCCCTGAAAACAAAATTCCATCTCCTGAATTTAAGCATTTGCACTGTCTTTCCCTCATGCTTAGGATGGTGTGTTGTCTTACTTCCACCTTCTAATTTCCCTAGATTCTTTCAAGATTCAGCTAAAACCCTTCTTCTGCAGAAGCCCTTTTATGACCCCTCCTTTCCTTCTGAGGCTACCTTCTAGCTACTGTGTGTATATATATTTAGTGTATATCTATCTATCTATCTATCTATCTATCTATCTATCTACACACATACATACGTGTATGTATATTATTTGTGTATATAGACCTATTTGTATATGTGTATATTTATATATTGTATAGTCATTTCAGTCATGTCTGAATCTGTGACCCCATTTAGGGTTTTTTTTGTCAAAGATACTGCAGTGGTTTGCCATTTCCTTCTCCAACTAATTTTTCAGATGAGGAACCTGAGACAAACTTGGTTAAGTGTCTTGCCCAGGGTTATACAGCTAGGGTCTGTGGTGGTCTTCCTGAATCCAGGTCTGTCACACTATCCATTATACCACCTATTTTCCCCTAAAGCATAGTTAGGGTTTAGAAAATGCTTCTTGACCAACTGACTGGCTCATTCTTTAAAAGTCCTTCTAAAGCTAGATATCTATTATAAACCTGATGTCTGTCACTCTGTCATTTGTGACAGTGGAGTCTAGGATATCTGTGGCTCCTTGATGAAGTGGAAGCTGCTTCAGGGGTTACATCTAGATCACAAAAATCTGAAGGGAATTTAAAGTTTATGAGGATCAATCCCTTATTTTATAATTGAGGAGACAAGTTCAAAAACTGAAAGTTGCTTACCCAGAACTCTATAGAGCAAGTAGAATGCAATTTCCCCAGTACTAAATGTATTGCTATGAGACTTGGATTATAAGGAAAACTGATAGCCATAGAATTGATGTTTTTGAATTTTGGTGCTGGAGATTTTTGAGAGTTTCTTGGACAGGAAGGAGGTCAAATAAGTCAATATTTAAAGAGATTAATTCAGAATATTCACTGGATCTATTAAAGTATTACTGAAATACTACACCAATCAATACTACAAATACTGAAGCTGAAGCATAATACTTTGACCACAAAATGAGAATATGGGACTCACTTGAAAAAACTCTGATGTTAGGAAAGATTGAAGGAAAAAGGAAGAGGGGATATTGGAGGAAGAGGTGGATAGATAGCATCATGAAAACAATGAACATGCACTTGGACAGACTTTGAGAGAGAGTGATGGATAGAAGGGACTGGAGTGCTATGGTCCATGGAGTCATGAAAAGTTGGAGATGACTGAGTGACTGAAGAAGAGCAGCAATAATAAGAAGGCAGTTAGTTTTCTATATTGCTAACTCAATGTTCTTTAATAATAATGATGATGACAGCAACAATAGCTCAGACATATATAGGGTCTTATTTCATTTGATCCTCACAACAACCATGGGAGGTAAATGCTATTATTAATCCTCATCTTATAGTTGAGGAAACTGAGATAAAGAGAGGTTAAACAACTTTCTCAGGGTCACACAGCTAGTAAGTGTTTGAGGTCAGATTTAAACTCAAGTTTTCCTGAAGTCAGGGCCAGTGTTCTCTATACTAATCACATAGCTGTTTCAGGAGCAGGAGAGGTACAAAGTCCTAGGAGAATTGAACGTAAGATCCTTGGGGGTATTTGCATGCTAAACTATTGTTTACTGTGCCAATGAGTTATATCTTTCTCCCTAGATAGGAAGCTCCTTGAGTGCAGGAACAATCCTTAGGTACATACCAGACTCTGTTGAATAAATTAATTGAGAGGAATTTATCAAAGTCAAAAGTCCAGGAGATTCTACGTAATAAATCAATAATCCTGAGATAGAAGGCAGGAGAGGAAGATAAATTTGTTCAGAGATTCCAGTTCTTAACACTAATTAAACACAAATAACTCACATTCATATAGTGTTTTAGGTAATACAGTATATAAAAAAGAAACATTTTAAAAGCTTAAATAGTAACATATTATAATAGGATATTATAATATAATATGTTATAATGTTACACTAAATTTCTCTTATATTATATTTATAATTATATTATAAACATATTATAAACTTAAATAATAAAACAAATGCAAAATAAGCAACAAAAAAGCATTGTCATGTGCACAACAGAATGTAAGAGAAGATTCAAAATAAGTAGTAATAAATTTCCATTTTGAGAAAGCCTTTATAATAAATACTACACATTGTGTTCAGAGCTGTCCACCTTTTCTTTGCTTCCTTGTAAAGATTCTTTTGTTTTCTGTTGTGCACTTTTTTCTTTGTTCTTTTCCCCCCTTTCCTCTCCCCTTGACCAAGAAGGCTAACATTAAGAGTAGATATGTGTATATATACATAAGTATGTACACAAATGTATACACACAAGGATATATGCGTACACATTCACATACACTTACATACATACATATGCACACAAACATATACACATATTCACATGCAGACACATATATTTAGACTTCTATAATCATATTAATATGTAGACAAATACGCTCATGTGTATCTATGTGAAACTGTACTGCAGTTTTTGTCCTCTGTTTCTCTGAAGGTGGATAACATCTTCATTCCCAAGTCCAAGTCTTTCCCTATTTTCCTAAATCCACCAAGTCATCATTTCTTGCACCACAACAATATTCCAATCTTATACTATCTCGCTATTTTAAATAGTTTAAAACAATATTGATTAATATGGCTTACCTATGGTGTAATTTCCCTATTTTTCCTCTTTTGATTAAAATCTATTTTAGCTTTAACTTTGTCTGAGATCATGATTACCACCCTAGCTTTTTTCTTGACGTCTTACTCCTGTGCTGTTGCCAGGTAGGTTCAAAGAGTGACCATCTGCAAGATGCATCACACTTCAAGTGCCAACCCTGAAAGATCAAAAAAGACACAGATATATCTTAGGTTTTTTCCCCCCTGATAATTTCTACTATTGATTTTTTATTGTATGTTTGTGTGTTTCTCTTATTTCCTATCACTCCTGAGTTCCTCTACTTTACTTCTTTAATTATTTTTTTTTGGAGGGGGGGAGACAGGGCAATTGGTGTTAAGTGACTTGCCCAAGGTCACATAGCTAGTAAGTGTTAAGTGTCTGAGGTCGGATTTGAACTCAGGTTCTCCTGACTCCAGGGCCAGTGCTCTATTCACTGCACCACCTAGCTGCCCCATCTACTTTGCTTCTTACCCACTACCTTGCCCTCCTGTTAACCTACCCCCTTCCAAAGATCCCTCCCTTATCCTCCCACTTCCATTAATCTAAACACCCTTCAATATGCGCCCTTATCCTATTCCCTCACCCCCTTATTTCTTTATAAATTTAAACATTTTTTTTGTTCCCTTCTAAATGTATATATTGTTCTCTCTTTAACTCAGATATGATGTGAGTTGGGTTTCCTCTAAAAATTCCTCCCTTATCCTCTCCCACTGACTATCCCCTTAACCTTTTATTTCTTTCTGAATTTAGAAGACATTTATACCCTTCTAGATATATATGTATTGTTCCCTTTTGAGCCATTCCTGATGAGAGTAAGATTCCAGTACCGTTAGCCCTCCTTCCCTATCTAATTACTTGTATTACTGTGTTATTTTTTTTATTGTAATTTTCAGGTAGTTAAATTATTCTTATCTTTTCTCTTTTTGACCTGTTTTCCAGATCAGTTGTTCATCTTGTGAGATGTTTCACATTCTCTTTTACTTTTTCATTCTTTTTTTTTTTTTTTTAAGCAATCAGGGTTAAGTAACTTGCTCAAGGTTACACGGCCAGTTATTTCTGGGTGTGGTGCTGAGTGTCTGAGCCCGGGATTTGATCTCCAGGTCGTCCCAACACTGGAGCCGGTGCTCTTACTCGCTGAACCACCTGGCCGCCCCTTACTTTTTCATTCTTTAATTTTGCTTTATTATTTCTTAGTCCCATAATTTTGCAAACGTCTCCTTATTCAATTCTAATTTTCATGGAGTCACTTTCTTCCTTAAGATTCTGAATCTTCTTTTCCAGTTAGTTGACTTTCTTTTCATAATATTCTTGTTTTTCTTGGATTATTGTTATTTAAAAAGTTTCCTCAATCTCTCTCATTTGATTTTTTTTTTTTTTGCTTTTTGGAGGGCATTTTGGGTTAAGTAACTTGCCCAAGGTTACACGGCTAGTTTTTTTGTGTGGGTGCTAAGCGTCTGAGGCCAGAACCAAACTCTGGTCCTCCTGACTTGGGCTCTGGTGCTTTTACTCACTGCACCACCTAGCCGCCCCTCTCTCATTTGATTTTTAAAAACTTTTATTAAGTTCTCTGAATTCTTTTTGGTCAGATGACCATTTGACATTATTCTTTGGAGCAGGAAAGGCTTTTTTTTTTTTGTTTCAATATCTTCCTCTGAAGATGAACCCAAGTATCCTCTATTCACTTAGCACCTTCCTATAGTTGGCTTCTTTCTCCTTTGCCTGATCATTAAAATTTTTTTTGTAATAGCTTATTGTTGTAATCACATCTAGTCATGGGGCTTGGGGGATAGCGCCTCTGGCCTCAGATATTCCTTAAGTTCTCCCCTTTGCCTTGGAAACAAAAGCAAGAACTCCACCCTTTTGTAAGTGCCCACAGTCAGGGGCATCTCCACCCAACTGCTTTGTACATTCACTGGAAGTTTTCTGGTTCCTTCTCACCCAGGGCTGCATCTCAGCAGCACAGCTGGGCCTGGTATCTATCATCACCAGAGGTTCATTCCACTTCCACCATTAGACACCAGACTCCCCACACTGTCCAGGAGATAAAATTTCCTGTGCCTACCTTCCAACCAGGCTGGTTCCAGGGCTTGCCTACTGTTTCAGTGAAACTAACCTGGAGGTGTTTAGACTTCACAGGGACCAAACCTCAGTCCTGGGATTTTTCTTCAGATCTTCTCCAGGAGGACCCCTCTTCTGTCCCAAATCTTGTTTATTTTTATCACTTTACTTTTGTCCTAAGGTGCTATTGTGTCTTGTTTGTGGGGGAAATCTGGAGAGCTTGAGATTTTTTACCTACTCTTCCATCTTTTCAATGAAGTTTAATTGCATTTAAAAATGTTAAAAATAAGGGAAAAAAAAACATTCTTTGCTCCAAGGCAGCAAATAGGCAACATTTGGACCATAAGTTACATATTTTGTCATCTGGATTAGAGTAATGAAAAAAAAAGAGAGGAATTGCCTATAAAGAGTCTTGTTTGTGACCTCAGAGATTAAAAAAATCTCCAGAACCCTTACAATAACTTGAAAGAAGAAATTGCCTGAGGCCATCTTTCGTAACTGCCCTTTGAGTGACAGACAATATATTCAGGCCCTGAGATTACCCAGAGTTTCTGAGGTGACATTGTTTTTCATCTAAGGATGAATTATTCTTGGGACTAGTTCTTAACTGCTTAGGACAAATGTGCCTGTGTTCCAGTGTCATATGGTTCTTTCCATTTGTCTCTTAAACAGATTCATTGTTATGTTTCACATCAGGAAAACCCTTCTGGCTCTTCATGTTTTTACATTTTTCTTTCTATCCTGTGGCAGACACAGAATAGTATCCAGTTCCATAATTCATCTTTGGCCAGTCAATCAGTGCTCCCTCCTCATCCTGCCCGCCCCCACCCTGGTTTTTTCTCTTCTTGTTTTTAATATCTGTAGGGTGTTTCCTTTGATAGAGTATGAGAAAACTCTTCTCCTTTGTTGGGAGGTCACTCATCTTCAATGGGTTTGAATCTACTCCTAATTGAATTTGAATTTACTCCTTTGATTTGAATTTACTCCTAATTTGAATCTACTCCTAAATCTCAGAAGAGTGAATCTTTATAAAGATAGGGATAGATGCCCTTGACTTCCTTCATTCTCTGTGTAAACAGGATCTGGACCCTAGTTCCTGGCCTCCTCCCCACCCTCCTACATCCAAACCATTTACCTAAGAATCCAACAGTTGGTAGGTTCTTAAGCATACAGAGGGAGAGTGAAAAGGAAAGCAGTAACTGTTACCAATAGTCCTATAGAAGGGCTTAGCTCTTCTCTAGCTTGAGGGTGCTTATGTGATAAGCCATATTTCTTGGCTGATATTTCCTAAACTGGACCTTACACTGTACTGTGGAGCTCAGTATGTTGATAGTAGGAATAACAAGATAACCCCATGAGGTCTCTGTGTAGTGAAGTTTCACAAAGCCTGGTTACCTGGGTGGCTTGCCCTCTGCAAACACAAAATTATTGTATGCTTCTCCTCCCCCATGTTGTGTGAGATCCTGATGTCTAGTGTATTAGATTATGCAGAAAATTACCTGAGATTTTAGTCACAACTTATAACAAATATGTAGAGATGATCCTATGTCAAAAACTTGAGGTTGACTGAAACTTTGATATCTTTTGAAATCTTCCACTTTCTCTGGAGGAAAACCTACACCAAATCATAAGTTCCTCCTCCAAAATTGTATACCCCTGTTAGACATTCCCTCTGTCCTCCAAAATGTTCTTTTGCCTTCCCACTTAGGATACTCTTATAGGGTTTATCCCTAAGATTCCACACTAATTGGAATTGTAACATCCCATCCAGGCCACCCAACTTGGTTTATTCTGGGGAAAAAATAGGGGGGAAGGGTAGGCAATTTGGTATCATGATAGTGGATAGCATGCTGGTTTTCCTATAAATAAGGTTGGAATTTACATATGACCATTAACTCAACCTCCCTGGACATCAGTTTCCTCGTTTATAAAATGTGAATAACAATACCTGTGGTTCCTACTCCTTGCAGTTGATGTAAATTTCAAATAAGATAATATATGTATTTGAAATGCTTTGTAAACTGAAAAGTACAACATAAATGTATTATTATTATTAGTTTAAAATCATTAAAATAATTAATTTCCTTTCTGTATACATAGATTCAAATTCACTTTTATCAACTGAATGTTCATTAAGCATTTATTAAACACAGTACTGGTCTAGGCCCTTGTAATGGGAATGTAAATTTGTAAGATCTTCCCCGCCCCTAGGCTAAAGTGTACCTGGAGCCTGGGGTGGGAAGCTTGTTTTTCTGTAGATACTTTTTCATTGGCCAGTGGGTCCAAAAGGTTGTTACATTCTCTGAGCCAGGAGAAGGCTATATAAACCCTGATATGAGGCTTTGTTTCGGGGCTCACTTTGAGAAGTGTTCTGTGATTTGATATGGATTCTGGGAAGCCATTGTCCAGAGCCCCCAGGCTTTGAAAAACCCAGATGTTGAAACCCAGATGTTGATTTGGTATGGATGTAATGGCTGGACAGTTTGGAAAGCTCTCCACTTGATCTATTTCTGTCTTGATAATTCTGCCTGTATACTTTGAAGTTCAGGGTGCTGACCTTTTTCCCCTGAACTAGGTAAACGATACATATTTGACTGATTAAAGTAAGCTTGTTAACCCATTTTGAGTTGCTTTCCTTTATCAAAGCAGATCCAAGAACCTGTGTTGGCAGCAAACCCTGAGGACGCTTGGGCTGCTTGCTGCTAACAGCCCTGGGAATGAAAGGTTGAAAACAAAACAATTTCTGCAGGCAAAGAGCTTATATTCAATTATAAGACTAATAGCACATATACAATTAAGTATGATGTGAGATTTGATGCTAACAGGTGTAGAGGAAGTAGACAAAGTACTTTAAGAAATATAAGTAGAGAAAAATTATTTTTAGTGGGACATCAAAGAAGGTTTCAAGGAAGAGGTGACACCTGAGTTGGGCTTTCAAGAGATGCCTTGGGGCAGCTAGGTGGCACAGTGAATAGAGCACCAACCTTGGAGTCAGGAGGACCTGAGTTCAAATCAGGTCTCAGACACTTAACACAAAAACTAGCTGTGTGACCTCAGGCAAGGCACTTAACCCCAAATGCCCTTCCTTCCCCCCTCCAAAAAGAAAAAAAAAAGACGTCTTTTAAAAGGCATAGAAAAAATGCACTACAGGTATAGAACACAGTCTGGGTGAATTCTTAATTATAGAAGAAAATCAGAGAACAGAGGACTGCAGGACATTAAATGGGGTTGGAAAGGTTGATGTAACTAATTTTGGCTAAGAATTCAAGTCCAGACTCTTCTATTTTAGCCCATATATAATAAGGAATTACAACAACAACAAGCGCAACAAGAACATCACCACCACCACCATCAACATTATCATTATCAGCAGGAGGAGGAGGATAGCTAGCCTTTACAGAGCACTTTAAGGTTTACAAAGTTCGCTTTCTTATGTTAGCTCGTCTGATTTTCCCAATAGTCCTAAGGAGGCAGGTGCTATTATTAGTCATATTTTTACAGATGAGAGAATTGAGAGATAGGTCACACAGCTAATTAAAAAGTGTTTAAGGGAGGAAGTGATTCAAATTCAGGTCTTCCAGATTGCAGGTCCCAAACTCTATCCAGTAGGCCACCTAGCTGCTGATAAGGCACTGTTCTTTTTTTTTTTTATTTTTGGAGGGGGAAGGTAGGGCAATTGGGATTAAGTGATTGCCCAAGGTCACATGCTTAGTTTTTTTGTGTTAAGTCAGGTCTTCCTGACTCCAGAGTATAAGCCACTGTTCCAGCAGTCTATCAACCAATCAATGTTTATTGTCTATCTATTGTGTTCGCGGTGTTGTTCTAAACACTTGGGATAAGAAGACAAAAATAAAATTGCTTCTGCTTTCCAGGAGTTTAGGTTCTATCAAGAAAGACAAGATATATATATATATGCACACACATGTCAAAGAGCTATAAAAAACTGCAGAAATTCTGTATTATTGTGTGTGTGTGTGTGTGTGTGTGTGAAACTACTCCTGGTTGCTGTAATAATGATTTCATTTTATTTAGCACTTTAGGTTTATAAAACACTTTTTATCCACAATGTCCTTGTGAAGGCAATTGTAGTAGTATCCCCATTTTACAGATAAGAAAACTGAGGTTCAGAGAGATTGAGTATGTAACCCAAGATCACACAACTAGAAAATATCATCAGACTTTGCAATAAAATTGTAAACTACTTACTTCTTCTCTGGTGTTCTTTCAACAAAATCGTGTGACACCATGGAAAAACTGCTAGGTTTAATTTGAGAGGTTACGGGTGTATATATAATTTTTGTTGCTTAATGTGATGTTGGGCATATCACTTCACTTTTTCTTGTATCAGTTTCTTCCTTTGCAAAATGAGGAAGGTGACCTTGACAATTTCCAAGGTCCCCTCACTGTATAAATTCATAGTCCTGTGACTGTGATTTATCAAAGGCTTGTTTGATTCTCTCTTTAACCCTATGACATTACTCTGTATTAATGATACAACTTTATGACTGTACCTCTTTGTTCTCCAATCTCCAATTCTTTAGGGAACAAGTTATGCTACCTTTACCACAATCCTTTTCTCTTTGTAACTTAGATTAGTCACTCAGACATTGAAATTCTTAGAACAAAGCGTTGTTTTGTTCTGATGGATACAGGCTCAATTAAACTGCCCTTATTGGTACAGTTCAAGAATGTTTTTTTAAAAATAAAGCACCAACATATAAAATCATGGACAGACCACTCTGGATAAAAAGCTCTCAGAGCTGGAAGGAACCTCTGAACTTCTCAGTGACTGTTCAAATCATCATCAACCTTCCAGTTGCCCAATATCAAAATCATGATCAAGTCCTCCTTTTTACTCAACCAACATGTGCAGTCAGTTGCCAGATTTTGTTTGGTCTATTTCTGCAACATCTCTCATTTATCTCTCCTCACCTTTTGTACAGTCACCACCCTACTTTATATCCTTATCATCTCTTGCATGAATGATGGTGATGGCTTTCTTATTGATCTCTGCCCCAAGTCTTTCTCCAATCCAATTCAGGTTTCAGAGTGATTTTCCTAAAATACAGATCTATCTATGCCACCTTTCCAACTCATTATATTCCTCCTTGTCTCTAGGATAAAATATAAATTCCCCTTTTTGGTATTTGAAGCTCTTCATAACTTCTCTTTTGCCTATTTTTTTCACCAGGATCTTATACAACTACATGCATTCTACGATGCATTATCCTATTTGATGTTCTTCACATGTGATGCTCCCCCATCCTTCTCTTTACTTTTGCTTTGGCTTCATTGCATGTCTGGAATGTTCTTCCTTCTTTACCTCCTACCCTTAGAATTTCTGTCTTTCTCTATGGCTTGAGTCATATCACCTTACACAGGAAGTCTTTTCTATTTCTCCCAGCTGCTGGTGTCTTCCCCTATAACGTGAACTTTTCTCTATTCTTGTATATACCCATGTATATACATACTTTCCCCTGTTGTATAAGATTATAAGCTCCTTGTTTTTATTTTTCTTTATATCATCAACATCAAGCCTTATTCACGATACATAGTAAGTGCTTAATAAGTGTTTGTTTCTTGATTGATCTAGTCTAACTCATACATGAACAAAAGTCTATTTTATAGAATTCCTGTAAAATAATCATCCAAACATTGCTTGAAAACTTCCAATGATGCTGAAGTCATTAGTCAGTCAGTAAATAAATAAATATTTATTAAGTACCTATACTGTGTCAGGCATTGTGCTAAACACTGAGGATACAAAAAAAAAAAAAAGGCAAAAGACAGTCCCTGCCCTTGAGAAGTCCACAATCTAATGGTGGAGACAACATGTGATCAATGATGTTGAAACTCTGCATAGAATAAATGGGAAGCAATCAACAGAGAAAAGGTATTAGAATTAAGAAAGATCATGAAAACTTTGTATAGGAGGTGGAATTTCAGGTGGGACTTGAAGGAAGCCAGGGAAACCCTGGTAAAGCTCTGATTGCTAGAATGTTTTCCCTTACATTAAGCTAATACCTACTTCTCTTAAACTACTACACATTTACCATAGTTTTGCCCTCTGGGCACAAGCAGAATATACCTAATCTCTCTTCTGTTTGACAGTTCTTTAAATACATGAAGACAGATACCATGAAATCCATAAGTCTTCTTTTTTGTCTTGACATTAAACATTTCTACTTTCTTCATCTAATTTTCATCTACCTGGTCTCAAGTCCTTTCACCATGTTAGTTACCCTGCTCTAGCTGACATTATTGTCTATCTTGAAATGTGAAGAGTATAATAGATTGCAGTATTAAGGACACTACGTCTTTATTAATACAGTCTAAGATTAGGCTTACTATATTTTTTTCCAGAAGTAGAATTAGGAGCAATGAATGAAAGTTGCTAAGAGGCAAATTAGGTTCATTTGCCTGTGTTTTCTGTTATGTTCATACTATAACAATGTCTATTAATTGTTTTGTGCACATGAATGTGTACAGTCTAGGTTTTTTATAGTTGTTATTTTTTGTATTGGCCCTTTAACACTGTTATTTTACAGCTAGCTACACATCTGACTTTCTTTAACTTCTTCTGCAATGCCCCATAGACCTCCATAGCCTGGAATTTGCCTTTTATTTCTGTAGTTCCCATACTGGACATGTACTCCACCCTTGTAGTAGCTCCATTTAATTGGTTGGTGTAATGGGAATGCAAATTTGGAAGATCTTCTCTGCCCCTAGGCTAAAGTGCACCTGAAGCCTTGGGTAGGAGGCTTGTTTTTCAGTAGATACTTCTTGATTGGCCAGTGAGTCAATAAGGTTGTTACATTTTCTGAGCCAGGAGAAGGCTATATAAGCCCTGATGTGTAGCTTTGTTTTGGGGGCTCACTTTGAGAAGTGTTCTGTGATTTGATCTGTATTCTGAAAAGCCGTTGTCCAGAGGGCTCCCCCCCACCCCCGGCTTTGAAAAACCCAGATGTTGACTGGGTATGGATGTAATGGCTGGACAGTTTGGAAAGCTGTCTACTTGATCTGTTTCTGTCTTGATAATTCTGCCTGTATACTTTGAAGTTCGGGGTGCTGGCCTATTTCCCCTGAACAAGGTAAACGATATATGTCTGACTAATTAAAGTAAGCTTGTTAACCCATTTTGAGTTGCTTTCCTTTAACAAAGCAGATCCAAGAACCTGTGTTGGCAGACACCCTGGGGAAGCCGGGGTGCTTGCTGTTACAGTTGGTTTCTCCCATATCCTCCATTTTAAGGTGGAAACCCGGGTCAGCAATATCTTCATTCCTCTCAGTGCTGTACTCCTAACTCTTCAGGAATTTCTCTGTAATACCCTTATATGGGGCATCTTCATCTCTTCTTCCTTATTTTTCAAACTAGCTCCCTTTCATGTCTTGCCTTCCATCATTAGAAGGCAAGCTCCTTGAGATCAGGGCTGGACTTTTGGCTTCTATTTATATGTACAGCAATTAATACAGTTCCTAGAACATAGTAGGCACTTAATCAATGCTTGTTAACTTGATTTGCCTTAGTTACCTATGCTTTGCTCTACTTATCATTGATTTTTGTGTACTATTCACAAGTATCTATTTTTTTAATGTGCATGTATTATGTTCCTTATGTTGTTAGGCATGTTGTCACTGCAGTACTTTCTCAGGTGATGTTCTGTATCACTCCATGTCTATTACATATTCTGTTAACATATCTCTATTTTCATTTCAACAATACCTTTCCTTCATTTCCTAGGAGGCCAAGAAAATCACCCTTTTTGTTTTAAGGTGCCATGTATGTGCCATTTATATTTTAAGCTTAGTCTGGCTGATTTTTGGAAAGCCCTAAAAAAGTTTCAACCCAGAAAAGTAACCTGGGGCTTAAGATTATTTTCACAAGACTTTCCTCATCAGTAGGTAACATTGGTGATGGACAAAATGGATGAGACGTTAGCAGAGAAGAGCTACCAGTGTTCTTCTAACTTCTGGCTTGCTCCCTGTAGGGAGATAAAAACCCCAGGAATAAATTTACATATAGAAGACTTGTTAAATTGGTTACATTCCTGTTCTTAGTTTGCCACACTAGAGACTTCAGGGAATTTTCCATTTGGTGAAATTAGGATCTCTGTCTCTGTCTGTCTGTCTTTGTCTGTTTGTCTCCCTCTGTGTCTCTATCTCTATTTCTCTGTCTCTCTTTGTGTCAGTGTCTGTCTGTCTATATGTCTGTCTGTCTCTCTCTTTTGTTTAGTACATGCTATACTCTATAACTTTATGTTTGCTTTCAGCTTGGATAAACAGATTTATTCACTATTTACTATACCATGAATGCTGGTCTTTGTGTAACTATATTTAATTGGAAGATCATTAAGACTTCATTTGTGACACATCTTTTTCATTAAAGCTTAGAGACCAGGATCATAGTTCGAACCTAAAATTATTTCCCAGATTAGCAATATTTAGAGGGTAGGAATAGATATAATTCTAGCCTTCTATTCACTTTCTGAGCAGAAGGGTCAGCTTCATGTCCCCAAGTTTTCTACTCCTTTCTTATCTACAATCAATATCTCCCCTCAGGAAGGGCTGGCAAAGGAGGTTCCAGGGATATTTATTTATGTTATGTGAGCCATCTCTAGAAAGATCCATGTGAATACATATAATCTACATGGGCAAGGCACACATACGTTATGCTTATGAACAAGTATGCCATGCAGAAGTGGGATGACTTTTCCTCGGGGGAAAAGGGTCACAACTTTTAAAGGGGAGGCTAGGTTGGTGCCTACTTATCAATTATAAAAGAGGAGATTCTTGTTTGGAAAGAGGTTGGACCAGGTGGCTCCTAGTTCCAAGATTCTGTGAGTCTCTGACAATCCTTAGAGGACAAATATTTTTACAATGAAGTAAATCAATAAAATATTGAAGTTGTTCAAAAGAGTGTGTCCCAAACTTTGAGATAAATAAAAAAGGACTATTGATAAATCACTTGTTATCTTCCTAAAGAAGACAATTCTTTTTAATTTTGATTTATCAATCCTGGAGAATTTGTTAGAGAACCAGTCACAAGTTGTGCTAGGATGACTGAATAGGGGAAAGAAGTAGAATTTATAGCCCTGCCTTGTATAGGTTTCTGCCATCTCCATTCTCCCTTCTCCCTCATTATTATGATTTTTCTCCCCCTTTTCCTGAACTTCTAAGCTAGATTTCAAGTGTTAATTATCCTACACCTGCTTCCTAACCTGACCAAACTTAAGAAACCTAGTCATTAACAGGTCAGCAACATACAATCCTCCTTAGCTATTTGATACTGAAACATCTGGTGTTCATCTTTGACTTTCATAAAGTATAAAGTGGGGTTGGCTGTGATTTGTTTTCCATGTAGCTTATGTGTGGCCACATAGATCTGTCTAGATGTGTTTCATAGGGAGGCATGAATGTGTGTATGTTTCTATGTATACACATATACACACATATATAGCACACACATACCTGCACACATACATGTGCACATATACATACATATCTGCCTAGCCTTCTCCATACAATTTTTCCCAAGAGAGAATTTTATTCCTGCCAAGAAAGGAAGCAGAAGTTTGAGGCCAAAGAATGGACACTCTAATTTCTTCAGGGAAAGGGTACCAGATTAAAATTATATCTACTAGCCTCCCCCCCCCAATATTATTCATCTAAGGGAAATAATTTTAAGGTTCAAGCTGAGTTCCTCATCATTAATCTTTAAAAGGAATGGAATATCCCAAGCTATATATCCAAGGTCTAGCTCTCTACCAAATGGAGATTCCACAATGAATATACATATCAAATAAACTCATTTATCCATTACAATAGAAAATAGAAGTCAGCAAAAGTATAGAGATGAGAATATATAGCAGAAAATACCAGACTGAATGAGTTCTCTCATCAGGAGTATGATGTTTAAGTTCTAGAAAGAGATAGATTGTATCCATGGAGAAATTTCCCAATTTCTCTAATGTAATGACCTAAAGATAACAACATGATTGAGGTCCTGCCTCCGGTACATGTAGGTTTCTTTCTTTTTTTTTTTTTTAAGCAATTGGGGTTAAGTAACTTGCCCAAGGTTACACAGCCAGTTTTTTTGTGTGGGTGTTAAACATCTGAGTCCGGAACTGATCCCAGGTCCTCCTGACTCCAGGGCTGGTGCTCTTACTCACTGCGCCACCTAGCCGCCCCTAGGTTTCTTTCTACATTCTATCTCTCCCTTCAGGGATCTACAGAGAATCTGGCATCTACTAGGATGTCTAGGACTGTATCAAATGGTGGGGAAAGTAGGCATCCTTGCTTCACTCAAGGCTAAAATAAAGAAGAATAGACTCTTTTTTTTAAGCTCTTGCCAACTCTACCTCTCAGAAGGACATAAACCATTAAATAATGAACCTTCAACAATAAGGACAGCCCTATACAAATAGGCTTTGAATCACAGATTACACCAGAATCTTAGAATCTCAGAGTTATAAGGGACATTATGGTCATCTGCTCTAATACCTACTCAAAGCAGCAATAATTTTATAACAGGACTGACCAGGAGTCATTCATCCATTAACTTGCCTGAGTGATGAAAATACCAGCAGTGATGGAAGATTCACTGTTTAAATATCAGACCATTCCATTGTTGGATCTTCCCAATCTTAAATCAATCTCCTCATAAACTCTGTCCCACAACTCCACCACAATTCTAGATTCTGTAGCCACAAAACAAAGGCCTAAATTCAAGTTCTAACTCTACTATTTATTACCTTTGTGACATAGGCCTCAAATTGCTCATTTGTAAAATGAGGGGATTGGATTAGTTTTCTAGTGTTCCCAAATCATCTCTGCTTTAGTTTAAGCATTCTTATTTTCCTTAGCCAATTATAACATGTATTTTGAACCTTGAAGTTCTGTGCTTCTTGGATTTTCACTTCTATATCACTTGAATGGTTGCTTACTATTCCATCTTTGAATCTCAGGGTCTCTGATTCTGGTTTTCAGGGCTAGTTTGAGAAAATAGTGCAGTAAGTAAAGAATATTGCTTAAAAATTCTGGGTAAACTGCTATATAAAATGAGTATCAAATTAGCGTAAACAAAAGTAATTGTAGGACAAAATATTGACAAAAGAAGAAGAACATAAGTCCAATACACAAGAAATAAACGGAGGGAAATGGAAACCTAAACAATTATAACCTTAAATAGTAATGTGTTTAATGATCCAATAAAATGAAAGAGAATGTTAGGATAAGAAGATAAAATCCAATCATTAACTAACTTCCTGGCACCATAATAGCACTTTATCTTTCTAGTTCTTTATACATAAAGTTGGATTATGCTCTTCCATAAATATATATAGTGCCTCTGGAAAGAATATGCTCAAATTTAGAGTATAGAACTAGTCACGTACACATGTAAATACATTTTTGGCAACTTACAATCCCAGATACTTCAGATCCTTAAAGACTTTTCTTTCTTTGTAAAGTCCTAATCCTTTGTTTGGGTACAAAATCTTTGCTTGGTAGATTTCTGCACTGCCCAAAGTCTGCTTTTATTAAGGTTTGACTCTCTTCTCTTCTCCTGGGGAGCTGCTTCCTCTCCTGTGTCTGGACTGTCTCTGATTTCTTTCTTTTTTTTTTTTAAAGCAATTGGAGTTAAGTAACTTGCTCAAGGTTACACAGCAAGGTGTTTCTGGGTGGGTGCTAAGTATCTGAGCCCGGATTCGATCCCAGGTCATCCCAACTCTGGGGCCGGTGCTCTTAGTCACTGAGCCACCTGGCTGCCCTTAAGCAATTCGGGTTAGGTAACTTGCTCAAGGTTACACGGCCAGGTGTTTCTGATTTCTACTGAATATTGTGTCTTCTGCTGGTTGAATATCTCTTCTTCAAAGTTACATGACTCATGTGGGATGGAAGTATAGAGAAACTTCCTTCCTTTCTCTCAACCCCAAAGTTCTCCATTAAGCTTCTGGCTCATATCTCTCAAAATCTTGAACACAAACTGCAATAATTCATCCAAGGCTATTTAAAGTCCTAGAGGTATGACTAATTTATTTGTTCAGCCAATCACATTATTACATTTTATACTAAATCAGAGAGCTATTTGTACCTCATAAAGAGATCAGATTAGTTTAATGCTTTCTTATCACCTTATGATTACATTCTGGGACTGCTGTGACTATATCCAATGAGGTGGGAATTGGGGATCCTCTCTCTTACAACAGAAATAAAAGAGGACAAATAATTGGAAGCATAATCAATGCACAAGTCTGATCAAGTTAATATAATAAAAATGATAACACCGAATTAATTAGTAGATTTAATAGTACATTAATTAAAATATCAAAGGGAAGTGAGTATCCATAAATTGAAGAATAACTAAAAATTGTGGTATAGGAATATAATAAACTATTATTGTATTGTACAAACTACCAGTATGAGGATATGAAGAAAAAAAAAAAGAAAGACACATGGATGTAGTTGAAGGTAAGGAGAACCAGGAAGTCAGTATACATGATGAGTATTAAGTCGAATATGAGAAAAAAACAGTATTTTGAAGCTGAATGTTATTGCTTTACAATGAATATTGTTGGCCCTGGAGAAGAGATAAGAACACATATTCACCTTTCACATAAGAGGTGGAGATCTAAAGATATGGGATATTGCATATTTTGTTTGATGCAATACATGTATAGATTGATCTTTCTAACTGATATGTTTTTCTTTATTGCCTAAGAATTTACAAAGGAAATTATGTGGGAAACTGTCATATCAGGAAAATATTGTAATATAAATGTGAAAAGGATCAACAAAACTTTTAAAAAATGTGGTTTGGTTTTTCTGCTAGAAGAAAAGGCAGAAGGAGTAGAAGACTTCTCCATTACTCTCTGGTTTGTCGATGAGAATGGAGTGTTTCTTGAAAAAAATGGAAGGAATATCTGAAGAAGTAAAAGTTTTTGAGAAGCAGAGAAGAACCCAAAATAATGTCTTATTTTTTCCCTTTCTCTTCCATAGTGTCTATAAATAAGCTCAGCTCTCTGCCATTCAGGGCTGTGCTGGAGTCAGCTTGGACTGGCTATAGAAGTGCCTGTTAAGTTTTCAGTACAAGTATTTATACCTCAGAAATAGGCAAACTCTACAAATTAGAGACTAATCTACTCCTTTGTTGATTGTCTAGATTTAAGAAAGTAATACAAAAATAATAAAGATGAAAACAACCTCATTTGACTCTTCTCTTACTTTAAGCTACATCCTATAATCTCTCTTCTGATTCACTGCTAAACTCAAAGAAAAAATAGTATAGGTTTGAAACCTTTACTTTCTTCTCACCCCATGAATTTCAATATCCTTTCTAATCTGCTTTTCCTAGCTTAACACTCAGGTGAAACAGCTCTTTAAAATGTCAGCATTAATCTTTTAATTGCCACAATCAATACCCCTTTTTCAGTCCTGTCTCTTTCTTGGTCTTTCTGCTGAATTTCACATGGTTAACAACTCCTTTCTCTTGGCTACTGAATCCTAGATTATTTGCTTTTAATGTAGGCTTGAGGGGAGTGGTCTGTTTGGATCAAAGAGCAGAGAAGAAAAAACTTAGACAATTCACTCTTGGGAATAACATGGTGAACAATTAAGGTAGAATTAAAGTATCTATGATCCTATGATTGCAAAGTCCCTATGAAGTGTAGTGGTTGAAATCAGCTTGATTCTGTGACTTTCTGTAGTGATGCTAAACATCCCTGGAGCAAGAGATGGAGAAATTGGACATGAACATAACCCATATATGAAGATTCATAAGTTTGGAATGGCTTACAGTCATTTCAGGTTTGTAGCTATAATATTTCAAACAATAGGGTCAAGATTGGGTATGGAGATAAGGCTGTAGTGGATGAGATGGGCTGAGAGAGAATATGAGTGCACCAAACTATCAAAGGACAATGAGTATGGTTAGTGTAAGAGTCAAAGAGATCAGAGATTAGGAGATAGTGATTACAGAGTAAAATTTCAAAGTTTCAAATGTTGGAGATGGTATAAGTACAAGAAATATGGTTATCTATGATGTGCCCATGTCAGTAAATGGAACTGGGTGAATAGAGAAAGACGTTATTGGAACTGAGGAGTTTTAGCAAACATGAAATTAAATTGTCATATGAATATTGAAGTACTAGAAGATAATGGCAGGCTACTTGGTACAAAGAATAACAGTGAGCCTGGTACTAAAATAATTGAGAATGTTGGGGGGAAAATAACTTGGTAGCAAAAGACAACTCAGCTTGGTGAAGAGAGTTAGATAAAAAGATAAAGATATTGAAAGATAAACAAAAGGTTTTTCAATCAATGGTGGTAAAAATAATGATCTGGAAAAGGCAACGAAGAGCCAAGTATATACCCCATCTCCTTCTGGTCCTAATAGCTGAGGGCCGTGAAAGGAAAGGCCACCAGGGGAAAGTGTTGCAGGAGGTGTGGTTTCCTAATGGGAGAGGCACATTTCCACTTAGTAAGGAAGTGGAGGGAATGTGGACTGACAAATTTAAGTATATAGGGTAGCCAGTAGTGTGGTATAGGAAAGCAGAAGCTGCTATGGGCACAGTAGAATGAGTTAGGTGATGGATATATTGGATTAGAGCAGGCTGGACAAAAGTAAACATGATTTTAAAAGGTCAAGAGTGGTATCACTTGCTTTTTGGACCTAAGGCCAATTACATTAGGATAGGATTAGAGAGCCAGAACAAAAGATAGATTGACTTAATGTTTTCTGTTGATAGAAGACAGAAAAAAATCATTCTTCTATAAGAATTCCCCATATAAGTTGAGCCATTGGTGTTCTAATTTTGATGTGAGATCTCTTCTTCAGTCTTCTTCCCCTGGTATCCTTTGTTCATTATTTGACTATTCCAAGCATTTGAGCTCTTATTCAGTGTGGGTGAGAAGGGGGTTTTCCATGAGGTGACTTTCTTAAGTGACTGCTGTCCATGAGCTTTGAATAATAATTGAGAACTGAAAATGTGCAAAAGACCTGGAAGGTCAGTCAGAAGTCAGAGTCCTAGAGAGGAGGGTATCTCAGGAGATCTCAAAAAAAGTCTAGTACCTGAAGGAACTGGTGTGCCCTTGGATGAAGACTGCCTAGGTTAACTTGGGGGATGCGTAGCACTGTCTCTTGAGAGGGAGGCACTGGCTAGATATAACTGGTCCACCAAGACTGTTTAGGAACACATCTTCTTAGCAGGCTGTAATTGTTCTTGTTGGGTATGTATATTATCATCTATAAATAAGCAGCTTCTAGTCCTGTTCACACACAATAAATTGCTTTAATCTTAACTAAACCTTGCTTCTTTTTTGAATTTTTAATGAAGGACTATTTTAAAAACACTTCTATTTTTCTCTGGCTCAAATTCATAAAGGCAAAAATTCCCTTTTATCTGCTCTTCTCCCTTACTACCTCTGATTTAATTGCAATCGATTGGATCCTGGCCTTTCCTGGATGATACTTTTCAACCGTCTACCCATCACCAGCCATCTGCCACCCAAGATCAACTCTGCTCCCTTATGTGTCTGTCCTGTCTATTCCCATCGCCCTCTTTCAACTGTGCAAAAGAAAACAGATCAGGACTACTTGATTAACATAAGAAACCATTTATCATTCATATTTTTCCCTAGCACATTTCAGAGGCACAGACTGGAGGATATCATCTGCCAGAATAGTAGAAAACTCCTATTTATAAATAATAACCAACATATTTAGTGCTGTAAAGTTGGAATCTCATGTGTATTATTTTATTAATCCTAATAACAACACTTTTAGGCAAATAATATATTGTCATCCTCATCTTATAAATGAGGAAACAAATGCTTTAAAAGGCTCAGGGACTTACCTGTGGTCACAGAGCAAGCAAATACCTAAGGCAATACTCAAACTGAAGTCTTCTTGACTCCAGGCTCAGCACTCTATCATACCCCCTAGCAGCCAATGGAAGTGTATTATGAAACACTATGATATCAGATGACTTGCAGTTTCAGGTCAGTCAGGATATATCCTGAGCAGTGTTAGTAGTCTGTTAGTGTTGTTCAATGTCTGATACTTTGTGACTCCATTTGGGGTTTTCATGGCAAAGATACTTGGGTGGTTTTCCATTTCCTTCTCCAGCTCCTTTTACGGATGAGGAAACTGAGGCAAACTGGGATAAGTCACTTAACCAGGGTCACACCTCTATTAAGTTTCTGAGGCCAGTTTTGAACTTCAGTCTTCCTGGCTCCAGACCCATGGTCTATCTACTGTGCCCTCTAGTTGCCTATTTATGTCTAAGCAGTGCCTCCCTCTGTCTGTTATGTATGTATGTTATGTTACGAATATATGTATGCTATATTACAAATGAAGACCAGAATCAATTGCTGGTGGCCAATTTAATATCATCAAAAGTATTGTAGAGTCCCAGAAAAGGAAGACCCATATATAGTCAGAGAATGATAATTGGATGGTCCGGGTTAGATATGACATGGGGAGGTCAGGGAAGAACCATAGTGGAAGACATGAAATCTTATTAACTGAATTTGTATAGATTTAAAGGAGGGTAGAAGGCACTTGATCTGGCCAGAGGTGGAGAGAACAGTTAAGAAGGAAAGGGTTTGGAGGATAAAATGAAAGACTTGGTTTTGGTGGGAGTTGCAACTTGTTTAAATAGAAAATATAGCTTAATTCCAAATGTAGTAAAATGCCCAGCACTATTGTTATAACAAGATTTTATTGTATTTATTTAAAACAGAGCTGATCCAGTAGAGAAGCTGCATTCCAGGACCTCAGTGCCGATTGCATACCAAAAAAATTCTGTCCATGAAAATTGGCTGTTTCTTCTTTGTAACCATAGTCACTGGGGACTTCATAAAGGAAACATAAAGGTATTTAACTCTTCTCCTCATGCCTGTTTTGTTGAGTGGCAGACTAAGTGACCTTATTACTCATTGTGAGCCTCAGAACGAAAAGAAATGGCAGGCTAATTAAGAGCACCGCTGTCAGCTGATCCCTGCTCATCAAAATACAGCCTCCCGTCTTCTCATTCTCACTCTGTTTATCTGGGAGTTTGAGGAATGTCTTCTGGGAAATCCTTCCAGACCACTGATAGACTCCCCTGGTCCTAATTTTTGGGCATTTGGCAATAATTGATCTGGAAGAATCATTCTTATGAAGGTCTAGGAATGACTCAAAAGACAGAGAATATGAAAAGTTTTCCAGTATACATGTTAGGGAATGGATATAAGTTTAGGGGAGGTGATCTTGGGATGTAGCTAGAGGACACAATGCTATGCAGTGAATTTGTCAACAATTAATCATCAAACATTTATTAAGGGATTTTTACATGTCAGGTATTGTGTTAGACACTGGGGATAGAAAGAGAAAAATGAAACAATCTCTTCTCTCAACACGTTTGTTGTTTGTCCTTCATTCTCAAAGAGGACCAATGATATCACAAGATTCAAGATGCTTATTTAACTCCTAGAGAAATATATGTATGTATCAGGGCAATTTCCCTAGCACTTAATAGGGGGGGAGGAGAAAAGGGAGTTCTTGGTGAATGGCTTCATTTTTTAAATTGAAGTGTGGGTCAAGGTTGGTCATCAGATGTAAGGGTTAATTCAAAATTACATAGGAAACTTAAAGGGAGAAATTGTTTAAAATTGTTTTTAAAAAGTTAAAAATTGTTAAAAAAAATTCCATGGTGGGTGTAATAGAGAATTAATTATGGAAAATAGTCATACAGTTAATAACCATTTACTAAATTCCTACTGTTTGCTAGATACTGTGCTTAGCACTATAGATACAAAGAAAGACAGAATGCTGTCCCTTCCCTCAAGGAGCACAAAATACAATGGGGAAGTTGTTTCTAGTACCATGGAAACCTCTATGACCAAGTAATTTATAAAGACAGTAAATAGAAAATAATAAATAGAGGAAGGCACTGGATTAAAGAGGGATTGGGAAAGGCTTTGTGTAGGAGGTAGAATTTTAGTTGAAACTTCAGGGAGACCAGGGAAACCAGTAGGTAGAGAAGAGGAGAGAGAACATTCTGGATTTGGGGAACAGTCAGTGGAAATTCATGGACTCAGGAGATGGAGCACAAGGAATGCCTTGCTGTAGAAAGGTCCCAGTAGAGATTAAGCAAGAAATATGTATCGAACCTAGTTTGCATGATTTTTGTGATTTCCTCTAGATCTGTTCAGCAGCCCATGAGTCATGGTAAAAAAAAAAGGCAGATGGCCAAAAAGGCATGGAATAATCCATGGTATGGATTCGTCAGTGCAGCCAGCGATAGGACAAGGGGACAAGTTATATAGAGCATAATATAGAGTCAAAGTGGTTCATCAAGGGGTCCAGATTGAAAGGAGGACAATGTACTCAAAGCAGTGGTGAATGTCTGGGAAAGCACTGTGGAGTAGAGACTTTGGAGGTTGTGAGAAAAAAAGAACTACATTAGGGGGCATAAAGCACAGGGGAAAATGAAATGATAAATTATTATGACCAAAGAAAGAAATGTCAGGGTTCATGAATATGAAAGCAAAACACTCACGGGACATAACATAATTAATTATGTAACTATTCTTTTCTATAGCTGAGATAGAGGAAGATGTCATGAGAGTTGAATGGAATGAGGAACTAGGAATTTAGGGTATTTTAAATAACATTGATATATATGTTGAAGACCTTCAGTACAAAGGAAAGATTTGGGGTAGAGAGGAAGAATGTGATCTAGGCAATAAATTCATTGTAGGACAAAGAATAAGCAGTCTTTGTGGGATGGTAGATAATAGCCACTAGGACTTGGATTATGTGATAAATTAGGATACCATAAATCTTAAAGGAGAAGTTATTTAGTGAAGTTGGTAGAAGAGTCTGGATGTGAGAGTGGGGATTGAGGAGTATTTTGACTCTGACACCAAGATCATTGAGTCAATAGGTATGAAAAGAAAGTGTAGCCCATACTGGAAAAGGTAGCCAGGGATGTGGTGTCCTCAAGAGGGAACCAGTTCTCAGTGAATGCCAGAACATAGAAGGAGCAAAAAAGAAAGAGCTTTAAGATGAAGGAAAGTTTGTGAATTGTGGCACAAGCTTTCTGGAAGACATAGTGGAAGGGATGTTATATGGGAAGCTATGTGACCAAAGAAAGAAATGTTAGGTTTCACAAATATGAAATTGGAACATTTGTAGGGTATGGCATGATTAAAAGTATGACTGCCCCAGTACGGATAATGTGTCAGACTTGGAGGCAGGAAGACCTGAGTTTGAATCCCACCTCAGATATTTCTTAGCAGTTTGATACTGGGCAAATTAATCTCTTGGCCTCCATTTCTTCACTTATAAAATGTAGTTAATAATACCTCAAATGGTGGTTGTGAGAATAAAATGAGATAATATATGTGAAAACTTTTGAACCTTGAATTATTGTATAAATGTTAGAGATATTACTATCTGGAATGAGACATGGGGGGAGGGAGGGCCAAATTGAGTGTGAATGAGGTAGAGAATGACTGGTGGTGTGAGGACAACTTGCTTTTTGGCAAATGGTATTTACTGTATCACCAGGATTGGGAGAATAAGATGAAATAAACATTTATTAAATATCTGCCAGATATTTAATGTGCCAGATACTGTGCTAAGTGCTTTGCAAATATTATTTAATCCTCACAAAAATCCTATGAGTTAGATGTTATGATTTCTCCTATTTTACATTTGGGGAAACTAAGGAAGAGAGAGACTAAGTGACTTGTCCAAGGTCACACAACTAGTAAATAGTAAGACTTGAACTTATCTTCCTGACTCCAGTAACAGTGCTCTATCCACACAGTTTTTGGATTATGTTAACCATTGGGGAACTTGCAAAGTATCAGCAGATGGAAAGTGGTCCACAAAGGAAGGCAGGTAATTAGAAGTGCTAAGGCAGTTCATGGTGGATGGTGTGCTATTTTATGGCTTCAGGAAACCATTATCACAGCAGACATGAACAACAGGAGGTATGTCCTGGGAAGAGGTGGAGTCCAACCCTATGAAGTAGATTTTAAAGATATTATTATCTCCATTTTGGAGATGAGCAAAGTACTTAGCACAGTGCTGGACAAATAGTACATGCTTAATTGATGCTTGTTGTATTGACTCGTTCACTTGTAGCCAGAGAAGCTATGACTTATCATGGTTAGAAGTATCTCGGTGGTTTGATTTTCAGCCTTGTTTTAAAGTTCTACCTTTATTAATCCTCATGTTGCCAAACTGAAGAGGTTCCTGGATAAATTAATCAATCATTCATTAATAACAATGGTAATAATAACATTTATATAGAGCTTTAAGGTTTGCAAAACAATTTCCAAACATCTCATTTGATTCTCACAAAATCCCTAAGAGGTAAGTGCTATTTTTAATCCCCATTTTACAGATGAGGAAAGTGAGGCCTAGAAAAATTAAGTGACTTGCCCAAGGTCAAATAGCTAGAAAATATCTGATGAGGAATTTGAATATAGGTCTTTCTGACTCTAAATTTCATGTTCTATCTATTGTGCAACATAGCTAGCTGCCTCAGACATTTATTATGTGTAACAAACTGTGTAACTGTGTAACAAACACTCTTCCAGGCATTGGTGCTACCAACTCAAAAATGGAACAGGTATTATCCTGAAATAGTATATATTTATCCTCTTGGGAGGAAACTTTGTAGTCACAGGTGAGTGAAATAGGAGGCCCACCAAAGAATAGGCATGTGCATTAAAGCCTGGCGTGAAATTGACCAGAGAATAGCAGCATGGTGGGTTCAGGTTGGGTTAGTTACAAAGATGTCTAACCACCAGGAACACAGGACTGTAACAATGGTGGTGACCTCAAGAGAAATAGAAGTGGTTTCAGGATTAAATATAATGATTTCAATTTTAGATAGGCTGATTTTTGAGACCCATCGTGAAGGATTAGAAAGTTCTCCCTGATTTAAGCCTGAAAGTTGTGGTCTCATTTCATAGAAATTTGCTTGCTACTGTGTGCTTCTTAGAGTTAATTTAAGAGAGAGAACTTACCTCTCTATTTTTCATCTCATGGCAGGGAGGGCCAGAGGAAAGCAGATGTCTAGATGAGGCAGTATAGTTGCTTCAAGCACACACCCCTTCAAGCAAAGTCTGATAGCTTTATAAACAATTACAGTCTCAGTAGGAATTGCAAACTTTCCTTTCAAACATGATCCTCTCCAGAAAAGAACAGAACAGAAAGGCATGGTAAAATACTGAGTTCCTTTGGGGTGCAAAGAATAGTATTTTATAATCGAAAGGGATTTGTTCCAAAGATGATTTTTTCCTGTTGTGACCAGTGATGGTTTGGATAAAGACAGGAACGGTCATTATTGAAAGGATAAGAAGCAATCTCATCCTCTAAACACATTGGTCCCTATGTTTAATTGGCTGGGATAAGAACAAAGGGGATTGTGGAGTTGCTGATATGAGCAGGTATGGTATTTACAATATTAGCTGCTTTGCAGATGACCTGTCTGGCTTAGTTGATGTAGGGAACACTAGAAAAAATGTAGTTAAGCTACTGGGCAGTTTCCCAGCCAGTTCATTACTAACTATGAAATAGGACCGAGTGTAATTCCTATTTATGTGTGCCTACAACGGAGAGAAGCCAGCAGAACAAAGATGTGGCCTTTTTGTCCTCCTGTGGGCATGTTTCATACCAACTGAGCTTAGTGGAGCTCTACCACAACAAAAAATCAGGGTCAGAACTAGGCTGTGAATAGCTTATATCTTTCTAGTATGTGTACAGATCACAAAAACTGAATGTGGTATAGTGCAAAGGGCTCCAGATTTATAATCAAAAGACCCAGGTTTGAGCTCTGCTTACCAATTATGGAACATTTGAGCAAATCACAATACCTCTTTGGATCTCTTCTGGACAATGGACTAGACTATATAAGCTTTAAGGATCCTTTCAGCACTGAATTTTTTCCCCCCCAAAGACTGTCTAAAACCACATTTAGAAGAGAGGGGAAGGATGGAGAGATTGTTTTTTTTTCTTGTTTTTTTTTTTTTGGAGGGGGGAAGGTAGGGCAATTGGAGTTAAGTGACTTGCCCAAGGTCACACAGCTAGTTTTAAGTGTCTGAAGCTGGATTTGAACTCAGGTCCTCCTGACTCCAGCATCGGTGCTCTATTCACTGCATCACCTAGTTGCCCTTTTTCTTGTCTTTTTAAAAAATATATTTTTATTTTTTTTAACATCCACTGTTTTTCTTTTGAGACAATAATCACATGAGGTAGGTGTTTCAGTTATTCTGATTGTGATTAAGTTACCTGGCAAACACATATTGAGAAGAGATTTTAACTCATCTTTGGCAAGATTCTCACCCAGGTTTGGTAGCTAGTGGTATGGCAGTTTGAATCCTGCCTCAGTCACACTAACTGTTTGACTCCAAGCAAATCACTCTGTCTGCCTTAGTTTCCTCATCTGTAAAATGCAGGTAATAATAGCACCTACTACATAGGGTTGTTGTGAGGATAAAAGAAGATATATGCAAACCACTCTTCCAACTTTAAAGAGTTATGTAAGTTCTATTATTATTATCATTATTATGAGAATTATGTCTTGAGATATATGATTATGAGAATTATCCTAATTATGAGTTATAATCATCATCATCAGAATTCTTATAATCATCATAACCATCTTTTTTATTATTATATCATCATTATTGATGAACTATGGGCTCTGGGAGCCCACTTGAGCTCTCCTTGAGTCCTTGAGGTACAGGTTCTGGGAACCTCCCTGGGACTCTTGATTAAATTGTCTCATTTGATGAGGCATTTGCATGAGGCAATAAGCCTTACATTGTGGCTGGGCCCAGATCTCTAGCCTGTTACTAACTGCTAACTACTAGCCTAATTACTAGCCTAGCCCTCCATAGTTCATCTACTTCCCACCCTTGAGCCTATCAAAATATCACTACACCCTTGAACTGGCCTAGCCCACCATTGTCTGTAGCCTCCAGCTACCTCCCGCCCTTAATCATTCATTCACCCCATTAATTCCTCCTGAAGACCCTCTCCAAACTCCTCCTCTAGACCACCCCTAGATTCCCCCCACAACCTTCTGCATATAAGACCCTGTCTTGTCATCATGTTTGTGAGAGTGCCATAGAATGCCATAGAATAATGAGAGCACTGTGAGAGCACCATAGAATGACCCAGTACAGACTTACTCTGTGTCTAATGCAAGCAAACTCTTAATAAATTTTACTTTTCGTTGGCTGAGAAGATTCTAGTTGAATTCATTTGGCAGGACCTGGTGTGTTGATATTTTGGGGTCTCCAGAGCAACCCTAACCCTCTTAGTGGGTACCCTCTTCACCAGGACGTTCAATGCCATGCATCAAGTCATGCTTTTCATCAATGGTCAAAACTTGCCCTTGTCTATGACTGTGCCCACTCAATAAACTCTTCAAGGTCAGGGAGTGAGATGACACTTTCAGTCCACAGTCTATGCCAAGTTCTGACATTTCATTTTTTTTTCGGGTCTAAATTGCACAAACTCATCAGTGACTAAAGAAACCTTGCTCAATGAGTCACAGAAGCTCTCTTTCCAATGCCATCCTGTAACCTGAAGTGCCTTTTTACTGAGGCCTTTTATTTTGTCTAAGGCTATTCTGTGGCACATATTAGGGTTTTTTTTTCACATATTAGGTTTGGTGCATGTGTTCTCTTGCCAGTCAGGTAGACTTGCATGTTGGATTAGTTTAAAGAGAGCAGGTTTTGATGAGAAAGAGAAGAACTAAAAGGGGTAGGAGGAAGATCCCTACTTGAGAAGCCCAGTTCAAAATCTATGATCCTATGAATCTTGCCTTCATGCCCAGGCACGTTCAGCAGTAGCTGTTTCCTAGCACATTCTGAGTATTCTTCTTGAGTTAATGTACTAAGTGCTTTCTGGAAATAGCCTCCTCTCCATTAAGCCTTTTAGTTTCTGACAGTAGAATTTCTTCCAAATGCCTCATAGACCTACAAGTGACAGAGTCTAATAATAATGACATTTTAAATTGTATGAGGGAAGGTCATTGGGAAAGCCACTGACCAATCTGATGAATCTTTCCATCACCTTGGTGAGATTATGCTCATAATGGGACAAGCTCTTTTGTTGAAGTGCCCCTCCCTGCATAGGTAGATAGAGTAGGACCTTTACTGATTTGCTTTAGAAGTTAAGGCTTTCTGGTCTGGACTGATTAACTGAGGCAGTACATGGATTCTTGTGACTTCTACCTCTTGTTCTTCACATTTGATGAGGTTCGGGCTCTGGAAACCCCCTTGAGCTTTCCTTGAAGCTTTAGGATGCAGGCTCTGGGAACCCCCTTGAACTCTGTCTTCCCATTTAATGAGACATTTGCATGAGGCCATAAACCTTTCGTTGTGGCTCTGCCCAAACCTTTGTTATAGCTTGGCCCTCCATTATCTAGCTAGCCCCCACCCTTGACCCTCAGATGTTACACCCTTGAACTGGCCTAGCCCAACAGTGTCTGTCCTCTCCAGCAACTTCATTCATTTACTGGAGTTTGACCTCATTAACTCCTCCTGAAGACCTCCCCCTTCCCCCAAACTCATTACTGTAGTCTGACCTCATTGACTCCTTCTGAAGACCCTCCCCAAACTCATTACTGGAATCTGACTTCATCTGAATCCTCCTGAAGACCTTCCCCAAACTCCTCCTTTAGACCACCCCTAGATTCCTTCCACAACCTTTCTGTATATAACACCCCATATTGCCTCCATATGTGTGAGAGCACCATAGAATTTTCTAGCATAGACTTGCTCTGTGTCCAATACAAGCCTGCTTGTCCAATACAAGTCTTACAGATACTGAGGCTCCTTAAGAGTCTACCCATTATGGGAAACTTTTAATAAACTTTGCTTTTCTTTGGCTGAGAGAAGGCTCGAGCCGAATTCATTTGGCAGGACCCAGTGTGTTGGTATTTTGGAGTCCTGAGCACCCCTAACCCTATACCTCATCACTTTATGATGACCCTCTTCAACACTAACTGTCCTCCATACCTGAAATGTATTCCCTCCTCATTTCTGTTTCTTAGCATCTCCAACCTCCCTCAAATTTCAACTGAAGTACCACCTTCTATGTGACATGTCCCCTTCTTTCCACAGCTATTAGTGCTCTCCCAATTACCTTGTAATTAGTTTGTAATATATATGCAAATATATACTTATATAATATAGAAATACATACACATGTGCTCATATAAACACACACAAATACACATATGTATTTATATACATTTGTGCACATATAAACACACATATGCACATATAAACACACATGTGTCTATGTGTATATAGACACATAAAATTTCCAACAGAACGGTACCTAGCACAACGCCTGGAAAATAAAAGATTCTTAGAATGTTCATTGATTGATTGTCAGAGAAACTTCCTACTATGTGGTCCAAAATACTCTTTTCTTTTCCCCTTCCATTCTTTATTTTGGACATCTAGACCAAAGGACAAAAAGAGCAGAAGGGATTTCTCCCTGCAACAGAAGAACAAAAGCAATACCATCAGGAGCCAGAAGAATAGGACCCTGGCAACCTTCCACAGCATTTTTTAAAATTACTGCTAAGATATGGTCTAGGGAGTAGAGAAAAGTAGTTGTTTAACAGTTCTACAAGGTATCTTTACCCTTTTGGAGAGAGTCTAATGACTCTAATAGCATATTTAAGTACCAGTGTTTCTGTATTTGTTTATAGGTCCCTGTGAGTGTTCTGCATTTTCTGTGATGAGTTAAATAAAGACTGCTCCATACCCAATAAACATATTGGACATTGAATGGTTAGCCATTCAGGAGTTGAGAACCCTAGAACCTGCATTTGGGGAAACCTTGACATAAGTTATTCTTAAGCTTTGTTCAGATTTTCCTGCAGTTTTCCTCTGGAGTAGGGACAAAGATTCAAGGAGGTTCCTGGAATTGTACCTGACTTGTGCAAGCCCAGAAATGGAGGTAAAAAATGTTTATTAAGCATCTATTGTGTTCCATGCATTAGGCTAAACTATTTTTGCAACTATTATTTTATTTGAGCCCCACAATAACTCTGGGACAATGGGGGTTGTTATTATCCCCATTCTACAGTTGAGGAAACTGAGTCAGAAAGAGTAAAAGTTTTGTCCAAGTCCACATGGCTAGTGAGTGTCTAAGGTTGGATTTGAACTTAGGACTTTCTGATTGTAGTCTCTGTTCTCTATCTACTGGGCCACTTAGTTGGTTCCTTTAGGAGGGAGCTAGGCCATAGGTGATAAATTTTTCAAAGCATTTTACACATATTGTATTACATAATTTGAACTTTAGAGAAGTGTTATGACATAGGCACTTATGGTTATTGTCATCAATATTTTACATGAAGAGGTAAAATGACTTACCCATTATCACAGATATTAAGTAAGTCTTAGCAACATGGCATGAACTCATGACTTTTAGTCTTCAAGCTCAGTAATCTATCTGCTGAGGCAGCTCAATAAAAGCTCATAGCCATGTTACAGAGAGGTAGTAGAGTATGGGGGGAGAAGGGAAAAAAGGGGAAAAACATTTATTTATCTCTTCCTACGTGCCAGCCACTGTGCTAAGTGCTTTACAAAGTTTATTTCATTTAATACTCACAAAAATCTTGTGAAGTAGGTGCTATTACGGTATTACCTCTATTCTACACTCTAGGAAACAGATTAAAAGACTTGCCATGGGTCACACAGCTAATAAGTGTCTCAACCTGTATTTGAACTCAGTTCTTCCTGACTCTAAGCCCAGGGCTCTATGATCCAAATGAACTCATTGACTTGTAAATCCCTTCTTGCTTTAAATCAGTGATTTTATTAATTGTGTTTTTAGACATAGAATGCTTTGAAAATTGGTTGCTGGAGACAAGGACTTTTTTTTCTATCTCACTACTGTTATACTTAAGCAGGAAGTATTATCTCAGCCCACTACCTTTCAGTTTTTTAGTTCCTTTATTTTTCACAATTAGAGTTGTAGAAATATATTTTCACATTTACATTGATCCATGATTTCTTTGATGGGGACACTCCCTCCATTTGGCAGACTATGGGCCTGGGATGACCTCCTGGATTGCCTTCAGTAGTTGATGTGGTTAAATAAAGTAAATGTCAAGCAACTGAGGAATGGTTAAACAAACTGTGGTGAATAAATATCACTGCATATTCCAAAGCCTATATGAAAAGATGAATATGAATAATTGCTTGGGAAGACTTACAGAAACTTATAGAAGAAGACTTATGGGAATCAAACAGATGCAAGTGAAGTAATAAGAACCAGGAAAACAACGTAACAATGATTAGCACAATGCAAATGGGGGGAACAACAATACAACAACAGAGAATGAAATGTGGGAAATTTGTAAAGACCAGGATTGTACCCAAAGAAGAGATGAGAGGATGTTCTTCAATCCCTTTTTTGGGGAGAGTTGAGGGGGTTGGGATGTGAAACTTTATACATATTGTTTTACTCATTTTATGGATTGGTTAATTTTGCTGAACTGCTTTATTTTCTTTCTTTTTCTTTCTTTGTGACAAAGGCTGATTCTCTGGGGAAGATAGGGAGGAGGGAAATATTTAGAATTGGAAATGTTATGAAAACAAAAGATATCAATTAAAAAACAATATGGTAAAATAAAATTCACCACCCAGTAGCCAGTGTGGTAATAAGCATCTCTGAAGTTAGAACTGTGCTGGTTTCCAGAAAACTGCTATTCACCAGCTCATTCTTGGAGACTTGTCTGTTGGTTAGAACCTGTCAGAGCTTCTGCTCCACTGGAATGCCATGGCTTCCTTAGCAATCCCAGGGTCAGCTCCATGCAGCATAATCACTTTAGTATGCAAATTTCACCTTTAATTCTGAAAAGAATTTTCACAGCTGTTATCTTATAGATAGGTCATTAAATCATTCAATCCATTGATAAATATTTATTCAGTGCCTGCAATGTGCCAGCCAAGGGGGACACAAAATAGAGGCAATAGACAGCTCCAGACATTTTTAGGAGCTTGCAATCTAATGGTGAGGACTAAATGCAAATACATATACATATATATATATATATATATATATATATATATATATATAAAGCAAGTTATATACAGGATAAATAGAAAATAATTAAAAGAGAAAGAACTGGAATTAAGAGGGGTTAAGAAAGGCTCCTGTAGAAGGTAGTATTTTAGGAGAGACCTAAAGGAGGTTGGGGATGTCAGTAGTTAGAGAGGAAATGGGAGAGTGTTCCAGGCACAAGAGAGATAGAGAGTTTGCCCAGAGATGAGAGGTGGAGTGTCTTGTTTATGGGAATAGCCAGAGTGCCAGTGTCAAGGAATTGAAGAACTTGGGGGGGGGGTCAACCCTTTTATTTTTTAGGTGACAAAACTGTTTCTGAGAAATTGAGGTATTTGCCTAAGCTTTCAAAAACCAGGGTTTTTAAACTATCTCCTTTCCACTGATGATATTATTAGTGTTGATAACAACACCTTACATTTTTATGATACTTTAAAGTTTACAAGATCCGTTCTTCCTAGGGGCCCTGTGAAGTTGGTAATATAAGAACTATTATGCCCTTCTGCTCATTGTCTGTCAATAGCCTCAATTAACTTTTAGAACACAGATCTTTAACGTATTTTAGTACAAATGGTTTGAACACATTATTTCTCTTCCAAAATCTGGGGTACACTCTCAGAGTTTAAATTTTCAATTAAATAAACATTTATTAACCATTACCTATATGCTAGGCACTATGCTAAGTGCATATAGAAAACACACATATTCTCCAGGAGAGAATGGTTTAAATATAGAGTATGATGTAGTGAGGCACATGTATTGAGTACATGTGATCAAAAATTAAACTGCTTTTTGGAAGGCCTTTCTTGAGTCCATAGCCAGAAATTTTTTTCTGATTCAAAGAGTCATATACCTTTAAGTTGCTTTGCCTTTCGCTGGCTTATCCTTCAGCATGTGTCTTTTTCTGTGTTTGTTTGGCTCTCCCTGTTCCTTACTTTCTTCTAGGTTCTTTCCAAATATGGTCAATGAAAAGGATTGAGAGGAGGAGCAACAGGGAGACATTTTCTTCTCTCATCAAGAACAGTTACCTCTCATAGATTGACCCAAACTAGAATCTCCAAATGTGGTTCAACTGTATAGAAATTCTCTTTATTGATTGACATTACTCACTGATCTATAACTTAGTCTTAGTTGCCTGGGGACACAGAGGGGTTTCATGGGTTTGTCCACAGTCACAGAGCTATGGATCAGCAGCAACATTAAAACACATACCAAATCTCTGTCCTCTGCATTATACTGATTCTCATCATTGGTATATTACTGGCCTTAATCAGTTCCAAATTTCGAGTCTTCTGGTTCCTAGTTCTCTGCTTTTTTCCATTAATGTGTGTTACCCATATGCAGCTATTTAACTCATTTGGTTAGGGTCAGGTGAGAATGATAACCGTGATCATGGGTTTGCTTTTCTGTGCTGAACAACCAGATTCATTCAGTTACATGATCACAGATTGTACTCTCATCTCTGTCTCACTGATTGCATGAGAAAGGATTGAAATGATGGTGATGAATCAACCAATTCCATGCACTGTGCTTGACACAGAGGACCTTGTTTCAAGTCCAGATTTAATGGAGGGGAAAACTAGTAAAACTTTCTGAGACAAAGACTCTTTATATATAGAAGTAACCAAGCAAAATGCATTTACTAAGTACTTACTATATGCCAGGCACTGTATTAGGCATTGGGGATACAAAGACAAAAATAAAATATTCTCTACCTTCAAGGAGTTTTTACTCTATTACAGGAGTTCTTACTGATGTATCTGTGAATGAAAAAACACAAAATAATTGCATTCAAATATTATCGTTTGCTTTTGTAATCACATACACATATTATAATTTTAGTGGGAATTTGAAGATCTTCCCCACTCTCTACTAGGTCAAATGTAAGCACATGGAGCCTGTGGTGGGAGGAGCTTGCTGAACAGGTGAAGCAGGAAGGGTGGAGAAGGAAGGGTGGAGCAGAACCCAGAGGAAGTTGGTGAGAGCAGTTAGAGTGGAGGGAGAGAAAGGATGCAGGCAAGCAGATAGCTAGGATTGTGAGTGTTTGTGGGAAGGCTCGAGCAAAGGGAAGACTTCAGGATTTTGTTACCCCCTGCATGATTATTATGTATAGATTTCTTTGTTGCTATGATCAAGCCAGTTTTCTGGTGTTGGAATTTGGCTGTCTGGTTTCTGAATAAATGTTTTCTTCTGTCTTATATATGGAGGGTCTGTTATATTTTGCAATTCAGAACTATGCCAACATATTCATAGTTGCCATCAGTGCTGTTAATATTGGCAATATGCATTTATATTTTAAAACATTGTTCTGAAAGTTCACTAGACTGCCAGAGTGGGGGTAGGGTATAATACAAAAAAGCTTAAGAATTCCTGTTCTATTGGGTGTAATGCTATCTGTACTGTATGAGTTGGATACCTCAGAGTTGTGTTGTGAGGGTTAAATCAGATGATGTAAGTAAAATGTTGTAAGATTGGAAAGTCCTATATAATAAGTAATATCCCACAGCTCTGAAAGCTGCTGAATAGCCCTTTCCCATAGTGTCACAGGGCTACAGTTGAAGGGGTTGAATTGGCTCCAATGGGAGGTTATTTTTTTTTTCCATCATGGTATAGTTCAGAGACATAAGAAGCAGAGGAGACTGAAGAAGGGTCTTCTTCTGCTGTGGAATAGAAGAACCAGCAAAGACAAAAGCGTATATACTATCAATAGCATCCAGGAGTGCCCCAAAGGATTACTACGGACAACTGTGGACCATGCTGAAAAATGTCAGTGGTTCTTGGGAGTCAGGGTAAAGTCAGTGAATAGCAAAGTAAGGGAGATGATACCTTAGGGAGAAGGAGGAGAGCAACTAATACTATTAGATCGGCTCTAAGAGTCATAACAGTGGAGCATATCATTGAAATTTTACTAAGTCTTGCCATGGGTTTTGTTGGAACTAAGTTTGAAACACTGGGTTGGGGAGGAAGGAAATAGTATTCCCCCAGAGTAGCTCACCAAGCTAGGAAACTAATGCATTATTTTTTCTTTGTTGTTGTTCAGTCATTTTTTTTAGTTGTGTCCAACTCCTTGTGACCCTATTTGGTATTTTCTTGGCAAAGATATTAGGAGGGGTTTTCTATTTCCTTCTCTAGCTCATTTTACAAATGAGAAAACTGAGGCAAACAGGGTAAAGTAACATGCCCAAAGACACACATTTTGTTATTATGGTAAGACAAGAGTCAAGATGACTAGAGATAGCCTAGGATATAATGAATGGGTGACCTTGTCTTGTAAAGGTCTTTCCCAGGTTTCAGTTTGTCTGAGGCAATGCCCATTCAATGACTAAGGTCTAGGTAAGAACTGAGATAAAGATGACCTAGTTTGCCATCACAAAATATCAGTCTGGAAGAAGGAGACCCTCAGAGTTTCTGGTCAGAACAGAAAACAATTGCTATTTGCACTCACTCTAAGCCATCAAAACCCAAACAATGAGCAATGAAGTGTTGGTCTGGGTTGTATTATTAGCCATTCAATGAAAGTCAAAGCCACATAAATGGTGTCTGAGGCCTGATTAGGGAAAATGAGTCTTTCTGACTCCAGGTCTGGCTCTCTATCCACTATGCAATCTATCTGCCCATACCTTTTAATAAACATGCATTATGACTAAATGATTATCAGTAGCATTCTGTTTACAGGGGAACAAAAGACCATTCCTTTCCCACCCTGCTTCCCAACTAGGGAGAGCTAGAAATGAACCAAAAAAACATTCAGATGTTCCTAGGATTTCCTTAGGTGGGGTGAATACTACCTATGGGATTAAGAAACCTTTAAAATTGAGCTTCCCTTCTGCTCCCTCACTGCCTTGTCATGGTGGAGGGCTTGTGTAGCTAAATGAAATCTGAGTTATGTCATGCAGAGTTCCCTAAGATGGACGGGTCATAGTGGAGAGTTCTGACAAAAGGTGATCCACTGAAGATAGAAATGACAAACCAATAAATTTTCTAAGAAAACCCCTGGACAGCAAAATAATGTATGATATGGGAAGATGAGCCCTTCAGGTCAAGACTCTGGTGTGCTATGGTCCACAGGGTTACAAAAGTCTGACACAACTGAACAACAAATATTGAAGTGAATCAGTGGTAACCCAGAGCTGTAAGTCACAGTCAAGAGTTCCTTAAATTTAAGCTATCAGAGTGACCACTAATTCTAGGACAACAGTTCAAAAGCAAGCGTATAGGTAGGTTGTAGAAATGTTTCTTTAAATTATTTATGAACAATGTTGTTCAGTCATTTTCAGTCATGTCTGACTCTTTGTGATCCCATTTGGGGTTCTCTCAGCAAAGACACTAGAGTCATTTGCCATTTCGTTCTCCACCTCATTTTACAGATGAAGCTGAGGCAAAGTTAAGTGACTGATCCAGGATCACATAGCTACTAAGTGAGTGAGGCTGGATTTGAACTCAGGAAAATGTCTTGCTGTCTCCAGGCCCAGCACTCTGCCCACTGCACTACCTAGGTAACCATTTATAAACCATATTGAATATCAATAAAATCACCTGAACTTGTTTTGTAACTACATTTAAATAAATTAAATTAAGTTCATTTAATGTCATAAGAACTTTTTATATTTTCCTCTAAGTTTTCAACAGCAT